>NW_027526295.1:120931815-121259315 GCF_048455015.1 Haemaphysalis longicornis | reverse complement strand
GCCTTAGTGGGTAGAACCCCTGTGTGAAAGCGGAAGAAGAAATCCTTCGAACCAGAATAAATGGGGAGCTTCCGCACTCGCCGGAGGACGTCACTTTTCATGCACCCTAGAGGTGGTGAGCGATACATGGGGGGTCGAAGGATCTGTTCTACCAGGTCCCAGTACAACTTCCTCGGGGCCACTGCGCACAGGTACTCCCAAGAGAACAGTCCCTGCAAGAGGGTCACCGCTGCCGCCACTTCTTTGTAAAAGCCCGTTCCCCGGTTACTATGTGTGAACTCCGCTGTTGTTGGCAGCCAAGGGGCCAAATGTGAGGAGCCTACGTTTTGCAGAGCAGCCCGAAGGAAACCGTCACGACGATCCCGGAAGAAAAAAAAACGTTGCACTGTCAGCTCTAGCTCCACGTTAACAAGCCCGAGGCCACCCGCTTCCAGACTCCAGAAAACGTTAGTGGTGGATCGCCAGAGGAATACTGCGAACAGCCGGTGTAGCTTGGCCACTGAGCCTGCGTCGATGGTCGATACTCTGGCCACGTACAGGACGGCCGGGTATAACACGGCGTTGCAAACATTTGCCCTTTAGAAAAAGGCGATGTGTCGCGCTCGTCAGGGCTCCAACTTCCTACCCGCGGCTGCCAGCTTTGACTGCCAGCGGGGGCCAATGGCTCGGCCGCAGTCCAGGTTGACTCCGAGGTAGCGGGTGATGGCCTCCCTCCGTAGAGCTGTGATGGTTTGGTGGGCCATTCACATAGCCATGCTCCCTCGCACTTAGAAAGATTCAGCTGAGCACCCGAAAACCAACAGAATGATTGCGCGAGCGCGACAATCTCCCTCGCCTGTTCTTTCGACGAACATACGAACGCGACATCATCCGCGTAAGCCAGGACTCTTAGTTCTTCGTAGCCGAGAACCAAGCCTTTGACTGACTTCGATGCCGCTGCCATTCTGCAAAGTGGCTCTATATATAATGCAAACAGAATCGGGGACATGGGGCAGCCCTGCCGGACCGACCTTCTCACGGCGATAGGGCTCCCCACCTCCACATTCATAATGATGCGGGTGGTGATTTCAGTATAGCAGATCTTGATCCACTCCACCATTTCGTCCCCTATCCCACACTGATGGAGGAGCATCAACAGAAAGCCATCGGCCATACCATGCTGAATACGCCGGTTCTCGTCCGACCCCTAGACCAACGAGCCGGGAGGGTAGAGCGGTGTGGATGCCCATATATCATTTCGAGAAATAAACGAAAACAACAAATAAAACAAGTGGGCTCGTCCAGGATTTGAACCCGGGACCTCTCGCACCCGAAGCGAGAATCACACCCCTAGGCGAACGAGCCGGGAGGGTAGTGCGGTGTGGATGCCCATATATCATTTCGAGAAATAAACGAAAAGAAGACATAAAACAAGGGGGCTCGTCCGGGATTTGAACCCGGGAGCTCCCGCACCCGAAGCGAGAATCATACCCCTAGACCAACGAGCCGGGAGGGTAGTGCGGTGTGGATGGATATATATCATTTCGAGAAATAAACGTAAACAAGAAATAAAACAAGTGGGTTCGTCCGGGATTTGAACCCGGGACCTTTCGCACCCGAAGTGAGAATCATACGCCGAGACCAATGAGCCGGGAGGGTAGTGCGGTGTGGATGCCCATATATCATTTCGAGAAATGAACGAAAACAAGAAATAAAACAACTGGGCTCGTCCGGGATCTGAACCCGGGACCTCTCGCACCCGAAGCGAGAATCATACCCCTAGACCAACTTTTTTTTTCTTTATTGCCGTTTTGCCTGAAACGTTCACATTACACAAGTCATAATACAAACATAATACACACAAAAGGGGTAAAATACCAGCCACTAATTAGCGGCAATGGTGTTTTTAAAATCGCTTTAGCGTGGCCAGTTCATCGAGCAAGGGAAGCCACTCAGGACGCTCGTTTAAAGCACTGTACACTTCTCGTATGTAAGAGATATTTTCCACAAAATACTCTCTCGCTGGTCGAGCATCCACATCAGCATGTCTGTCTGCCATTCTAGTCCTCCATAAACTATGAAGGCTCAGTACCATAAACATGTCATAGGGCACACTTTCGGTCTTGTCCACGGGTAGGAAACAGATACCATAATAAGTGACAGGCAAGTCTTTAAGTGTCCGCTGAAGTATGTCCCAGTGAAAGCGAGCATCAGAACAATCAAGAAAGATGTGTTCTGTTGTTTCTGGCTTATTACATATTCTGCAGTTGATGTTCCCCACTACAAATATTCCTTTATCCTGAAGCCATGGTTTGACAGGGAGTGTGCCACTATGAAGTTGAAAAAAGAAGCTCTTGCTCGATGCCTTAATCGGCATCTTTTTGATCCTTTTTAAAACATCCTTGGCCTTTCCGCCGTCATATATACAGCGATAGAGGGGAACAGGCAAAGAAACATCAATAATATCTTTATACAATGTTCTTCGTGGAACAACACTTAAATACTCCAGAGAAAAACGGGCATTCAGAAATTTAAATGCCCACACTACTTCCCTAAGGAATCCGCGTATAGCCACCGGCTTTACAGCAACAGTCGAAATAACAAAATTAGGTAGGGCATCTCGCAACCTTATCTGAATTAATGCACGCAAAGTGGGATCAGCTTGATCTCTCAGAAAAAGAAACCTCGAAACGACCTGTCTCAAAAATAAATGAGTCAAGCCCAATCCTCCGCGCTTAAGAGAAAGAAATAAATTAGTGCGGCTTGTTCGTTCCCATTCAGAATGCCAAATAAATACCGCAAATACTCGGTGCAGTTTCTGCACACTTTTCCTTGACATGCACAGGGCTTGGAGCACATACCAAATCTTAGCAACTAAAAAAATGTTGCTGACGGTGGCTCGGGCGAACATTGACAAGTCCCTCCCACCCCATTTCTGTGCTTTATTTCGAGTTTGCTTGGTTTCTTTGGCCCAGTACTCCGTCGGTTCTCTGTATTGATCCAGTGGTACACCCAGGTACTTCGCAGGTGTGGTGGTCCAATGTAATTTCTCAATATACTCGGGTGTTGTATCCCAGGTACCGTGCCAAATACCTATAGATTTGTTCCAATTTATCGCACTTGCCGTAAGCTCGCAGAACCGTGATGCTTGTTTGACCGCTATGCTGACACTTTCTTTGTCACTGGAGATGATTGCTATGTCGTCAGCATACAATAGAATTTTAACTTCATTTTCGTGTATCCTAAATCCTTGTATTTTCTCGTCATGTAAAATTTTCCGACAGAAAGGTTCAATGTATATGGCGAAAAGCAAGGCGTTTAAGGGGCATCCTTGTTTTACAGATGACTGAACATCCAAGCTTTGACTTAACCTTTTGTTTACTATGAGATTCGCAGAGCTATTCGCGTATGACATTTTCACACCTTGTAATATGACAGATCCTACGTTAACGTGTTCAAGGATAGCAAACATGATCTCATGGGCGACGCGATCAAACGCCTTTTGCAAGTCTAATTGCAGTATGGCCGCACGCCCTCCTAGCACATCAACGCACTCGAGGACGCTTCTGACCAGGTGGACGTTTGTCATTATCGTCCGTCCTTTTATCCCGCATGTTTGATGTGGTCCAACAACTTCCTTCATTACACTCTGCAATCTGCTCGCTAGAACCTTCATAAATATTTTATAGTCAACGTTTGTTAGACTAATTGGCCGATATGCTTCTACAGATAATAATTGGGTAGGATCATCAGTCTTTGGGATTAGAACTACATGCGTTTTTCGAAACGACGGAGGCATTTCTTTGTGCTCATACGCTTCATTAATAACTCGGTGCAACACCTGAGATACTTCACATTTAAAAAATTTATAAAATGTGGCACCTAGGCCATCTGGCCCTGGTGATTTCCCGGGTGTAAGCTCGTCTATAGCTCGTTCAATTTCCCCTAAAGTGATAGGAGCTTCAAGGTTCGTTTTAACTTCTTCATCAAGCATGGGCATGAATGGAAGAAACTCTGTTTTAAACCCGTCTTTGATAAGCTACGGCCGTCCCAGTAACTCCCCGTAGTACTCTTCAAATGCGCGTTGCATTGTTTCTCTATCTTCTGTGACGCCACCCGCATATCGCACCGCTTTTATTTCGTTTTGCGTCGCGTATCTCTTTTCGTCGCCAAGTGCCCGTTTCGTCGGCGTTTCGCCTAACCACAGCTTCTCAGTCCTTGCCCGTATTATAGCGCCGTGGTATCTTTCCTGATCGATAACTTCTAGTTGTCGTTTAACTTCTCGAATAGCCTCAGTGCTATCATTACACTGCGCTGCGCTTCTGCTCAGCAAGAAATCGAGATGGCACTGTAATTCCTTGTCTTTCATTTTCTCGCTTTGACGCTTTGCGCACGCCATTTCAATCGCATTCATCTTAACTTCTTGTTTAAAAAGCTCCCACAATGGTATTACTTCATTTTCCTGTGCTTGAACGAGCGTCAGCATCTTTTCTTTAACTTTATCTGTAAACTTTTCTTCCTGCAAAAGTTCCTCGTTAAACTTCAAGAGTTCCCAGTTGAATTTATGCTGTTTTGAAGCCCTCCCCAACGTGAACATCACTAAGCTGTGATCGCTAAACGAGACGTGTTTAACTTCATAGTTGGTACACGCATGCGCAAGGTTGGCTGATATATATGCTCGATCTAATCGTGCATGGCTGTTATTTTGGTGGTGGGTATACTGCGCGGGTCGTCCTTCTGACATAATACCGCCAATATCCTCTAAGCTGTGTTCGGTTACAATAGTGTTTAGTAATTCAGCGCTCGCATCACGGGCTGTGGCAGTTCCTGCTCTATCTTTCGTGTGGCAAACACAATTGTAGTCACCCAACACAAGAACATTTTTGTCATCATCGAGGTAACACTCAATGCGCTCAAAAAACACTTTACGTTCGGTTGCTTTGTTAGCTGCATAAAGGCATATAGCTCGGAAACTAAAGCCAGAAAAAGTAAAATCACAGACAATAAGCCGGCCAGTTTCACATGTAAATACATTTTCAATGACAATGCCCATCGATTTGTTAAGAAAAAGGGCACAGCCACCAGATAGACCAACTGCATGGGATATACAAACATAATATCGGGACGTAAATGATAGGACCATCCGATCCGCTTGCTCTTCGTTGTCGATTTTTGTTTCCTGTACCACAATGATGTCCAGATTATTTTCCATGCAGAGCCTACTTAGCTGATATTGCCGCTTTTTTGCGCATAGCCCTCTTACGTTTATTGTGGCTACACGCATTGTTGCCTGTAGATTTAGGGCCATTTGAGAGCAAATGTACGTACGAGAGCAAACGGTTCGGTCATGACCCTTTTAAAAGCACCAACAAACACAATAATGCTCATTGGAAAAAGGAAGTTTCCCATGCAGTGCTGCAATCGTGTTCGTGAAAAAGAAGAAGAAACCATACCTCAGAAGGACGACCTCTAGTAATTTTCGTTATCAAGTCCCATCACGCAGCGCACCACAAGCACCGTAAATGTTTTTACGTCGTCGCTTCGTTCAACTGTCTCCGGTCTGGTGGAACGTTAGGTTTCGGTTTGAAGGATGGACGACGCGCGACCGTCGATTTCGGTGGTGGTTCACCGGATGCCGCCGCCTCGTTTTCACGTTCTCCTTCCTCGTTGCTTCCGTGTGGTCTTTTCGCAACACTGTTGCTGGTGCGTAGTTTGCTGGCGTCTAGGCTTGTGTCCATTATTTCTACACTCTCTGCTGGGGTATCCCACGTTGCCGACGCAGGGGCGTTTCCACCTCCCTTCGCGCTTGCGTCAGGTAATGGTGGAAATTCGGAGGAACATTTCTGTGCAACGCCACCACGTGCATTCAGGTTTTCGACAGCTTCTGGCGGTTTATCTGGCTCTGTCACCGGTGTATCTTGGTCTTGCAATCCTTTGGCGGCCTCCTCTGCATCGTCTTCATCCATTAGGAGCTCGGACTTGTCCGAGCTCCCACCCGGTGCTGCCACATTTGCGTATGTTTTCAAACACGCCTCCTCCGTGTGACCGTAACGCCGGCAGCGCGAGCACCGTGGTACGCGACACTCGCGCCGAACGTGTCCCCGTAGTTGACACCGAAGACACAGCGGTGCCCTTCCTGGAACAATCACAAGTGCCATGTCGCCGCCTACGCGTAATTGGTGTGTATGTCGTCCGGTGTCAGGCTCACTTTTAGCTTCAAGGTCACAAATCGAGTCGTCAAGCCTTTGTCGGTGACGCCGAAAACACGCCACCGCTCTCTTGAGATGTCCGTCACTTTGCCATAGTGCAGAAACGCCGTGCGCACCTCATCGTCGGGAACCCCATGTAGATGCCAATGCAGCTTAATCCTTACGTCGTGGTTGTGCGGGTCGATCACTACACACTTCCGCTGCTTGACTTTCACATCGTCGGCTGCAAGAATTTTCTTCACGGCATCGGCATTACTGAAGGTAACCGCCCATACGTGATTCATTTGGTACGCCCCCAGAGCGATAACGTCTGGGAGCAGCGCCAAATGAGTGAGCGTATCTCGGAAATCTTCTACGCGGAAAGGCCTGGCTTTCACGTCACCGTGCAAAAAAATTCCCCGCATTTCCCCGAGGGGAAGAATGGGAAAGTGCGAATGCACGAGTTGAATTTGCGCGGTTCGGTAATGTTCGCGAAAGAGAGATCACACACACGCACACAACTACAAAGAAAGAAAGATGCATTTATTCACAGACACCTATTTGTGTTGTCGTTGTACTTGATTGCTAGAGCGGATCTCAGCTTTGAAATTTCGTGTCAGTACTCCTTTAAGCGGGTGCATTAGCCCTTCTCACGCCCGATTCCTGGCCAATCCCCCACGTGGGTATGTGCCATGTCAGCGGCCAGGCAGCGCGCGCCCATCTCCCCCCGTTGCCAAGGAAGACGAGGAGATTCCTGGCCAATCCCCCACGTGGGTATGTGATGCGGACATCACCGGTGAACGCAGGTTCAGGGTCGCTTAAGAAGTGCATTGCACTTAAAAAAATTCCCCCGCATGTCCCCGAGGGGGAGAATGTGAAAGTGCGAATGCACGGTTGTCGGCCCGCTTGCGGCGCTTGCGCTCGGCCCCCGCAGCCCACCGCCTCGCCGCCTTCTCTTCCATCTCTTCCATCGGGTTTGTAGTATCACGTGTACACCACGCAGTTATCAAGCCGCTATAACGCCGCTGAGTCGCCAACGCACGCCGCTGACGACGTAGTTTGAATGCGTTAAAGATATAAGGCGCGTCACTAACACTGATATCACCGTCGCGTCCGTGGCTTGGTCGGTAGAGCGTCGCGCTGCGGCCGCAAAGTCCTCGGATCGGAACCTGGCGCCGGATGCTGTTTCTTTTTTAAATATAGAGGAGCACTGCGGACGCCGCCGCCGCCGACGCCGCCGCCGCCGCCGCCGGCGGTGGATGGTTTGGGGTCGCTTATAAAGTGCATTCGCACTTAAAAACAGTGTTCAAAACAAACTTTCCTGTTGGCAGTTGAGGCAGCATAACTTGATAATCCTGGTTGTCAGTTCCCGAAGGCCTGTTTCCGCGGCCAAGCTCGGCCGCATTTACCGCTCCCGAGGAGCCAGACATCCTGCGTCCGTACGCAAGCGCAGCCGGAAGCAGAATCCCCTCCCCCTAGAACAACGAGCCGGGAGGGTACTGCGGCGTGGATGCATATATATCATTTCGAGAAATAGACGAAAACAAGACAAAAAACAAGTGGGCTCGTCCAGGATTTGAACCCGGGACCTCTCGCACCCGAAGCGAGAATCATACCCCTAGACCAACGAGCCGGAGGGTAGTGCGGTGTGGATGCCCATGTATCATTTCGAGAAATAAACGAAAACAAGAAATAAAACAAGTGGGCTCGTCCGGGATTTGCACCCGGGACCTCTCGCACCCGAGGCGAGAATCATACCCCTAGACCAACGAGCCGGTAGGGTACTATGGTGTGGATGTCCATATATCATTTGAAGAAATAAACGAAAAGAAGACAAACCAAGTGGGCTCGTCCGGGATTTGAACCCGGCAGTAGATCAAGCGATAAGTACACCCTATCCAGACGCGCATGGCTATTGCCTTGGAAGTGCGTGTAGCGCACGGGGCCATTACTACGGACGCTATCACCAACGTCTTCTAGTGCGAAGTCTGCGATAATATCCCTTAGTACTGCCGTACTAGCATCCCTAAAAGGTGACTGGCTACTTTTGTCGCGTGCAGAACACACGCAGTTAAAGTCACCCAGTAAAATTACCATCCGGTCTGTCTCACACCACTTTCTAATTTCCTCAAAAAACACCTTCCTTTCAGCGGCTTTGGTAGGGCCGTACACGCAAATAACACGCCATTCATTTGATAACAAGGCCAAATCGCACACAACAAACCACCCCGAATCAGACGCAGTGACGGTACTCAGGGTGGCCCGTAAACTACGCCGTATTATGAGCGCGCAACCTCCCGAGAACCCGACTGCGTGAGAAACACAGACGTCATAACGCGACATGAATGGCCGCACCATACGGTCCGTCTGATCCTCTCTCTCGACCTTGGTTTCTTGCAAGGCGACGATATCCAGATCCTCGTCTACAAGAAGGCGGTACAACTGACTTTGACGTCTCCGATCCGCAAGCCCCCTGACATTAAGCGTGGCTATGCGTATAGGCTTGCTTAAATAAATCATTCCAAGAAAAAGACGGGGATTACCGTGTAACACTTACGTCCGTGCATTCTAATTAAAAGCCCTCCGTAGGCACTTAAGAACTCACACGCATTCCAAAACGCTACAACAACAAAAAATAAAATAAAACACTAATACATCGCTCATACATACACTCATACATACATACATTAAACTGCAAACACACTAAGCGCTTCATGGGCACCACCAAAAACTGTGCTCTACTTTTCCCTCCCCCCTTCCCCACCCTACAAAACACACCGAAACACTTTACAGGCAACAAAGTCACCGAAGACGCTCCAAAAGTACAACCTGGACCCAACTACGTAGTTCAGTTTAGTTCGCTCGCGCTTCGGTAGAGCAGTGCAACACCAGACACATTGCCAACTACCTTTCCAAGCATCGTGCTGACTAGGTGGGCGTAACCGGGGCTTTGTGCGGTCTGGGGGGACGTTCGGCTTCGGTTTGAAGCTCGAACGTCTAACTATAACCGCCCTTAGTGGGCGGCTCCTCACTGCCGGGGAGTCCGTCGCCTTGTCCTGTGTCGTTACCTTGGCGCTGCCGCTTTGCGGCGGCACCACTGAGGTCCATTTGTGCGACGTCCTCTGCGGTAGACGATGCCGCCGTCGTCCCCTTGCTTGCCGCTTCGGGGCAACCAGCCTCCTTCGGCGCGGCGAGTTGGGGAGGCGTCTTCGGTTGACCGGGCGGCTCCTTTTCAGGACCGCGCTGGCCAGCCTCGGCCTCGACCCGTTCCGCCGGCGTCTGCTCCTTTGCCGCCCCGCCTGTGACTCCTGCTGCGGTCTCCTCCGCGTCTGCCTCGTCCATGAGGTTTTCGCGGAGGTCCTCGTCCTTCGAAGGCCCGGTGACGCTAGCGTAGGACTTGACGCACGCTGCCGCTTCGTGCCCGTAGCGACGGCACGCCGAACGACGTGGCACCTTACACTCCCGGCGAACGTTGCCCTTCGTATTGCAGCGCAAACACTGAGGGGCCCTCCCGGTGACGACGACGAGGGCCTTGTCGCCCGCCACGCGTAGCTCGTGCGGCAGGTCATCCAGAGTCACTCCGCCCTTAAGTTTCAGAGTCACCGACCGCAGCGTCGAACCTTTATCTTGAATTCCGTCAACGCGCCAACGCTCTCTGCGCACCTCGCCGACACGCCCGTAAGGCGCCACCGCTGCGCGCACTGCCTCGTCCGGCACGTTGTGCCGAAGCCAATGTAGCTTCAGACGCGCTTCCTGGTTGCTCGGGTCGATAACAAGGCAGCGTCTGCTTTTACCTTGATGTCATTTACTTCTTAAATTTTCTTCACACCTTCCGCTGACTTGAACGTCACCGCCCAGACGTGACTCATCTGATACGCCCCCAATGCCAAAACATCGGGGAGCAGCACCAGGCGAGCCAACGTGTCGCGAAAATCCTCGACACGGTAGGGGCGGGCACGCATGTCCGCATGCAGAAACACCGTGTTTAGCACCCACTGTCCTGTAGGAAACTGGGGCACAAGTACTTGGTAGTCCTGGGAATCCTGGGAAAAAATCCTGTTACCGCGGGCCGAAAGGCCCGCTGAAGCCGCTCCTTGGGTGGAGCTCGACATTCTGCAACCGCACGCTAGCGCAACCGGAAGCAGAATCCCCTAGACCAACGAGCCAGGAGGGTAGTGCGGTGTGGGTGCCCCTATATTATTGCGAGAAATAAACGAAAACAAGAAATAAAACTGGTGGGCTCGTCCGGGATTTGAACCCGGGACCTCTCGCACCCGAAGCGAGAATCATACCCCTAGACCAACGAGCCTTTTTTTTTGCTTGCTTTGGCACATACAGAACACAGACATTCATTCACAGACAGCCGTCAACCTGACTTTGGTTGACGTCATGTGTTTAAAAGTCCCTTACGTGTACCAACGATTGCATGTCTGCAAGACATTCGGGCGGATTCGACACATATTTTTGATTTTCCACGTATTCACTCATTGCCTCTCTAAAATATTGTCTCGCGCTCCGCGCATCGATGTCAGAGTACCTTGCGGCCATTCTTGCTTTCCAAGCATCGCTACGTTGGTTCCTGTTGCATCGCAGCATTCCAACACACAACGGGCTGTGTGGATATTCGTGGAGATCGTGCGTCCCCTAATACCACACATTTGGTGTGGTCCCACAAGTTCTGTCATTACTGTTTGGAGCCTTTGAGCTAGTATCTTCATGAATATTTTATAGTCAACATTGGTTAAACTGATTGGCCTATAGGATGTGGACTGACGCAGCATTGCGGGGTCCTCGGTTTTAGGAATAAGAACTGTGTGTGAAACGGTAAAAGACGTTGGCACAACATTAATATCGTAAGCCTCATTGTACACATCTGTCAAAATTGGCGCTAATTCATTTCTTAACGCCTTGTAAAAGGCTACACTGAGGCCGTCAGGCCCAGGTGACTTTCCAGGGTTCAGATCTTTAATTGCATTCGTAACCTCCTCTATTGAAATTGGGAGTTCTAACAGTTCTAGACCAACGAGCCGGGAGGGTAGTGCGGTGTGGGTGCCCGTATATTATAGCGAGAAATAAACGAAACCAAGAAATAAAACTGGTGGGCTCGTCCGGGATTTGAAACCGGGACCTCTCGCACCCGAAGCGAGAATCATACTTGCGGGGTACTCGGTTTTAGGAATAAGAACTGTGTGTGAAACGGTAAAAGACGTTGGCACAACATTAATATCGTAAGCCTCATTGTACACATCTGTCAAAATTGGCGCTAATTCATTTCTTAAGGCCTTGTAAAAGGCTACACTGAGGCCGTCAAGCCCAGGTGACTTTCCAGGGTTCCGATCTTTAATTTCATTCGTAACCTCCTCTATTGAAATTGGGAGTTCTAACAGTTCTAGACCAACGAGCCGGGAGGGTAGTGTGGTGTGGGTGCCCGTATATTATAGCGAGAAATAAACGAAACCAAGAAATAAAACTGGTGGGCTCGTCCGGGATTTGAAACCGGGACCTCTCGCACCCGAAGCGAGAATCATACCCCTAGCCCAACGAGCCAAGAGGGTAGGGCGGTGTTGGGGCCCGTGTATTATTGCGAGAAATAAACGAAAACAAGAAATAAAACTAGTGGGCTCGTCTGGGATTTGAACCCGGGACCTCTCGCACCCGAAGCGAGAATCATACCCTTAGAACAACGAGCCTTTCTTTTTCTTTATTGCATGTTAACTATACAGAACAAAACGCGCATACAAACAGACAAGACACCTCACAAACTCATTTGTTACCTACTGTGCCTAGAATTTCTTTAAACATGCCAGAATATCAAGCACGCTTGTCCACTCCGGCGGGTCATGCTGGGCTTGATACACATCGCGTATGTAGCACACAATTTCAATAAAACTTTCCCTTACCGGGCGGGCATGGGAATCTGGATTTTCGACACATTTTCTGGTTTTCCACAATGCGTGTAGTGTCAACAACATTATCATATCGTACGGTATTCCTCCATCACTTACAACGGGCAAGTAGCGAATACCGTGTGGGCTGATGGGCAGTTCTTTTTTTTAGGGTTCCTTTCAGCACATCCCAGTGAAACACAGCGTCCCAACAATTAATAAAAACATGTTCTAAAGTTTCTGGGGTTTTGCAAAGACGACAATCAGTGTCCCATGGTACAAACAGACCTTTTTCATGCAGCCACATTATTACTGCTAGTGCGTCCGTGTGCAGCTTAAAAAAAGAACGTTTTAACCGATGGTTTTACTGCCATTTTTTTCACCCTCCTCAGCACGTCTTGACCCGCTATGCCAATATAATTTGCACGATAAAGCTGAACAGGCATCATTGTGTCCACTAAATCGCTGTACAACGTTTTCCTCATAACTGTACTTTGATACTCTCTTGAGAACGGAACACTTAAAAACCGGAAGGACAAGGTACCTTCACGCAAATACCCCCTTACAGACCTTCTCATGCACTGCGTAGACGATACAATAAATTCCGGTAGGCACCTTTCAATACGCGCATTAATTACAGTATTCAAGAAAGGATCACTGTGATCTGGTAAGAAAATAGAGCGTAAAACAAGTTGCCGAATGAAGAGGTGGGCAAGGCCAAGCCCTCCACACCGCACAGATCGGAACAAGTTGGTTCGGCTGGTTCGCTCCCAGCTGGATCCCCAGATGAACATTGCGAACACACTGTGTATCTTTTGTGCACTGACGCGAGACATAAAGAGAACTTGCGATACATACCAGACTTTGGCAACTAAAAACACATTGCACACAAATGCACGCGAAAACATCGAAAAATCTCGACCCTGCCATGCTTGCACCTTCTCCTGCCTTTTTTTCGTTTCCCCCACCCAATACTCTGCGCTTTCTTGATAACAACCTAGTGGAACACCCAGGTATGTGCCCGGCAGCGATGTCCATTGCATGTTTGCAAAATACTCAGGAGGGTTCTGCCAGCTTCCATGCCAGAACCCAGCGCTCTTCCCCCAGTTTATTTCACTCCCTGTCGGGGTGCAGTACTTTCTGGCGGTTTTTTCAACCTGCAATGCACTGTCGCTGTCCGTACAAAACACCGCTATGTCATCTGCATATGCACGAACTTTAACCTCTGTAGTGTGTACATTAAAGCCCCTTATACTGTTATCATTTATGACACTCAAAAAGAAGGGTTCTAGATGCATTGCAAACAATGACGCGCTTAATGGACAACCTTGCCTTACAGATGATCTAACAGGTATGCTTCCAGCAAGGGACCTGTTTATAGCAATGCGCGTAGTGCATTCGCTGTACACCCTTTTTATCCCCTCCAAAATAGCGTTCCCGACATTCACATGCTCCAAGATATTCTTTAATATTTCGTGTGAGACCCGGTCGAATGTCTTCGCTAAATTGATCTCCATCATAGCTACGCGATTCTCAAAAGCGTCACAGCATTCTAGCACACTCCGCGCAACGTGCACATTTGTCGCAATCGTGTGTCCCTTGATACCGCATGTCTGATGCGGTCCGACTGCTTGTGTTATCGCGGTTTGCATTCTTTTTGCGAGTACCTTCATGTAGATTTTATAATCAACGTTCGTGAGGGTTATAGGGCGGTAAGACCCCACCGATGTCAATTTTTACGGATCGTCCGTTTTCGGGATTAATACCATATTAGCTGTAGTGAATGATCGAGGCACGCGCTATACTGAATACGACTCGTCCATAACGGCATGCAAAATTGGAGCAACGACGCGCTTAAAGGCCTTGTAAAATACCGCCCCCAAACCGTCAGGTCCAGGTGATTTTCCAGCGGGGAGTGCGTCGATATCGTCGTTTATCTCTTCCAAACTGATGGCCTGCTTCAATCACTGTTTAACCTGGTCGTCTAACTTGGGCATGTGCATTAAAAAATCATTCACGAACCCTGCTTCGGTTCTCCATTTCTTTGCTAACAGTTCACCATAGTGCTCAACAGATGCTGCTTCAATTCTTTCTTTGTCCTCTGTTATTTGGCTCTTATACTGTATGCGTTTAATCTCATTTTTTGTTGCAAATCTTTTTTCGTCACTTAGCGCCCTTTTGTTTCGCGCTTCTCCCGCCACAATTTTTCGCTTCGAGCACGAATTATTGCGCGTGATATCTTTCCGAGTCATTGACCTCCAGTTCATTTTTTACGCATTTTATTTCTTTTAGGAAAGTGCCAGGTTGAGAGCTTTCTATCTCTGTGAAGTAGACAAGTTGTGCTTTTACTTCGTTTTCTTTTTTCCTTTCGTTGTAGGGCAGTGTGCTCGCTCTTTCTATTGCCATAAGTTTTATGCTGTTTTTCAAGTCTTCCCACTTCACGTTGAAAGATATCGGTTGAGGTGAGAATAGATTCTCAACTTCTCTGTCAACACTCTCTACGAATTTCTCATCCTGAAGTAGCTTTGTATCGAACTTCCAGAGTTTCCAGTTGAATTTCGTCGTTTTTTGCTTGACCCCTACGGTGAACACAACTAAGCTGTGGTCACTAAATTACACGTGCCTTACATCATACCCGCTGAGCAGAGGGACCACTGCTAAGAAAACGTACGCCCGATCAAGTCGGGCATGACACTCGCGTTGAAAATGCGTGTAACGGGTTGGGGGGGGGGGGGGGTGCTTCCCCTTCTACACAGTGGTCCTACATCTTCTAAACAAATGGTACCCATTTTTTTACATAATAACTTTGCAATCTTATCGTACACAGCGGTGTTCTTAGAGCGCCCTTCCATATAGCAGACGCAGTTAAAATCGCCTCGAAAAAGTACACGTCTGTAATCACTGCAAAAATTATTCTATCGATTGAAAAAAAGACCTCCGATCGCTTTCCTGGTTAGGAGTATAAACACAAATAACCCGCCAAAAAATCAACGAAAATCAACGACGACACACCGGCCCACATCACTTATTATAACCTTCTCTACTACAATGCCCAGGCCGTTCCTAAGAAAAACTGCGCAGCCCGCAGACGTACCTTTAGCGTGACTCACACACACGTAGTATCGGCCTGTAAACGGCTGGACCATCCTATCAGTGCCGTCTTGGCTCTCTACTTTCGTCTCCTGAACTGCGACAATGTCTAACCCGTCCTCGAGAAACATTCGGCTGAGCTGGGACTGCTTGCGCCTGGCCGATAATCCGCGAACATTTAGCGTAGCCACGCACAAATCTGCATCCTTTCTTTTATCGGCCATTTAGAAAAGCTCGGGGCAACAAAACAATTTTCCCTAGACCAACGAGCCAAGACAGAAAGGCGGCATGGATGCCTCTAATTTCTTGCGAGAAATAAACGAAAACAAGAAATAAAACTAGCGGGCCCGTCCGGGATTTGAACCTGCGGGCAGACAGACACGAGCGCTGTGTGTGTTTGCGCTCTCTCTCTGTCCGGGTTTTTCGCGCTGTTTCCTAAGGTGTCATACGTGCCAAACTAGCCAAAATTCAAGCTTTAATGCGCCATATTTGTAGCATCTCCCTCCCAAGTACTGCAGCGATGCAGCGATGGCGTAGAGGTGGAACACCCGCCTCGCGTGCATAAGAACCGTGGTTCGAATCCCGGTGCCGGACAATTCCCACGGATTAAAAAAAAATCTGCGTATTGATGGAATTGCACAAAGGGGCTTGGGGTGCGGCCTGACCCCGGCGACCATTGCCGGCAGTGCACTCCCTCACCAGAGCAGGATTGGCCACCCTGGTGTAGTAACGGCCACAAACTCCCATGAATACGCCAATTAACCCTCAGCCCTCAGTCCCCAGCGGCTGCGAAGCAACTGACCACGGCGGCGGTCAGACCTGTGACGCAGCAGAGGGTGCTAAGAATCCCTCGATCCGGACAGGCCGCCAATGGAATCTGAACCTGGCAACGCTTAACACGCGAACCTTATCTAGCGAAGAAAGTCTCGAGGTGTTGTTCGAGGAACTAGAGGGCATTAAATGGGATGTAATAGGGCTTAGCGAGGTTAGGAGGGCAGGCGAAGCCTTTACGGTGCTGAAAAATGGACACCTTCTATGTTACCGGGGCCTAGAGGACAGAAGAGAGCCACAATCTCTCTAATGTTATTCACAGCATGCTTACAAGAAGTATTCAGAACGTTGGATTGGGAACAGGTGGGAGTAAGGGTTAATGGAGAATACCTCAGTAACCTCAGGTTTGCTGATGACGTTGCCTTGCTAAGTAACTCGGGGGACGAATTGCAAAGCATGCTTTCCGCACTGGGCGAACAGAGTAGAACCGTGGGCCTGAAAATTAATATGCAGAAAACTAAAGTAATGATCAATAACCTCGGGACAGCACAGCAGTTTGAGATAGGTGGCGAGGCAGTGGCAGTGGTAAGCGAATATATCTACTTAGGCCAAGTTGTGACCCCAGATCCCAACCATGAGGCAGAGATAATTACAAGGATCAGAAGGGGGTGGGGTGCATATGGCAGACATTCTCAGATAATGAATAGCAGCCTACCACTGTCGCTGAAGAAGAAAGTGTATGACACCTGCATCTTACCGGTACTCACCTACGGGGCAGAAACTTGGAGGCTCACTAAGAGGGTTTACCTTAAATTGAGAACGACTCAGCGGCCAATGGAGCGGAAAATGATAGGTGTGCCCGGTAGTGTGTTGGCCTCGTGCACTGCACTATTCATTGTAAAAACTTCTCGTTATGCGATTCTGTAAATTTTTGCTCAACATCCAAAATACATCCGATTTCGGACGTCCGACTGGATGTACGGAAGTGTTATATCCGGACGTCCCACGGACTGCATGGTAGTCCATCGGCACTAAAACGGACGTCATACGGACGTCCGCTAGAGCTGTAATGGACGTATGGTGACCGGCCGACGGACGTCCGGTGGTTGCTTGGGAGGTGGAAACCTTTGAAGTCTACAACGCTTATTGTATGGGCTAGTTTATTTATTTGGCTTGGGTACACTGCCGCATCGACGTATCTTGAGTTTTGATCGGTTCTGTAAGATCTGCGGAGTGCTTTCGCTCTGGCTTCGCAACGCTTCTTGAGGTAGACGGGGTGCATGTTTCGTCGCATGCTTGCCACTTGAATGTGTGTCCTTAAATCGAGGGGGGTGCGTTGTTTCTTGTTATCGGTTTCCATTGATGGAAACGAGGGCCCAATTGGGCCCTGATAATTTTGGCGGCACAAGGTAGCGCTGCCCTTTTTTGTAAGCTTGAGCCGTTCCAGTTGGCTTGCCCTCCAAATTCTACCCTGAAAACCACCTCCCCACCCCATGGTCTTGTTGTGGGTCCCCGCCCATATGGGAATAGGTGCCAACGAGGCGGTCAACCGAGAAGCTCGAGCTATGGCTACCCGAGCAGGCCCCTCGTTGGAGACCAACCACGGCCTTCCCAGCTCCCGGGACATTCTCATCTCGCACCTGGAGATCACACAACATTACCGCCTCCTCCACCGCCACTATCCCCCCAACCCCGCACCCCAGCCTCACAGTGGAGGAGGCCAGAACCAGGCGCCTCCTCTAAATGCACTCCTTCCCCTGCAGAGCCTCCCTCTCCCACTCACACCCTTCCCTCTTCCCCTCCTCACTCTGCGGCGCCCGGGACTCTCAACTACACCTTCTCTGTGACTGCCCGCGCTCCTCTTTTCCCCTTTCCCCACACCCACCCACTGGGAGCAGACCCTGCGGAGCTCGACCCTGGAGACCCAGACCACCCTCGTCTCCAGGGCCAGTAATGCAAGCGCCATCTTGTATGGGTGTCCAATTAAAATGTTTAATTTTTCTTTTTCTGCTGTTTCAGTCCTAGGTAAGGGGTGCTATAGGTGATTCAAATTATGATTATACTGCCTGGATCATTCTGGCCGTGTCTTCTTCTTTTAGCTTGTGTTTTCTGCTGGTCACTCTTTTGATCAGGGAGGTGACCTAGCTGGAAGAGGGTAGGAACCACAAAGTCAAAATGCACACGGTTAAATAAAGAGGCTGCTTTGACCCCATAACGTTACTAACTTTGCCACAAACCCCAAACGAATGATTGTGCTAAGAAGGGAAGCAGATGAAACAGTGGCAATGCCACAGCTACTTTGCGGTAAATTCTCCACACCACAAAATCTTGCTTGTACAACTACCGGCTGCCAACCTTGGCCAACACCAAGAAACACGACTGGGTGGTAGTAGTGTGGCCTTTAGTTCCAATTGATCGTGTCAACTGAGTGCTAATGTGCATTTAAAACACCAATAAAAATGTTTTTAGGGCTGGCCTATAAAACGCGATTCCTGCACATACTTCATCGCTGTGGCATGAAATATGAAGGTCTTTAATATTTCTTGATTTCTTTGGTCTTTTTCGTGGCTGCAAAATGCCCCTTTAAGGGGACAAACCTGTTAACCTGCCATGGGACTCACGACTTCGTGACCCACGGGCATAAAGCCATCGTGCACTAATAAGAAAAGTCCTACGAATACAGAGAAAGCTCCCTAACGGCCTAGTTTGCTTATTTTGGAGAGAGAGAGTGAAATAACATTTACACATCCGGCGTGTGGGAAGTCCCCGGCCTCGCACGGCGCGGATGTTCCCTGTCTAAAGACTACGGCAGTTATGTCACTTGTGTACTGAAATAAATAACGAACGAGAAACAAATGTTGGTTTATCTGGTTTGCACTAGATGGCACTGGGTGTCTAGCAAGTGAGAGTTTTTCTTTTAATTTCAGTACAGAAGAGACATCTCTAAATAAGCAAACTAGGCCGTTGGGAACATTTCTCTGTATTTGTAGAACTTTTATTAATGCACGATGGTTATTAAGCCCGTGGGTCACGAAGGAATACGTGGCGAGTACCGCACCGTGCATCTGCAAGGTGGCATCACAGAACCAGCAGAGCATGTTAGTCTCTTCACTACCCCACCACAACATGAACCAGGGGTCGGCAACCCGCAGGGAAGTATTACGCAGCTCCTGGGATGCTGACATGGCAGTTGTGACCTCAAATGGGGCTAGACAGGAATAAAAGATCGCTTCCATTTGGCATTGCCCTTCATCTTCACATCCAGATAATGCAGTCACTAGCTTCCTTTCCTTGGACTGGTTCAAAAAAGACCCACCTTCACGGATTTCCCGTCTGGCCCTCCACCTCAGAAGGTTGCCAACCTCTGGCTTAAGGGAACGAAATGAAAAAAAAAAAGAAAGACAGGCCCTGACAGCGAAACCCATCAGCAGCAAGCATGACCACTTGTTTCACCATCGAATAACAATTTTATTTGGGGGTAAAACGCAAGAATTCGCAAAAATACAACAACCAAAATATGGCTAAAAATAAAACGTTAACACCCCGGATGCTGGGCAGGGTGGGGCCATCTCCGCGAACCTTCACCCCTGGGATGCTGTGGCGCAATCCTGCGAGGCTGGGGCCATCCGAAGGGCTTGCTGCAAAGCAGATCAAGCACAGGCTCAGTTGGCACGATGAGAAACAAGGTAACAGGAAGGAGAACAAGGTTACCTTATAGACTGCAAACTAATAGATGGGGGACTATAACGGTGTGATGTGGAACGGTTTTGCCAGCATGTCGGTGCAAATCGAAGCTACCTCTCTACACCAACATGCCTCCATATACACAACGAGCATCTACGAATTTGAAAAAGTTCCAACAACAACCAACATTCATGAGGAATATAGTAGCAAGTTAACAAGTTGAAGGGCACGCCAGAAATCAATAAAGGGTGTGCGCAGTCATCTTAAGGCACCTGACTATGTGGGTAAAGGAGCCATGAAGAGAAAACACAATTTTGATTCATTCGAAAGATGACCTCGTTAGAATCGTACTGACACCAGTTTTAACCAAACTTCGCTCAAATAAGCTACACAATTAGAAAAAAAGAGAATGGCCGTGCGACCCACTAGCTCATTTCCCGCAACAGAACCTGTGATGTCACTTGTGACAGTTCTGGGATTGGCAAAGGGAGGCAAAAGCAAACGCAAATTAGGCAGAGCTTATAAGCTTGCTTAACGAGCTATTTGTGCTTAAATTTAGGGCACATTCTTGTCAAAGTCATACGAATGGTGGGATAAACAGTGGAAGTTATTAAAGCACACGTAAACAGAAGTGCCGATTCGTACTGCTGTTGGTACTGCGCGCATTATGCTTGGCTTACCTGCACAGGACTGCGGGGCTTTGGGGTTGTCTCAGACAACACTTGCCGATTGACGCAAGGAACGGTGTCTTATACGACCATATTTGTCAAGCGAGCACTATGTTTCATGGAACCATTATTTTCTCCGTGAACATAAAACAAGCCAGGTTTAAATACGGTCAAAAACAAACCAAAGGCCACGGAAAAAAATTCTTGCTCTGTGCCAAAGGCCGGAAACGGCTTGCTACAGTATGGTGGCGCCATCTAGGTTCACTCACGGCAAACAAGGCCTCCCAATCAGCTGCAGAGCTATGGTCTCTAGAAATATCTTTCTAGGGACCATAGCAGAGCAGTCGGTACCTGTGATGTCATTGCAGACCACGAAAACACACTATTTAGCGGGAAATTCAAAATTTTAACTTACATTTACTCATGTCTTCGTGAATAAAGCATCGTTTGCATTCGGACAAGCGCTGCGGGCACTATAAAACAAGAAATCTTTCGAATAACACAAACTTGTATTTTGTCTTCGTGGCTCCTTTAAGCCTGCAAACTAAAAAATGGCTGTGATTTGTAACACTTTCTGCGGCTTTAGTTAGCTTTGAAGGAGTTATAATAAAACATTCATTCGATTATGCCCAAATCATTACAGGTGCACTGTGGCAGTGTTAACAACCGACATAGCATTGTTTTAAAAAATTGAAATGTTTGTTTTATCGCAGACAAAAGTTGAGAGTAATATTTAATCTGCAAACTCAAGCAACAACCCATTTTTCCAGGGTTAATTTCTGAGCGCTATATGACACCCTGTTTGTTTCCAAGGAAAGTACAAGAAGGTAGATATTTTTCTGAAGTTCGATGCTCAGTAATCACATGGAACACAACATGCAGCAAAACACTCCCCTCAAATATTATTGTACATGTGAAATTCCAGAATAAAATGCAGTGTAGACCATCTATAACGTAACCGCTTATAGTGCGGGACCAGATATAACGCGGGTTTTTGTGACCACCACTTTGCCTCCTGTAGAACTCAATGCATAAGCAACCACTTAAAATGCGGTTGGCAGAAGCACAATGCCATTTATAGTGCAATTTCCTGGTGGGTCTGCTGATCGACCAGCGCAGCTGGGGCATCGTTTTCGGGTAGCAAAAGAAAAAAGGGTGAAATCAGCCATCTGATGAAGTGCGCACCCCTTGCTCTCCTCCAACTTTGAGAGACAAGAAAATAGGCATCCTTTAGTTAGCGTGTACATGATAACCACAACAGTCCTTGCTTGACGCACCTCGGAAGATAGCAACCCCACTCCCCGTCCGCGCGCAGCAAGTTGTTTCATTAGGCATGGACCGCTTGGCCCGTTTTCGCACACAATTTGTGCGTGGCAGCATTGTGCGTGAGTTTTTTTCACGCACGTATCAACGATTCCGCGCTCCCGGCGACTTCTTCGCGTGGCAGTGGGAGGGGCCTAACACATCGCCTCCTGTATTTTACAATGCCAAATGCATCGTGCGCTTCCCAATGGGAGTGAGTGGTATGCCTGCAATGCCCACCTGTCATATAAGGTGGCGCCCCGAGCTGAACCGCCATCACCCAACCATAACAGAATTCGAGAGCGGCTTGTGCCTGGTTGCCTAGGCAACCGATCTTTGAGATTGCCAAAGTAATGGCGCTCGCGCCAGCGTTGGGAAACTCAGAGCCACGGCGGAGCACGTATTGACAACGTTGCCGCTTTCCACCACGCGTCACCCCAATATAAATCGGTCACGTGACTAAAGCGCTGGGAAGGCTACAGATTGGGGGAGAGTGGCCGGAGTAGAAGGAGAGGGTTTGTTTGGCCGGTCCGGGCTGATGCGATTGGCATTTTAGAAATACAGGAGGCGATGCCTAACGACTTGCACCAACTGCACTAATGGAGAGATACGCATCCAATGGCGGGGGATCCGAAGTGTTCCGACCAGCCGACTGGCTGCGCCAGAGATGTTTAGGCTTACAACGGCAGTATTTTTTCATGGGCGCTTTCAAAAGCAACGTGGATGGCAGTTTATATTCCTCTTTTCGCCCAGATTATCAGCTCTTTTCTTGCGGGAGCATCCTCGTTTGCACCTGGTGCGGCATTTTAGCGAGCAGTTGGAAGTGGTCGCTGGAGCTGCCTGCACCACTTCACGGCCAGGGCCGACGCCAGTTGCCACCTCTTACTGCTCTGCACACCACGCCAGTTGTATCCGCGCCAGCATCGCCGCGCCTGTGGCGTGCACTGGGCGTTTTCACAAAAAGAAATCGCCCGATGCGGTTCACACTTTAGAACGTTGTGCAGATAAGCCACCGCTTTTTCCCTTCCCTACAGTACCCTACGCTGATAAGCAGCCGCCTTCGGAATCATGAACACAAGGTAAGGTAAAACAAATCCCGCTGGCGTTCTTATCTCGTCCCCCAGCATCTGTTCACAGACACTGAAAACGCAGCCATAATCCTTCAAAACACAAACACAACGGAAGTTAAAGCCACGCTCACTGTTTGTAAGACCGCACTAGCAATAGACCCTGCAGCAGCGGCTGATATGAAAAGAAAATATGAAATAAAGACCGTGCCTTTGTTTTTAAGTGCTGTGCAGTTTGAGTGACGATAAACATAGGATGACTTGAGAGGTAGGTTGCGATGTGGTTGGATTTGCGCATGTTTTGGTTAAAGTGCGGTACCGCTTATAGTAGTGCGGATTTTTGTGGCTCCCGCGACAGACATTATAAGCTGTCTACACTGTATACAGAAGTGCTACAACTGGAAGCCTGAATCAAAGAGGCCCAATTTGCACCCCTCAGAGGGCCACCAACAACATTTTCCCCCAAATATTGTAGGATTTAGACCGCATCTTTCAACCCAGGACGCTCTTATACAGGTCCACCACAACATTCTACACCACCGCCCTACACGTGGCAATGCGGCCATTCTCTCTTTAGATCTGCACAAAGCATTTGATAACATTTCTCACACCACCATATTACGTCAACTCGCTTCACTCGGCCTCGGCCCAACACCTACGCCTATATCCGGAACTTTCTCTTCCCCCGTACCGCAACGATATGCCTGGGCACCCTGCAGTCACCCCCTTTCCCTATGCCAGCCTGCGGCACACCCCAAAGGGCTGTCCTATCACCTCTTCTTTTTAACATAGCTCTTATCCCCCTAGCTGCAGCCCTCCACACTATCCCACACCTCCACAGCACTCTCTATGCAGACGACATAACTCTCTGGGTTGCTTCAGGCCGCGACGCACACATCGAGGAAACCTTACAGGCGGGTCTTTGATTGATTGGAGGGTTTAACGCGCCGACGCAACGCAGGCGATGAGGCGCGCTGTAGTGGAGGGCTCCAGATTAATTTTGACCACCTGGGGATCTTTAACGTGCGCCGAAATCTCGTACACACGGGCGTTTTTGCTTTTCGCCTCCATGAGAAAAGCAGCCGCCGCGGCCGGGAATCGAACCCGCGACCTCGTGCTCAGCAGCGCAACGCCTTAGCCACTGAGCCATCGCGGCGGGTCACAGGCGGGTCTCACTGCCATCCCGCAATGCATCCAACCCCCCACGCTCAACTGCTCCCCCACCAAGTCAGCCCTACTCGTCCTTCCACCACACAAAACTGCCCCCCCACCTAAAATCTGCTTATTTGCACACAACACACATATCCCCCAAACCACCCATCTCCGTATTCTAGGGCTCCACATCACCTCCACTCACTTCCCTCACAAAGCACTCACTCACATCAAATAATACGTAGCCCGAACCTCTCACCTTGCCCGCTGGGTGGCTAACCGCCAACACGGCATGGGAGAGACTGACCGCATACGTCTCCTCCAAAGCTTTCTAATCAGCCGATTAACCTACCACCTTCCTTTCACCACCTTCACACAAACCCAGCACGCACAACTCAACGGCCTTATACGCAAAGCCTACCACCACACGTTGCTTTTACCTCCCCATGCCCCTAGCTACCACGTGCCTTACAGCTATGGGACTCCACAACAGTACACAGAAACTCATCAAAGCGCAGCACTCCTCCCAAATCCTCCGTCTCTCCCGCTCCTTCACTGGACACCACATCCTAGCCTCCCTCGATATCAACCCAATTCAAACTTCCTCCCCCCCCTGCCTATGTCTCCCCCCCCCCCACCCACATACGACGCCTGCTCCTCGTCAAACCCCTTCCTCGCAACATGGACCCTCTCCACCATGCAGGCCGCTGCATGGCACGTGCCAAGTGCCACGCCCTCTCCCACCCACCCTCTTCTACTACCATCTATGTGTATGCGGCTCAATACCCGAAAAATCAGGCTTACGCCACTTCTATGTACGGTCCTCCCCACCCCACAACCATGTCTGTCTTCACCCCCTCTCCTACGGTGGCAGAGGGAGTTGCCATTGACCTCGCCATATTTTAACAGCCCCAACCCACCACCATCCTCTCCGACTCCCAGCATGCACTACCAAACTACCTTAATGGACGCACCTCTCCACAAGCTCTCCGTATCATCCTCCGACACCCTCCCCAGGATCCTGTGGAGCTACTGTGGACAACGGCCCAGACTGGCTTAGGAGGCAATGAGGCAGTACATTCACATGCTCGAGAACTCGTTACCTGGACTCACGCTTCTTTTGCTCCTAACCACAGTATCCCCACCCCCCTGTACACATGCACCGACAGTACACTCCACCACAGACTGAACCGTCAGACCCACTCACCCCCCCACAGCTCCCTATCACCAGAGGAGGCCCGCATGTGGCACATCATCCAAGTGCACACCTTCCCTCACCGCACGATCCTACAGCACTCCCACCCCCGCCTGTTTCCATCACCCCGCTGCCCGCATTGTGGTGCACTGGACACGCACTTTTATTCCTTCTGCCAGTGCCCCATGAATCCCTACCCACCCCTCCCACCCCCCAGGCCTCGGAGCAGACCATGTGGAGCTCCGAGGTTTCGGACCCGGTGCTAGTCACCTCCTGAGGCCTCCAGATCGCTGCGGCCCTGTGGGCAGCCGCCGCCGCCATCGCCCTATAAGGGGGAGCTCTTTAAATAAATGTTATCTCTCCCTCTCTCTATGGTACTGCACATAACTTTGCTGATAGGGCAGTTATAGTTTCACCCTGCCACCCAAAACAAAGAGAGCAGCCCTTCCCCAGGGTGCCATCATACCCTGCTTCTAGTAGAGGGGGAGGTGCGCTGACTGGCTGCCCAGGCCACCGTGGAATCAGACGTGGCTCCAGTGTCGCCCATGCACCAGCACAGCTCCACGGACTCCGGCCCCGTCCAACCATCCGCTGCATGCACAAAGTGGGGGAGTGCTCCATTTGATCGAGATTCACAACAAGAAGAGCGTGTGTGCCAATGTGCGTGTTGCCTGTTCTCACATCACCACCCACTGCACCCCTCAGCGAGCAACAGAGTACTGTACTGCCTGCAAGCAGTAGCCTTCAAATGATTTCATTTCAAAAGGAGAGGGGGCTGGCCACAATAGAAAAACAAAAGGAGAAGAACGTGTTAGGAGAAAAGTAAACACAAGCAGCTCAAAAATAGACTAGGATGCTGTACAGGTGCCCTGTTCTTTTGATTTCGGTCAGGGGCATTATCACTGATACAGAGAAGACTTCGAAATCATGCGCCTTAACGTCACCACTTGTGGAACCAAGAAAAAAAAAAGAAAATACCGTATTTACTCGCGTAATGAACCCACTAGCATAATGAACCCTCCCCCATTTTTCTTGTTGAGAATTTGCTTGTTTGTCACTTTGAATAAAAAATGCAGCGGAAATATGGTTTTGATTCAGAATGGTTGCTGATGCTGCAGGCGATCGCAGTAACTTGATCATGAGCTACAGTACGCGCAGAAATGCCAAAAATGCATTCCAAGAAAAAGAAATCTGAAGCGTAGCCGGAGATGTGAACGCGAATGCCGTGGCTTACAATTTAAAAATTGCGCGCCTGCGGTGCGCCATTTGTTGAATGCAAAACACCTTCTTGCGCCATAAAAACGTTGCGGTGTGCGAACAAAGCACAAAACGTACTCCGCACTCCTTCCCTGCACTTTGCTGTTTGGGCTGGTTCTGCCAGCGTGCAAACAAATCACTAAATGTACTCCGCACTCCTCTGCCCTTGCATTACACTCCGTGGTTTTGTTCAGCTGTGTTCCAACCTTTTTTTGTGCTCCTGGTGCGCGGCGTTTTAAACTAAGGTGGTGGAGCATGCGTAATGGCACAGCTGTGTGGCACTTCAGTGTTGACCGAGTGAGTGTAGGCTACGGGCGGAAACGAGAGGTTTTCAGGCAGTGAACAGGGATCGCCGTGTGTTTCGTGGGCCCAAAGAAGGGAAGTTTGCCGGTGTCGGGAAAGAAATTTTGGAGTGCCTTGACTGCATGGAAGACGGTGCCGACAACAAAGTGCGGCCGCAAGCGAATTCAGTGAGGAGGGAAGCTCCATGGCGAAGGGGGACGATGGCGAGTTGCGAGTAAAATATAAATTTCATTACCTATGATACGAAAAGGGAAAGCCAATCTTCAGCTTTTATTGGCGCCGTGAAGAGAGCGACGCAAGGCCGTGCACAGTAGTACAAGCGCAGCGTTCCGAACCCCATCCCAAGCGAACATGCCCGCACGCATCGCCAGGCGCGTGAACATGCCACTTCGTTGTCGGTGTCTCTCTCATCATCATTACTGTTCATGTTGGTGGTAAATTAAAAATCCGCCACAACCTAATTACCTACGTGTTTTTACAAAAATGGTAAGGCTCTGACAGCGCTTCTCTTAGCAACTTAATTGTACGAAATTTCAACTATTAAAAATACAATTTTTTTCCCGCATAATGAACCCTCCCCCCAAATTAACGTTGAATTTTCTAGAAAAAAAGTGAGTTCATTACGCGAGTAAATATGGTAGAATTGCCACTATGATGCCCGCAAATTGCTATGGTCACACAAAAGCTGCTGTCTCCAACCAAAGAACCCTGGAGGTCGTGCCAAGGGTTTAAACTTTCTACACCAGCTAACTTTCGATTAACTGGGAATAGAGTCAGAAGACTACACAACTAAATACATACTGGAACAATGCCTTGTCACAAAAACGGTCAAGGTATTAAACCATTCTCCCGCTGTGCCCTAGAACTGTTTCCGATTGCAATGATTTCCCAAAGTGTCCACCGTTGCTGTCACCCACTGTACAACTACCGTATTATTACCTGTTGATCGTTTATCCATGCATCCATGTATTGATCATGTATCCATATGTATGTCTACTGATTGCATACACCCCTCTCCTGCTTGGACATGACAAGGTCGCAGTATTGCATTAACAGTGGAATCTCGGTCATACGAATCTCAAGGGGTGGCAAAAATATTCGTATCGTCCGAAAATTCATCAGAAAACGAGAAAATTGCCCCCACCTCCCCGAAGGGAATCGTGAGGAAGTGCGAATGCATTTCTTGCGCCGAGAGTACACGGCGTAGTAATTCTGCCATCGCCTTGAGAGGCGCAGTACCGGCGAGGGGGAGCTGTCAGGCGAGGGGAGAGGCGCGCGCCGAGGGTGAGTGCAAACCTAACGGGGGGAGAGGCGCGCCAGCTGCAGAGCATGTGACGTCACGGCGCGAGGAGAGGGGGAGCAGACGCAAAGGCGCCAGCGCGCGGTCACGTGGGAGTGTGACGTCACGGCGCGAGGAGCGGTGCGGGAGCCGGCGCGGGCGCGCGCGGGTCACGTGGGGTGTGACGTCGCTGCGCCGTTGCTACAGACGCTCCTCTCCGCTCCTCGCGCCGTTGCTAGGGGAGAGGAGGAGGAGCAATGCGGACGGCGGATTCAGGGTCGCTTATTGGCCGCGAGGCCCACCACTGGAGAGGCCGGCGCTGCGATCGTTTTGACGTCACTTGTAGGATCACCGTTCCAATCTTGCTGCGTAGTTGGCTTGCAGCGCATGACACTTCGCTTAGGAAGCGCGTTCTACAAGTATTTTCGTGTTAATTTCCTTCGTTTGAAGTTAATTCTCAGTGCGTCAAGCACAGTTCGACCTAATGGTGGCTGTATAACCGTGTCAACTGTGGTAGATTATCCGCAAACACCATGAGCGTGGTGGTGTATTACGCATGCGACCGAAGCGTAAGCAGCGGCTTGTTTCCCCGATCAACAATGTGGACTACGACGATCGCCGAGTGAAGTTTCTAGATTTCCCTTGTTTGCAAGAAATGTATAAAGCAGGAAATCGTGAAGCGATAACTGCTCGCAGAAGCACACGCACCCGCCGTGCCTGCCCGCACAGCCGACGGTGCGGCTCGAACCGACGCAGGTCGCGGCAGCAACAACTTGTCGCCGCTTTTTAAAATCACACAAGTCGTTGAAAAGAAGTTCCAGATTGGTGAAAGTGGATGTTAGCGTGATGAAAAATTCTGATAGGTAGTGTCATCAGCTGTGGTTTTCAAAGCGATGCTCAAATATCTGCCGCGATTTACGCCGACCGGCCGCGGAGGTCGGTCCCGGCAGCGCCGGCCCGTTCACACGGTGCTGCGAGCGGCCGAAGGATGGCTATGCTTGCGCGCAAGAATCGGCCGAGGCCGTGCAGGTATCCTGATTGTCGATCGCTTCAACGGAAATCACCGCGCTTACAGAGTTCCCAGCGCGGGGAAACGTTCTGTTAGGGACTGTCACTCGCAACTCTAACGGCGATGAAATATCTGCTGCGACGCCAAGCCTAAAGTTCCCAACAACCGATTACGTGCACGCGAAGCCGGCTGCGAGCTGTTGGCGAAGGCCCTCCCGTCGCGCACGCGCGTGTTGCGTTTGGGTTCCTCTAACTTCTTGGGGGCCCGCAACGCTCGGTTCTCCTATTTTAAATATCCCCATTACCCGAAACCATTAACGACGTGTTTCTCCTCGTACGCAGCCTCGCGTTCTGTGAGCAGTCGGGAGTATCGAAATTGATGCTTGCGAAATGCCTGCTTACTGTAAACATACAAAACACGCTGCAATTATAAATTACCCCGCCGAGTACCTAATGAAAACTAAATATGGCTTGTCCAAACCCGCTCGAAGGCGTTGAAAACTCGCGTTTATAACGTT
Source organism: Haemaphysalis longicornis (assembly GCF_048455015.1). Lineage (NCBI taxonomy): Eukaryota > Metazoa > Arthropoda > Arachnida > Ixodida > Ixodidae > Haemaphysalis > Haemaphysalis longicornis. The sequence continues at coordinate 121,229,969 of NW_027526295.1, read as the reverse complement.
CATACGTTGCGGAGAAGTCGCGAAAAGTAAACATGAGCCGTGCAATGTACAGGCTACGGCAGTGATCGTTAATCAAATCCGGGCATGACTATAAAAACATCGTAGGTCGAAATAGGCACTGATCAAGCCAAACTGCAGACCATAACAATACTTTTAAGCATGTGCGGCGAAGCAATCTGATCAGCGTTCTCGCGTCATTCATTTACCGGGCAATACGAGCAGTTCGCGCGGTGAGATCATAAGTGAGCGACGCGTTTCCGTCGCTGTTACAAGGTGTTTGCTTGCACACACATGTCCCGTCTCAAGTATTTCGTAATAAATTTACAGCGTACTTTTCTCGGCATCAGTTGCATCGTCCTTGGCGTTAGCTGGCTGCGTATGTAAGAGCTGTGGGTCGCGGTGGTAGGAAGTACCTAAACGCGGCGGTGTCGCCGGGAACAAGCGAGTCGCTGATTGCTTACCGGAATTATTTTGTTTACAGACAACGTTTTTGGTAATTTGCATCAAATCCACAAGGAGCGGGCGAGACGGTGGCCACAAGAAAAAAAAAAAAAACACGCTTCCGCATACGCACGGGAACTCTGCTGTAGCAGACGACAACACGATTCGGCGTCCTACAAGTGACGTCAGTCGTAGGTGGCGCCACGGTATGTCCTCGAGGCCAATAAAGTGCATCGCACTTAAAAAATGGTATAGTGCCGTGCATTATGTGACAGGCGGCGGCAACATGGCGTCGGCTCTTGCCGTGAAGAGGTGCAAGTAGCTTCAGCGACCACTTGGAACCTTTTTTTTAAAACACAGCTCAAGGTGTAAACTAAATTGCTCATGCCGGAAAGGAGCTCACAGTGTGGGAGAAAACTGCGCTATAAAATGCCATCCGTGCCAAATATCCGCCGCGGAGGTGGCCCAGCCAGCTGCTGCGAGTGCTTCGAAATTGCCGCTATGAGGCACGCGTCTTCCCATTGGCGCAAGTCGTGAGGCTCCTCCCACTGCCGTTCGCGGCAACCGAGGCAGAGGCTGGCACCGTCTGCCGGCTCGAATCGTCAACGCGGGAATCAAAAGAACGCGTGCTCATCGTCGACGCGCTGTGCGCACACAAACCGCATGCGATTCGTGCACGTCAGCGTTGCACGCGCGTTATTTTCACGCCCGCATTGACGATTTGGCTCCCGCGACAGATTCTACCTCGCTCGGAAAATGACGCCCGACTAGCACGGCAGTGGGAGGAGCCTGCCGACTCGTGCCAATGGCGAGGTGCGCTCTTCATTGCGGCATGAAAACGCTTCGGACAGCCCGCTGGCCCCGCCAGAGATGTTATGGCTTACCAGGGTTACGGATATTTGATTGGCGCTTTTCCTAGCTGTGCGGACGATGCTTTATAGGGCTTCCTCGATTTACTAGTCCTGGACCGTCCGCAGGCAGTTAGAGGACTACCTTCGGACCGGAAGTCCCATAGGGATACATAGGAAAATCGATTGCCGGAGCGAGTCTCGGGCAGTCCGCGGACGATCCGGGACTGATAATCGAGGAGGCCCATAGTGTCGTTTCCGCCCACATTATCAGCTCATTTACTGTACAAGCAACTTCATTTGTTCCTTAAGTGGCATCTTAAAGATGCAGTCAGAAGCGGTCGGTCGAGCTACCCGCACCAGCCGTACCACTTCGCAGCCGGTGACGCCGCCATGTTGCTGCCGCTTGCCGCGCCGCGCAACGCATGTGCGTGGTATTCGTGGCGGCATGTTTTCGTGAGGAGAAAACGCTCCATGCGGTTCACACTTCAACATAATCGACGCCCAAGTGGCACAGGCAATATGGCAAGGCGACAACAGTGTAAATAGATCACGGGGCATAGACCTTAGAAGCGAGGAATGTGTGGAGATGGCAAAATGGCGAAGGTATTCGCCGTCAGAAATGAGGGAACGCTTGATTGCCGTGGTTTGTTCAAAAAGTGTAATACTAAAAAGGAAGTTAGAGGCACCCGAGCTGCAGCTAGTGTAAACAAAAGGTACAGAGAGAAGAGATATTGTAGCGGGAGATCAAAGAAGGGAGGGAGAAAGACCAGGCGTCGAGAGGGCGAAACGTTCTGTTCGTTCGGAACAGCACCTCTCCTGCCGCTATTCTAAACACCTTGCGAGGAGGTTTACCGTCAGCGGGGGAGGACTAATGCTTTTATTCCCGTGCGCAACCAAGGCCGCACGGCCGCGGCGTAAACGGGAGTGCGGCCGCGCGGCCGCACTCCCGTCCACGCCGCAGTCGTCTGCTCGCGGCTCGCGTGTTCGTATGACCCGCACCGGAGTGATAAATGCATATGGATTATCCGAATTTTTTTATGTTGCATACAATGCATTTTCGCCGGGGAATTTCGAAAATTCGTATCACAACAAAATTCGTATCAACCGGATTCGTATCACTGAGATTCCACTGTATGAAAAACTTTCGCTTTCCAAAGAAAGCTGAGAGACGCGTGAAGGCTTGCTCATGTCAAACTTTTTGCTAAAGTGTGCCCAACCTTCAACGCAAGTACATCCAACTGATCGTTAAACCTTCAAAAATTCAAGCCACAAATGAGCGAACACATGGTACCATTTTTTGAGCACTAAGTAAACGCACCTGCCAATGATCTAAACGTATATGGATACATGGTTTATGAGATAAAGGTATCCTATTCTTCGTGATCGATGCGTGTATTGTCTTATCAGGAACCGTTCGTTTTTCGCAATTTTCAAGTAATCACTTGGACGCGATGGGAGCCCGGTTTCACGCACGCGCCGTGTGTCCAGAGATCTCATCAGAGCTTTTTGGTCGACCAACCGGTCTGTGGGGAAATGCATTCGTTTCGAGACAGGACGCCATCGGTCCCAATAGAAAAAGCTTTCGCTTTAATTGGTAAACATCTGGATGCCCAACTTCCCCATCACGCCCACACCCACGTCGAGGAGGAAAGAGGGAGGAAGCAGCTCTGCTTACCCAGTGGTGCCCACATTCGCAGGTAGGAGCAGACGATCCCCCTGCCACGGGCTTGTGCCACTCTCCAACTGAAGGAACAGCTGTTGATCCAGGCTGTTGGCAGCAGCTTCCCCCGCCTGCACGTGGCATAACGTGCCAGTGTCGCCAACGTGGTCCACTACGAGAGCACACATTCTAAGCCGCGATTCATCAGTGGCTGCTTCTGAAAATTTTAGCAGGTTTTAAGTGTTGCAAAATCTCCACATTTCACCCTACCTTTTCGAACTGTGGGCGTTCAACACACTGAAGCCACTCCAGGGCTTCGCAGTGGGCACCTTTCATTTGCCCTAAAATGTCAACACACGGGGGCCGGCATTTCCACTTTTCCCCACCGCCAGAAAAGCGGTCACCACAGGCGGGGATTGAACCCGCATCCTTTCTTCATTAGCTTTTGGCTTCTCAAACGTTTATTGCAGCACGTTGGCTGAGCGCAACACCCGACATCATGTAAAAATTAGGCCAAGTAAAGAAAACAAGTATAATTGCGCATGCATCTACAGCAACGTACTGCCCCTCAGTTGTGCCTTGTACCTTGGCCATCATTACAGACATCGACACTGGCTCATTTGTCAACCTTTGAATGCCCGAACAACCAACACCACAACCCACCGTGGTGGGTTTGATTGATTGTAGGGTTTAACATGCTGATGCAACGCAGGCAATGAGGCGCGCCGTAGTGGAGGGCTCCGGATTAATTTTGACCACCTGGAGATCTTTAAAGGAGCCATGAAGAGAAAATACAACTTCGTTTAATTTGAAAGAACTAGGATTCAGTATCTCACTGATCTCTATTAGAGTCACAAAAGAGGTTTTTTTAATGAAAAAAAAGCAAGAAGTACTTAAAAACTTTCAAATTTTGCGCCACAGTGACGTGTTATGAGCAAGAATGACGTCATACGGGCCAACAATAAAACAATTTTCAGTGCGTTAACTGCACGTTAGCATTCAAGTGATGCGGTCAAATGGAACTATCGGCCCCATTACAGACGTCCAGTCATGTGTCGTCATTACAGGTCAGTTAGGCGGCCGCCAATCGCACAGACAAGGTTCCGTGATGTCATAGAAAAGTTGCGAGAAATTGCCTAGGCGTCACGACTGCTTCACGACTGCTTATTTGTTTGAAGATTGCAATGACATTGGTATCATTGTTATCGGGACTAAGCAGTCTTTCTAATAAACACAACTTGTATTTTGTCTTCATGGCTCCTTCAACGTGCGCCGAAATCTCGTACACACGGGCCTTTTTGCTTTTCCCCTCACCGTGGTGGGTCAGTGGCTGAGGCGTTGCGAATGCTGAGCCAAAGGATGAGGGTTCGATTCCCGGCTGCGGCGGCCGCTTTTGTGATGGAGGCGAAAAGTGATAAGGCCCGTGTGTTCGAGATTTCAATGCATGTTAAAGATCCCCAGGTGGTCAGCAAACTTAATCCGGAGCCCATTACAATTCGCGTCATAGCCCAGGTTGTGGCTTTGGCGCATTAAACCCGATAACTGGCACAATGAATGATGAACCGGCTGATATAATGAATGGATCCTTTGAGCTATTCACAGTTACACATGGTTTTCACAAGGCATTAGATATTGAGGGGTGATGCAGGGCCAAATAACCGACTTTTGAACAAGTGCACCAAATCTGATGAAGATTTGGGGAGATGATTCATCTCATTGCTACTGGATAGGTGCAAAACTTGGTTCTTATAATTGACCCGCCGCGGTGGCTCAGTGGCTAAGGCGTTGCGCTGCTGAGCACGAGGTCGTGGGTTCGATTCCCGGCCGCGGCGGCCGCTTTTCTGATGGAGGCGAAAGGCAAAAACGCCCGTGTGTACGAGATTTCGGCGCACGATAAAGATCCCCAGGTGGTCAAAATTAATCCGGAGCCCTCCACTACGGCGCGCCTCATCGCCTGCGTTGCGTCGGCGCGTTAAACCCTACAATCAATCAATCAATCAATCTTATAATTGCAACTAAAGCCATGCACAGAATAGCCAGCTAAGTGTGGCAGCTTAGGAAAACTGATTTCGAAAGTATGTACTACACGTCATGGGCATCGGCAGCATTGAGTCTTCATGGGGCAAACCATTGCATTACAGGGAGAGAAGGGCGGGGAGAAGGGGAAAGTGCTGGAGTGGCTTAGGGGGCAAGTGCCCCTTTTAGACCCCCCATGCGACGCCCATGAAACATGCCTATTGTTGTTTCTGTGTAGATAGATCCACGACAGCTTTTTTGACAAAATAAGGGTAACCAGAGGATAATTAGTGTAGCTTTGTAAAAACACAACACCTTGACCACTCACTCGTCTTATTTGCATTCTACTTCACAGCGGCTCTTTCTCCTCTTACGGAACAGAAAGGATTGCTGGGGGGGGTTACAATGCAGTCAACAGATTTTTCGACAAGGGCAATCGGCCTTCGCGGAGCTCTTGCTTTCCTCTGGGGATGGGCTTCGGAAGCAACATTTATGAGCAGTTTTGCAAGCATACATAAAGCACCACGATCTCAGCAAACATACATGCCTCATGAAATGTGAGAAGTGGCTGTAGCTGTTGTTGTCTGTGTACCAAAATGACGAGTACTGTAAGAGAAAAAGATTAACAAAACCACATTTGTATTCGTGCGGGATTTGAGCCTCCTGGGTTGCGGGAGCACAAGGCTAGTGTGCCAACCACAGTGCTAGATTGGCACCCTCGCAGAATGGAACAAGAATCAGCCTACAATATGCCCCGTGAATGGTGCAAGTGAAGAACAGGTTCAAGCGGAGGAGAGCTCCAAATGTGGGGAACGTCTGTGTGAACTGTTAACGCGCCAACGCAACGCAGGCGATGAGGTGCGCCGTAGTGGAGGGCTCCGGATTAATTTTGACCACCTGGGGATCTTTAACGTGCGCCGAAATGTCGTACGCACGGGCATTTTTGCTTTTCGCCTCCATCAGGAAAGCGGCCGCCGCAACCAGGAATCAAACCCGCGACCCCATGGTCAGCAGCACAACGCCTTAACCACTGAGCCACCGCGGCGGGTCTGTGTGAACTGTGGCCATGTGTCGGAGTCATTTGTGTCACAAGCAATAAAAAATAAAGGCGCACACTAAACACCATGTAGCAGTATAGAAGTCTAATAATCGGTGGGCTGTCCCTTCCAAAGCATGTGTAAGCAGGTGCAAGAACCCGAGGAAGTTTCATTTTTCTCTCTTCAATGCTCTAGACAATAACCCTTTCCTGCCCAAAGAAATTTTTTTAGAAAAAATGGCAACAAGTAATTAAGTTTTGTGCATTTACCCCTTCCTAATGATGCTTCGACAAGTGAAAATGGAAAGCTCAGAGTATTTCACACAGCAAACAAACCCACACATATGTGTGCGCTGGGCTTCTATTCGTATGATCTGCGCATAGTAAGAATACCTTAAAAACGGCATCAGGCGCAGAAAAACTCCATTTCTATGTATTACTTATAAGTTTTATATTGTTTCAGGAGTACCTATATTATAAATAGGATTTTGTGAAAATAAATAATAATGAAGTTTTAATTTATATAATTAATAATTATAAATAATATAATTATCACAAGTAATTACTGAACTAGTTCAAGGTTAAGGCGCAACAAAAGATTACCAATGAGCCAGCACAAAACCGCGAATAAATGAGGCACCAAGAAAGCAAGAAAAAATTATTTATCTCTAGCGCTGCAGTGCACGAGCCCGCCAGCCTATACCGCCTAGCAAAATTTTCGTAACGACGAAAGCCCAGCCCACACATATGTGTGCGTGCATTTTTCAAGCGTAATGACGGAACGCACACGAAGGGAACGGGTGTATTTTTTACCCGATCGTGTTTTTCCAAGTCCTGCAAGTCGTGTCTTAAGCTTGTTATTCAGAAAATACGAGAATAGCAAGAAGAAATATCAGTTTTAATCTTGAAGGCGGCTATCGCGATCGCGCCTGCTGGGGCGCCGTTTTCAATGTGCGATTTCTCGCCCCCTGGTGGCGAAATGAGTGAACTACCGAAACCAATGAAGTCTCGGAAGCGTTCGCAGCGGCTACCCAGGGCTGTGAAACCGAAACCGAAACAGGCGCCACTGAGTAAACGAATTTGTTGATCCACCCGTTTGTGTGGGCTGGGCCGTAAAGGGATAAACGAACTTGCGGCCAGTGTGTATTATTAGACTGTGAACACAATGCAACAGAAATCTGAGAATGTTTGTAAAGCCGGAAACTGCTACGATTGCCCTGCATTCACCCTTAATTATTTCAGTGTTAAGCTCCACTATTGCGAGCTTTTTGCAGCCCAGAAAGAAAGGATCACGCAGGCTTTTGGCCCCTACCTAAACTAGGGAGGCCCCGTGTTTGGACTCAGCCTCAAGCCTTTGCAGCTGTGGAGGTCATGGTAGGTCTGGGCTCACCTAGGACGGGGTCGGAAGGTCACTGGTGGGGGCCAGGATGCGGGAGGAGCAGGGTGCAAGGATGGTGCTGCCAACGGAGGGGGAACAGTCGAACTCGGGGCCCAGGTGGTTGCAGCGGCAGTGGTAGTAGGGGAGGGAGTAGTGCTGCCCCTCCCCCCACACATGCTGGAATCCTGGCTCCGTGAAGCACGAGGCTGCCAGGCTGAAAAAAAGGGAGGCCCCCACCAGGCATCCGTGATCGTGCCTGCACACACCAGGACACCCACACACTTCACTGTGCTGGAATACAATGTGCTATCGTGAATGCTCGTAGTGAGGGGATTAAAACCTTCCTGCCCATGCCTATTCAAATCGATAGTACAGTAAAAGCTCGCTACAAGAGACACTCAAGGGAACCAAAAAACGTCTCTTGTAACACAGGTCTCTTGTATGCAATGTTGCTAACATGGCGAACATGGAAAAACAAACAGTGTCTCTTGTAACAGTGTCTCTTGTAATGAGGTTTTACTGTATATACTATCGACACGTTCAAGTTCAAAAATTTGTTGTTTTCCCATTTGAATTTGGCGCTTTCCAAGTGTGCTGCGAGAGCTGGTGCCATCTACTGAGCAATGGAGACGGATCCTCCCTGCTGTTTTTTTTTTTTTTTTCGGCGCGCTGCGATTTTTTAAAGCACCGCCGGTGTCATGTGACCACCGATCGGATGATGCTGAGACAGTGTTGACATTGTTACGCTACGGGCTGCGGAAACGCCGCAGATTTAGAAATTCGGACGATTCTACACGCAACATTTTGGGTGGCATTAGCAGCACTGAATCCAAGGATAGCTTTTATAGTCATCGTATTTCAGCACCGAAAGCGACAGTTCGCCAAACTGGCCCAGAACCTGATACCCCCTGTTCAATACGAGCCCCCAGAAAATGCAGGAGTATTGAAACTGGCTTGTGCTATGAACCAAGAAGAGTGGAGCAGAATGCCAATGTTTTCTGCAATGGATGTGTGTGGGCAAGTTAGGTATCGAGGAACAGCTCGCACAGTGGTACGAAATCCACTAATTCTAACTTTTTTGTGTGTGTAGTCAAGAAATTTTATTTAGGCATTTGATAATTGCACAACTTTTGCACTGATAGTACCTATATGTACAAAATGTATATCGTAAATTTTTCGTGTATTTTTTTCTCTGTGGAGCAACACTGACGTTTTTGCCCATTTTTTTTTGCGTTTCTCGCAAAACGTTTCTGCGCAGCTTTTCTTCTATTTTCCCCAAATGACATATTCTGCTTGAAACTATCACCGCTGCTATGGACATTTACTCTTCTACAATTCAATACCATGCACTTATATGTTGCATATTGTTTGCAAAAGGGAAAAAAATTGTTTGCCAGACTACCCAAAATCACTGCTTTTCCCGCGTGCAGGAAGGTTTTAATGCGCTCCTGGTGTTACCAGACAGGAACAATGAGAAAGAAGAGCAGGGATACACACTGGGCTTGACACACAGTGTTGATGTTGGTTGTGGGGCTCTACACGCGAAAGCTGACACCAGACTATGCCAGTACTGCCTTGATCAAATCTTACTAGAATACGTGTCAGCCATCTGGGATCCACACTGACTCAAATTTCCAAATCTACCCAAGTCGGTCCAGAACAAGGCTACTAGGTTATTTTGCATTCCCACCCAGCACACCTCGTAATCTTACCCTGCACTGTAAATTACTTTCCCTGATTCACTTCCCCTCATTGCACGCCACCATTCTCTTATTTTTCTCGGAACACAATTTTCCACCTTGCCACGCGTCGTTACAAATGAATCACATGACCCCCTTTTGCTAATGAAAAAGAATTTATGAGCTTTTCTGTTACAAATGAATGACTGGGACAAACTGTATCAGCTAGTAGAGTATCCAAAACAGATCCATCTCCTTCTGAGACCACCTTACTTAGTCACCTTTAAGTGGAGAATGCATCCCAAATTCAATCTTTTTGTGCTAATATTTCCTGTTCTCTCTATGAAACTGTCTACTTTTTATGGAGTCCCATTTGGACAGTTCTTGTTCGCCTCATCTTCCTGTTTTGTGTTTTCAATGAAATCTCCCTTTATGTACTGACCTATCGGGTTCTTAGGATACTTACAAAAATAAGCAGTAGTAGATGACAGTACAGCGATATGCCAGTATCCCTCAAAAGCTACAGATTGTGGTTCTCCTCACAGGGAGAGCAATGTGTCAACCATTTTCTATGTCCCTATTAATGCTGCAAAGGCATTTTAACCACATTCTTTAGTTTTTACCAAATTGGCTCACTTTGTTGCATAACTAATGTTGAGCACACTGCGGTCTTTTTCTAACACTTTTTGTAACACAGTACACAATGCTGTTTGTTCTCAGCTTCCACAAAAAAAAATGCCGTCATGCCAGGAACCCCTAGGCGCGACCTCATCCTCAGGAATGCCGTGCCTAACTACAAAGCCACCAAAATCTTTTTAGCACTCCCTCCACCAGCCGGCATGCAGCCCGTTTAATCCTGTTTGTGGACTTTACCACCCAGTTTCATACATGTGCACCAAAAAGCTTGATTACTGAGAGAAGTCTCGAATGTGAGCCATAACTTGAAGCACATGCATATCCACTGCCTGCATAACAAACAAGGCTAGTAAGGGCATAGAAACCCAGACCCGACAATATTCACCAATTTGCTAAGGCTTGACGTTGGGCTAGTTGGTTACACATTATTCACACTAAAAACAGCGCAGGGACGAGGACGGAAGAAGTGACAAACAAGAGCGCTCTAGTTTGTCACTTCTTCCGTCCTCGTCCCTGCGCTGTTTTTAGTGTGAATAATGTCACCAATGCCTGCCTCACTCAAGGTCTAGGCACCCTTTGCCAAGGAGGGAACCTCCACACTCCGAGACAAGACCAGGGCCCGTTTGCCCGAACGCGATAAGTGTGAGAATAAGTTCTCAACTACGACTTTAGCGCTGTCTAGGTAATAAATCGTTTGCCCGAAAGTGATACAAACGCTCGGTTAAGGTGGCGTTTCCGTCGGGTTTTTGGCAACCAGCTTTTTTTCCGTGGCTGACTTCGACTTATTGGCGTTTTATTCGTAAGCGGGAACTTAAAGGAGTACTGACACGAAATTTCAAAGCTGTGATAACTATGTAAAACGCTTCTTTTTTATCAGGAGATATCTCCCAGCAAGTTTCAACAGCAACAGTTCGTCGAAACATATTTAAAATCTATTTTAATCTTCGCCCGCACGAGAAAGCCCAGAGCGGGCCGACATGACATCATGTGCTACTTGCCCCAAACTGCCGACGTCGGGGCTCCCGTGACAAAGCCGACGCGCTGGCTGTGGTTGGCGCGCGCTGCTCGGGCGTGTGTACACGTCATGGTTTTGGGACTGACGTCATGCTGCCCGGGCCTGTGGGGACGGCGAAAACCTCGGCCGGTCTGGGGGCGCGCGCGCGCTCGCTCGCGCGCGCTTCCAGAGAGGCAGCGATGCGGCAAGGATGGTGACGTCATGTGATAGATCCTGTTATGGCGGCCGCTCGGCGTTTTTCAGTCGAAACCGAAACTGGCATGAATACACGACGCCGTAAATGAATGTTTACGCTGCGCTCGACCGTCTAATCTGTCATTCTATGATTAGTGGGCTGGTAGGCACGCATAGCAGCGAAAAAAACGTAACACGAAAATTTCGTGTCAGTACTCCTTTAATCAGGAACTTATGCGTACGGGCAAACGGGCCCAGTACTCTCATTATAGCCATTGACTAGTGACTGCTTAAGGGAGAAAGAAAAGCTAACAATATCACACCAGGGCAGGACCTATGTGCGCCATTTGAAGTGCAAAGCTAGAGATGAGTGATGCTGTCTATAGCAGCCACCGCAGCAGCAGAACTCTGTAGTTTGCAACAGTGGCATCAGAAGCGGTTGGCACCAGGCAACTAGTGACAAGTTTCTGCTTTCTGTTGAATGACATGAAAAATAAGATGAATTCAGTCAAGGAAGGTGGACTCGAGAACCATGGCACCCAGCACTGAGAGTACCAGGTCGGCATTGGCCATGCACTGCAGTTTCATCCCTGTCGGGCATCGTCAGCCAGAACAGGCCTGGACATTTGAGAAAGAACTCTACAAAAATTATTTTACGTCATGACGGAAGCATTAGTGAGCGCAAGCTGCAGAATTCGAAGCGTGCGTCTCCATTCAGTGTAAGTGGCAGGATCAAGCAATACCTTAAGAAGGCAAGCCAGTAACATTACAAGGTCATCCGTAAAGGTCATTCGTAAAAGCAGTACAAGGAGCAAAACTCAATGGGAAAACAGTGTATAGGACAAAGCTAGCACCATCTATTGTGCTAGCGCATGCTAAACAAAGCAGGATCACACTTACAAGTGGCCCCAGTGAGCAGACCCTTGAGTCGTATTTTCATCAGCATCTGAGTGGTCTCCCACTGTGAGCATGTTCTGACGCCTGAAAAGTGGGGTGAGGGGGGAGGCAGTTGAACGCAATTGTGATGATATGCAGTCTGCCGTCACGCAAACGGCGTTCAAGCGCGACGAAGCAGTGTAGAATGATACGAGTGAGTGAAATACATATTTAACACAATTGAAAGTTGGGCCTATTCCCAGAGATACATATTGCCGTGGAAACGCTGCGACTGGAAGCAGTTCTCATAGTAGGCGTCGAATTGAACTTATGAACGTGGGTATTGTGCCGGCCGCCAGCATTTAACCTTTCGGGATATTGTGCCGGCAGCGGGAAATTTATCTGTCCCAGATATCGTTCCAGCTGCATTGCATTTAGTAATTAATGATTTCAAAAAAGAACAAATATTTTGGCTTGTCGTAACCATGTAAACAATCTGCCGGAATTTTTTTTTTGTCGGTAGACGGCATTTTACTATCTTCCACGCTAATGAATTTCTTCTTGTGCATGCTTTATTCGCATACGTACTTTAAGCAAACATCTAACCTAACCAACCCTACCTAACCAAACCCAACAAACCCGCAAAGTTTCTCCTATCCAATCTATAACCTAACCCATAAAGGCAGGTCTCGAATAAACAAAACGGAAGGGCGCAAAATAACCGGGTTTCTGAATAAATAAACACAGCGATTCAGGCAAATGCAAATAAAATATGGAAGGAGGCGAGAACAGAAACCAGAGGCGCCACCAGTGCGCCAGGTTCACCACGGCCGATTCTGCGCCTGGCAGAGGCAGAGGCAGAGGCAGGCATACACAGCCAAAGGGAAGACAGTGCCGGCAAAATATCCGTGCCGGCTAAAGTGCCGGCCGCCGGCATTTCATTGGTAGCTGATACTGTGCCGCCCACTTCCTAAACTTATTCGGGCCTCTGTTCATGGTCCGAGCTAAAATATGTGCAGCGTTACTCTTTTCCGTGCAGTTTCCGTTGTTCAAGGGACACTTTGCATGCAGCTGTAAACTCCGTCACAGAGGCAGAGAAAACGGGCATGCCGAGAAAACGTGACGAACCCGAATGGAACTCTAGACTGCAAAGAGAGAGTGCTGAGCACTTACGATGGCGAGCTGGCACAACCATTCTTGGACGAGCCGAATTCGGGCTTAGGCAGTTCAGGCTTGAGCTTCTCCCTCCCTTCACGCTGTTGGAGCGCCGCTGACATCTCGGCCTGCAGTAAATGGCAAACACGCACGCTCAACCAAGAGCAAACTCGTGGCTAATCTTCAACCGATTCCCCGTTGCAGTGCCAGAGGATTCAAAACAGGGAGAGGAGCGGCGCAAGCGAGGCAACAGAGTTCGAAAGCTGAAAAGGCAGCTCGATGCATCACAACGAACAGAGTCCCGCAAGAAAGCACAAAGCGAAGGGCAGATAACTCACTGGTACGTCTGAAGAGAGGCTCCCGGAGCGGGTTTCACACGTAGCCGTACGACAACCACGTTTAGGGAAGAGATTCCGAACACTGGAACAGCACAATGCGACAGCACATGAAGCCGTGGCGCGAGAAGCTGTTGTTGTTGTTGTTGTTGTTGATCCTTTTCTAGTGGCACATACCCACGTGGGGGATTGGCCAAGAAACGGAGTGGCTTTTTGGGGCTAAAACGAGAAGCATCGAGAAGCTCGCGGTCTCGCGCACCTCATCGGGTTCACATTCACAACCGGCGCTTCTCGCTAGGCCAATCAAATGATGCCGTGTGGCGGTTGTGGCGCCGTGCTGTGGAAGATACGTCATTGTTTTATTTCGCTTATTGATTGGTGCACCTTAACCCTTAAAACACGCATGTAATGTAAAAGGTCATTTTATAGCCAGTTTTGATTACTACTTGTCAAAATATAAACAATATTTATGCATATACTTTCGGTTTCGTTTTTACGTAGAAGTTTGCATGGTTGTTCAAGGCGAATGAATGTCCTTCAACGGCTTCAGGGGATGAAACGGCTACCGAAAGAAATGAGTCGTGCGAAGACAAACAATGGAAAAGACAATGGCCATGATACAATGAAACTGCATGCAGAACCTTGGTAAAACAAAACGTGACGAGCTGCAGCCGCGAATCTGAGGATACGGATAAATGGACCGTGACTTTCTACAGACACGTACAATGGCCCCTTTTGTTAGTTTTTGTGGTGTGTGCAGCATGACCACAATGTGAAGGGTGCAGATTGTGGCAGCTTCGCGGGGAGCTGAAAGAAATTTAACGACGAGTGGCCGTCAAGCTGCCATCTTCATTACTAAAACGTAATACGCGCGAGGGCCGGCCCGTACAAACGAAAAACATGAGCCACAAAGGCGCAGGACGGTGCATGCTCTGCGGGGAGTCACGGAGTCTCTTGAGCAGGCATACGCGCTGCAATCCGGGGGCTGTACACAACACCTTTTTGTCAATCAGAGCGTTTAAGAACGTTGCTATCAAACCCCGCCCCCTCACTTGGACGCCGCGAGCACGATCATTTCCTTGTGGGAGTTCGTGCGAGCGGCAAACCTGACCGGACGACTCTGACGGCCTCCCCACTCCCTTTCCCTTCTTCCGTCTTCCCCAACTAGGCTACCAAGCCCCCCGTATCATTAATAAAGTTCCATTCATTCATTCTTATGGATCACAGCAATACAATCAGTGATCTTTTTTCGTAATTACGACACACCACCACGCGGACGATTTGACCATTTGGACAACACAGGGATCCAGCAGCGCACAAGACGCTCTCCAACAAGCGATTGACACAACTGTCGACTATCTCTTGCCCAGAGGTTTGACATGCGAACCTAAATCGGCTCTCCTAGTCCTTCGCACCCGCACGCGAGGTCGGCCTGCTGTGGCTACTCCTGATCCGCAAGTTACCATCTAGAGCTCTCCCATTCCCCAAGTCACCACTATATTGGGTGTGCTTATCCACTACGATGGTTCCGGCGTCATCCTCCTGCCTCAGCTACAGAAAACGGTCACACGTACAGCTCATGGATCCGTGTGATGGAACATACCCGCGAAGGGGAATGACGCCGCATTCTACGCGGAAAAGCCGACGCTCAAGGCCAAGCGCCTGCTGATGAGTTGTAAGAAGAGGTGAACGAGGCACGGGCGCAGGGAGCGAGACCCCACGTGGTTATTGCAACGGCTCAACCATCCCGAGGCAGTCCAGTCGGCGCTGCAGGGTGCCACGCAGTACTACCAGTCGGTGACTGAGGTCCGGCAATTTGGCAAGGGTGGCCTAGTGTGTAGATCTTCAGACCTGTCCTGCATTTGTGACCTGCTAAACTGTCGCATGTTCGGCTCCATTCCGGTGAGTGCGTTCATCCCTCATCATCTTGCGTGCTCAAAGGGCATCATTCGTGGTGTTAGCGCAGATTTGAGTGCTTCGGACGTGCTCCACAAATTTGCAGAGGCTGGTGTTATTGCGGTGTACCGCTGTAGTCGAGAGGCTAATAACACCAAAGTCCCCACTGAGTCAGTTATTGCGACGTTTGCTGGTCTCTCTTGCCCTTCTGAAATTAAGGTCTGGCCGCTGGTTTTCAGAGTTGACCGTTTAAACCCGCGTCCTCTCCAGTGCACAAGGTGTTGGCGGTTTGGTCACTCCTTGAGGGGTGGCAAATCGTCTCTTCGATGTTGCTCTTGCGGGGGCGCGCACACAGCTTCTGACTGCAATGGAGACGAGGTGAAGTGCTGTCTCTGTCAGCAGGGCCATCCAGCAAACTATTCTAACTGCCCCGCACGAGCTCAGGAAGTGAGCGTGCTTGAGGTCCTGGATAAGCGTCGCTGTTCACGGGCAGAAGCCACGGCCATCGTTAAAGAAAGGGCTTTTGGATACGCGGGTGTCGCCTCTCGTCAGGTCACTGCTATGGACTCTTCCTTGCCGTCACTTGTGGATGCTGCTGTCGCAAAAGCCATACCAGCTGTGGTTGACCGCCTTTCAGGTATATTTTCAGAAGGTTTTCAGCAAATGGAAGCTCAAATTCAAGTGATGTCGTCGCAGTTCTCTCAGTTGCTCCACGCCTTTCAGGGCATGCTTGCTTTTATGCAGCAGGCAAATCCAAACTTACCTCATCCCCCATTAAGCATTCCTCAGGCCACCACTGCTCATTTTCAGAGCTTCCCAGTTCCCCAGCCAATAAGAGCTTCTTTGGTACAGCCACCCCTTACAAACACCACGGCTAATGACACGACAGTGCTAGCGCGAGAGCCATCGCAGAATGCAGTAACGGCGCCAGCTGTGATTCCCTCCACTAGTCAGATCACCCCGAACACCCCATCTACTGAGAAGCAACTGTTGTCGAACGCTCCCCAGGATGCCTGCCAGCCACCTATTGATTGTTCCTCAGTCCCGTTGCCTCCAGATCCGTGCGATGAAACATCGACGGGGGACATGATTGTGACCTTTTGCAACAAAAGAGGCACGTCACCTCCCCCAGGCCCTTCGGCGAAGTCGAAGAACAGGAAAGCCCAGTTATGCGACAATACATCGGAGGACATCCTTACCAGAGCAGTGACGGAGGCTAATATCAACTAATCATGGCTTCTATCAAGGTGTTACAATAGAATTGCCGCTCGATTCGTTCTTCTTCTCCGGACCTTTATGCTTTAACTGCTAAATTTTCACCTGAAATAATTCTTCTACAGGAAACATGGTTAGACTCCGGCACAATTTTTACGTTCCCTAAATACAGAACCTTCCGCCTGGACCGTCAAGGTCGCGGTGGCGGCTTACTGATATTAATATCCATTACCTTCTGCCGTAATGCGTTCAAAACTTTCGACTTTTTGTCCTCAGATTGTGAGATTCTTGGTATTGATTTACTTCTGCCGGGTTGCCGCCCTGTGTCGTTGATAAATGTGTATTTTCCTCACGGAGTTAGCGAAGTTAGAGCTTTAGATGCGGCCCTCTCGGTTAGCCAAAAAGCTGTGGTTGTGGCGGGGGACTTCAACTCGCACCACGTATCTTGGGGATATAGGACTGACACCTCAGGGAGACGTCTTTGGGAATGGGCAGGGGATAATAACCTGCACTGCCGAAATGTAGGCAATGCCACATTTATAAGTGGTCAATCTCGTTCTGTCCTAGACCTCACCTTTGCGACCTCAGGGCTTGTATCTTCGTGGTCCACAATTGACTGCGAGACTAACAGTGACCACACCCCGGTACTGTTTGACATCGTTTGCGCTGCAAAAATACCAAACCACAAAGTACATTCGTTTGTCAATGTTAATAAGTTCTCCTCGGAGCTGTGCAAAGCCATCTCAGCTTTT
Source organism: Haemaphysalis longicornis (assembly GCF_048455015.1). NCBI lineage: Eukaryota > Metazoa > Arthropoda > Arachnida > Ixodida > Ixodidae > Haemaphysalis > Haemaphysalis longicornis. Next base: position 121,212,854 of record NW_027526295.1, on the reverse strand, counting down.
TCACCTATGGAGCAGACAATCAGGGCTGAAAGCGTTGTCTCTGCTATTAAGGATTCCATCCTTCGAGCAAAATTTACGGTATCCTCAGTCCATAGCACCGCTTGTAGCCCTTGGTGGAATGAGGAATGCACTAGAGACTTCCGGCGTAGGAAAGCCGCCTGGCAGCAGCTTCTCCACAATCAAAGTCCGGCTAACTGGGTTAATTTTAAATTTCACCGCGCAAATTTTAAGCGAACTGTATCACGTGCGAAGGATACATTTATTATTGGCCGATTTTCCGCCCTATCACAACCGAATCGTAGACAAGCTTTATTCAAGTTTCTCAGGTCTAGGAAATCTTCTCCCGTCTCTCCGAACACACCCTCCCTGGTTCGTACGCCAGAAGAATCCGTTGAATTCTTAGAGACCATAGCGAGTGATCTACAGCTGCGGTTTGCGACAAGGATTCCGTCGACAGGCTCTCGAAATTTTGGCACGGCTAACTTTGAAGAGGTCGCTATAGGCGAGCTAGATAGCGTAATTTCCCGTCTTCCAGCGTCTGCGCCTGGTCCAGACGGTATCGCCGCAGTGATGATTAAACTGTTGTACAATGAAGCCCCGGCAGACCTGTTGAATGTGGTTAATATTTCTCTTAAAGGAGCCATGAAGAGAAAATACAATTTCGTTTAATTTGATAGAACTAGGATTCAGTATCTCACTCAGCTCCATTAGAGCCACAAAAGATGTTTTTTTAACGAAAAAAAGCAAGAAATATTTAAAAACTTTCAAATTTTGCGCCACAGTGACGTGTGATGAGCAAGATTGACGTCATACGGGCCAACAATAAAACATAATTTTCAGTGCGTTAACGGCACGTTAGCATTTAAGTGATGCGGCCAAATGGAACTAGAGGCCCCATCACAGACGTCCAGTCATGTGTCGTCGCGACAGGTCAGTTAGGCGGCCGCCAATCGCTCAAACAAGGTTCCGTGACGTCATAGAAAAGTTGCGGAAAATTGGCTAGGAGGTCGCGACTGCTTCACACGTTTTCTTTAATATCTCCGTTATTTGTTCGAAGATTGCGATGATATTGGTATCATTGTTATCGGGACTAAGAAGTCTTTCTATTAAAACCAACTTGTATTTTGTCTTCATGGCTCCTTTAAAAACGCGTGGATACTTCCTGAATGGCGCTTGGCCAAGATTTTACTTTTTTTAAAGAAACCGGAGCTTGGATTTACAATTGATAATATTAGGCCAATAGCACTAACATCCACCCTTGTAAAAGTAATTGAGCGCGTTTTGCTTCTCCGTATTAATAAGTTTTTGCGTACAAGGAACATACTCAACTGCAGACAAATTGGTTTTAGGGAAGGATGCTCTATCTGGTGGGCGCATATAGACTTGGAAAGTCGCATCCACTGGGCCCGACGAAATAAGCAGATCGCAGCATTGGTCACCTTGGACATTTCGAAAGCCTACGACAGTGGCATCCTTCTAGATCTCCTAGCTCGCTATTGGTTTCCGGAGTACATTACTGCGTGGGTAGCGGCTTTTCTGGAAAACAGAGAGTTTTTCTGTTCCCAAAATGGTTACGCATCTTCCCGGTATAAGCAGACACGTGGAGTACCCCAGGGGTCTGTTATCTCCCCAGTGTTATTCAATGTGCTTTTGAGCTCCATACCCATTCACCGAGATATGCATACATATGTCTATGCGGATGACATCGCCTTTTTCTCTTCATCGCAAGACATCCATTCCTTATTTCATTCCCTTCAATCATATTTAAATGCCCTGGAAGCGTGGTTGGATACTTTGAAATTTTCTTTAAACATTGATAAGTGTGCCATCCTCGTGTTCCCTCTTACGGACCAAATATCGATTTCGTTATCGTATCACCAACAAACCATTCGTCAGGTTGATTCGCTAAAATATCTTGGGGTCATATATGACAGAAAATTGAATTGGCGCCTACACATTGAACATATAGCTGCGAAAGGCTCCCGTGCTGTGGCTCTACTGAGGGGTCTTAGCCACAAAAGATCAGGTCTGAGGGCAGATACGCTCTTGATGATTTACAGCATGTATGTTCGACCAATCTTAGAATTTGGGTGTGTTGTATTCTCTGGCGCTGCGACATATAAGCTCATGCTTTTGGTGAAGCTGGAACGACAAGCTTTGCGTTGCTGCTTAGGCCTACCCGGTTACGTCCCGATTCGGGTATTATACTTGGAGGCCGGAGTCCCAACGCTGAATTCCAGGTGTTAAGAAAGGGGCGGGCGAAGAGAAGCAGAGAGGCAGGAGGCCCCCGTTCCGAGCAGTTTCTTCTTCTTCTCTTTATTCCTCTACCTCTTTTTCTACATTCTCCCCCCACCAGAAGATGGAGGTCCCATTTCTAGGAAATGAAGTGTCTGCACCGGTCTCTTAATTATCTTCCCATCCTGCGTCTTCAAGCTACAGGCCCGAGTGAGCCCGTCTCGTCCAGGAAAAACTTCTGTAACACGGCCCAGCAACCAAAGGCTCCTGGGGGTGCCAGTTGCCTCCACCAAGACCACGTCCCCAACTTGTAAACTTCGGTTGGACACACTTGGATGATGATGAAAGGACCTCAGCTCAAGGATATACTCTCTTCTCCAGCGGTTCCACAAGTGGTCCAAAAGCTTCTGCCGGTACCGAAGCTTGCTAATTGTGGTTTCACGTGTCACCTGGTTGATGTAGGAGTCGTCCTCATTGCCTGGGCCAGGTATGCTCAGCAAGGAAGTTCCAATGAGAAAGTGCGCAGGGCATATAGGCGAGGGCTCCTCCGCACTGGTGTACGTATAAGTAAGAGGCCTTGAATTGATGACAGCTTCTACTTCTGTAAGAAGCGTGGTCAGCTCCTCTGCGCTCAGGCTCGTCTTTCCAAGCACCTTCCGCAAGGCTGACTTTACGGAGCGAATCAGCCTCTCCCACCAACCTCCCCACCACGGCGCTGCTGGGACTATGAATTTCCACTTAATCCGGTTGGTGGCGAGAAATGAGGATAATGGAGAGGTGCCCATTATCCTCCGTGCCTCTTTGATATCTCTTGAAGCTCTTCTGAATGCGAGCGCGTTGTCGGAGTACAAAGTGCACGGTACCCCTCGGCGCGCCAGGAACCGACGAAAAGCGAGAAGGAAAGCGTCCGAAGAGAGTCCGGTTGTTAACTCCAGGTGCACAGCTCTTGTAGTAGAGCACGTGAACAGCAATACATAAGTCTTTGAAGTAGTTGCGCCCGGGGTGTTTTTCACGTAAAGTGGACCGGCGAAGTCGAGTCCAGTTACCTCAAATGGTTTGGAAGCCAGTAGTCTGTCCTCAGGCAGCGGAGCATGTTGTACGTTAACAGGTCTGCTGCTGAATCGTTTACAGAGGAAGCAAGCACGAATCACCTTCTTCGCCTCCTGCCGAGCAAGAATAACCCAAAAACGTTGACGTAACTGGGCCATAGTGCTCGCTACGCCACCATGAAATACACGACAGTGGGCTTCAACAACCATTAACCTTGTGAAGGCATGCCGCTTGGGTAGTACGACCGGATGCTTTTCCTCGTAGGCAGCTTTCATTCCCTGAAGACGACCACTTAGACGAAGAACTCGGTTGTTGTCGAAAAATGGGTGGAGGTTATGCAGGACAGATTGTTTGTCGACACAATGGCCACATCGAAGTTGCCCGATCTCTCGGTCGAAAACTTCATTTTGGGTATGCCGTATCCAGAAAATCTCGGCCCTGTCCATCTCCTCGGCGGTGATCGACGCAGGAAACGACCTTCGCGTACGTCGACAACGTTCCATGAATCTGAAGACCTGTGCTGTGATACGCAGCAGCTTTTGCCGACTGCTAAATCTCTCGAGGCATAAAATGGGCTCTGAATTTCCCTGTGTCTGAAGAAGCACCCCTGCAAACTGAGAGACCTTATCACCCGGCTGTGGGGGCACCATCTGCTCCCCGCAAGCGTCTTTCAATCTGCTTGGGTCAGTAGGCCAGTCAGAACGCGGTTTCGGCAGCCATTCTGGGCCTCTCCACCATATTCGACTCTCACGTAGAGTAGTCGCCGACACACCTCTCGTCAACAAATCTGCAGGGTTATCTTCACCTGGGAAATATATCCAGTCCTCTGGTTTGGTTACAGTTGTAATTTCAAGTATTCGGTTCCGGACAAACTGGTTTTGTTTGTTCAGATGCCCTCGGATCCAGTTGAGTACGGTTGTAGAATCCGTCCACATGACAACGCTCAGCGACAACGTATCCCACGATGTTCGCAGGTATTTCACCATTCTCGTTCCTACCACTGCGCCCATCAGTTCCAGTTTCGGAAGAGTCAAGGCTTTCATCGGTGCCACTCGAGATTTGGCCATAATCAAGGAAGTGACAACATGATCATTGGTGTCTGAAGCCTTGAGGTATGCGCACGCTCCATATGCTTTCAAGCTGGCGTCTACGAAAACATGAATGTCAGCAGCTTTCACTACTGTATCAAGCCCATGTCTCACGCACCGTGGGATCCTAATCGAAACCAGCTGGAGTAAATCGGCGCACCAGGCTTTCCACAACATAGCTACATCGGTGGGTAGCTCAGCATCCCATGACACCTGCCTCATCCACAATTGTTGAAACAGGATCTTAGCTGTGACAGTAAATGGCGCGAGAACTCCAAGTGGATCGAAGATCCTGGCCGCCGTCTTCAGCAAAGAACGCTTCGAGTTAGATGTGACCGAAGCCAAGTACTGGGTTACTGCTTTGGGCGATAAGTCAAAACAATCATGCTCTGTATTCCAAAGCATTCCCAGCACGGTCCCAGAAGTTGATGCTCCGTCAACGTTTTCCTCTTTCTGGTCAAAAACCTTCTGAAGCTGCTTGTTATTAGTTTTCCATTTACGAAGATTCATAGCAGCTTTACTCATTATAGATTTCGATCTCTCGTAAACGTTCAATCCTTCGTTGTATGTGTCCGCTCCTATGAGTAAGTCATCCACGTAAAACGACTTCTTCAGTTTTCTGGCGAAGTCATGGTCGTCCTCGCTCACCGTATCCAGATGATGGTGGATAGTGGCCATGAGCAGAAAGGGACTTGAGGTTGAGCCGAATGGCACTCTCGTCATTCTCCATTCGACCATCTTTTCCGTGGAACTGGTGGGAATGTTCTCAAACCAGAGAAATCTGAAAGCGTCCCGATCCGTTTCTTGCACTTCGATTTGAAGGAATGCCTTTTCTATGTCCGAGTTTATAGCTATGGGATACCACCTGAACCGCAGCAGAACCTGAAGTAACTCTGGGTTGAGGTTCGTTCCTTTGTCGAGACAGTCATTGAGGGATGGTACACCTTGTGAATGCGAGGACGCGTCAAAAACAACTCGTAGCTTGGTTGTCAGTGACTCCTCGCGCACGACCTCGCGATGCGGCATGTAGTAAACCACCCGATCGTCAGGAACTACTGTGGGTACGACTTCAGCATGGTTGAGCAACAAGTACTGCCTGATCACTGTGTCGTACCTCTGTAGCAGCCCTTCTTGGTGAGAAAGTCGCTTTACTAATCTCTGCAGCCGGTTCAGTGCGATGTCACGATTGTCCGTCAAGGAATTCTTCCAGCCTTCTTTCCAGGGGAGTGCAACAGTGTACCTTCCGTTGTTCTCCTGAATTGTTTGTTTAAACTGTACCAGGCAATCAGTAGATTGTTCGCTTGAGTCCGCTATGCCCATTGATTCCAGTTGCCAGAAAGCCTGCAAGAGCTCTGACGTGGATTCGTCCTCCGTGACGCTGCTCACCCTCAGAACGCAGACCATGAGGTGAGTTCCCCCATCTAGGAATGCCTTCTGCCGAGACGGACCTTGAAGCGTCCACCCAAAAATAGTGTTTATCGCCGCCAGGCCTTCGATATCCGGGCTCCGAATAACTTCTCCCGTTAGCAAACGCCAAAGGTAGTCGGATCCAATGAGCAGACCGAGGCCGGGCTCTGAATCTACTCCTATGAACATCTGCTGGTCAGCAAAGACCTTGCCCTGCCTTCGCAGATCTTCTACGAAAGAGATATCAGCTGATAGTGCTGATACATCTTGGCAGATGACAGGTACCACTATCGCTTCGATGGAGTGGACATCTGTAGCGTGTTGGCTCTGAAGGGGAACTTGAACGACTTTTCGCTTCTGCGCACACGGAGTAGAAGCATTGCCGAACGTGTCGGCTCCTCCCGTCGTGGCTCAACCATGCTCGGAACGTCTGAAGGTACACCCCATTGTCTTTAGAACGATCGTTCGACTGTTCGTTGCTGCTCTCTCCAGACGCTTGAACCGGGGCCGATACGCAGACCGTTGTTCCCGGTGCACCCTCGGTTGCATTATTGCCTTTGAACGAAGGGTCGCACATGGTGGTTGCATGCCTCCCGTGGCACGACGCGCAACTCAATCTGGCCCTGCAGTTTCTCGCTTGGTGACCCTTGGTCGTGCACCTAAAACATCTTCTGTCCCTTGCGAGATGCTCTTTCTTAGTAGCCAGCGAGAGGTCGGCGGTGCATGAACGCGTGCTGTGCTTCTGGGAATGGCAAAAGAAGCACTCCTCCTTTCGGTCTTTGCGGGCAGTGACGTGTAATGCCGACGCCGTGAAGGGGCAACTTCGCTGCTTCTCTGGTCGGTTGCCAGCAACTTGTCGCTGGGGCAACTCGCAGCACTGCTCGCGGCTCTCTAGCTCCATCCTCACAAAGGTGAGCAGCTCTTTCAATTCATCGTCCGCCTCAGCTGTCACTGCCAATGAGCGGGCTGGGAGTGCCTCGTCTGCTGGGGAAGGGTTCAGCTCTCCCGATGAATTGGCTGGAGGAGGGCCGTACCCTTGGGAGGAGGTCAGCTCTCGGTGCCGCTTCTCTTTAGTAAAATTCAGCACAATATCGTGTGGGAGCGCGTGCTGCAATATATCTACGAGCATGGCAGAGAAGCTGCAGGTGGGCACCTTCAGAGAGTTCAAGCAGCGGCTATGCAGCTGCACCGCATCGTAGAGCTGCCTGAGCCCCCGTATGTCAGCAGACGATTTTACAGGCGACAGATTCCTCAGTACGGAAAGATGATGCTGCTGAATCCTTCGCTTGTTCCCGTATCGCTGCTTGAGGATTTCTATAGCATCCGCATAACAGGCGCCTGTGGTCGGTAAGCCTGCGATTGCTGCAGCCGCCTCCCCCATCACGTAACGGCGCAGATAATAAAACTTCGACGTGGGCGTCAGAGCGTTGTTGTTGTGGATGGTTTGCTCGAACTGCTCCCAGAAACCCGTCCAAAGCTGAAGCTCACCTCGAAAGACCGGTACGTCCAGCGGCGGAAGCCGAGGTCCCGAGGTCGTGGCCGCACTTTCCTGTCTGAACGGGACCATTTCGTTAACAGCCGGCGAATGTGGGGCGTTCTGAGCGGCTCGTTCAAGAAAGTCGATCTTGCATCGAATTTCCGCCAACGTGTCGAGGGTCCTATCATTGTATTCCTCGGCCGCTTGATACTCGATGCCTTGTTCCTCCGCCGTAAGGAAGGCCTCGAGCTCCTCGCTGATCTTCAAGAGCTCGGCGTGGTTGGCCATGAGTCGATCTTGCAAGCCCGTGAGCTTGGCGATGTCTTGACATCCAGCGTCGAGCAACGAGCGAGCTTCCTTTATAAGCCTCGTATTCTTGGCTCTTCGCGGAGAAATCTTGCTCTTCAGTCGCTCCATTACGCGGTAGGCTGCACCTAATCGTCCCCCCAGCCGTGACGTTCCAGGACCACTTCGTTAAACGATTCCTCCCCCACTCGCAGCGCGAAGGGGCGGAGCAGATGAAAGACGGGCCCTTGAGGTCGTGCGTTGAAGTCAATCGTTGCCGCACGGGGTTTTCGGCACCAAATGTTAAGAAAGGGGCGGGCGAAGAGAAGCAGAGAGGCAGGAGGCCCCCGTTCCGAGCAGTTTCTTCTTCTTCTCTTTATTCCTCTACCTCTTTTTCTACACCAGGTTTAAATATCTCACCATCAATGCATTTGCAAAGTACCTAGAGTCACCGCTGGCCAGATCACAGGCTGTGTTTGTCCAACACGCATTTGCGTTTTTCGGCACTAATTGGTCTCGTATCCGGCGCCCGCAGGTCATTTTTGCCAATTCTTTACTTCATCCATTAAACACCACGCTCCTATCAGTCCCCCTCTTGCAGTCTCAACCCACAGTAGTGGAGGTTTCTTTTGATAACATTTTCCCAAAACATGCTAAGGTGCTTCCAACCAACTTAATTAAAAACATTCTCCTGGCTCACCAATCCGAATACCCATCGCACGCGGTTATTGCAACCGACGCCTCTGGAAAAAATGAGAAAGTTGGGGTGGGTATCTTCTCTCCGGCATTGAATTGGTCTTTTTCATTGCGTCTACCCGATTATATTCCCATATTTTATGCAGAATTTCTGGCTATTCTTCTTGCTGTTCTGAAACTCGATTCGGCGCAATCTTCAGTGATGATACTGACGGATTCCCTCTCCGTGTGCATGGTCCTTCCTTCAGAAACTGTCAGTCCCATGCTTAAAACTTTTTACTCCTTCGTTCCCACGTATGTGCGGGCAATTAGGCTTGTCTGGCTGCCTGGCCACTGTGGATTAGCCCTTAATGAAGCCGCGGATACACTAGCGAAAATGGCATTGTCGTTACCTATTGTGGAGGTGCTTCCCCCGTTTGCTTGTGTGTTGTTAGCCCGTTATCGACAATACCTGTTGGCCCAGGACGTGTCCGATCACGGGCTGCACACCTCTCCGGAATTCGACCACCTCAGGTTTCGGTGGAAAAGAAGCCTCTGCCAAACTCGCTCGTGCGAAGTTTCGCTGACTTCGTTTCGGTGTGGTGTTCCCCCACTTAACAGGTATCTTTACCGGGCAGATCTAGCAACCTCACCCTTGTGCCACTTCTGCCATGAAATTGAATCGGATGAGCATTTCTTCCTTTTTTGCCGCCGATTCTCGCATCACCGGAGAAGACTGCTGGAGGCTCCCTTGCGGCGTCTTGGAATGCCACTAACCTTGCCAGTGCTTTTGTCGTTTGGAGGCACACAGCTAGGTCACTGCCATGGGGATGTCTGTCAAGCCATACATTCCTTCATTTCAGAGACAGCTCGTCTGCCTTGTTAAAATGATTCTGATCAGGCTCTCTCACTCCTCTTTCTCCTTCTATTTCTGTCTTCAACCTATAGTCTAAATTCTTTCTTCGACTGCACCTTTTGCCTATCTGGTTTTTTAGTTAAAATTACACTCTTCTTGGCCAATCCCCCTGAGTGGGTATGCGCCACTTTATGGGCCACCACCACCACCACCGACGCCTCTGGAAAAAATGAGAAAGTTGGGGTGGGTATCTTCTCTCCGGCATTGAATTGGTCTTTTTCATTGCGTCTACCCGATTATATTCCCATATTTTATGCAGAATTTCTTGCTATTCTTCTTGCTGTTCTGAAACTCGATTCGGCGCAATCTTCAGTGATGATACTGACGGATTCCCTCTCCGTGTGCATGGTCCTTCCTTCAGAAACTGTCAGTCCCATGCTTAAAACTTTTTACTCCTTCGTTCCCACGTATGTGCGGGCAATTAGGCTTGTCTGGCTGCCTGGCCACTGTGGATTAGCCCTTAATGAAGCCGCGGATACACTAGCGAAAATGGCATTGTCGTTACCTATTGTGGAGGTGCTTCCCCCGTTTGCTTGTGTGTTGTTAGCCCGTTATCGACAATACCTGTTGGCCCAGGACGTGTCCGATCACGGGCTGCACACCTCTCCGGAACTCGACCACCTCAGGTTTCGGTGGAAAAGAAGCCTCTGCCAAACTCGCTCGTGCGAAGTTTCGCTGACTTCGTTTCGGTGTGGTGTTCCCCCACTTAACAGGTATCTTTACCGGGCAGATCTAGCAACCTCACCCTTGTGCCACTTCTGCCATGAAATTGAATCGGATGAGCATTTCTTCCTTTTTTGCCGCCGATTCTCGCATCACCGGAGAAGACTGCTGGAGGCTCCCCTGCGGCGTCTTGGAATGCCACTAACCTTGCCAGTGCTTTTGTCATTTGGAGGTACACAGCTAGGTCACTGCCATGGGGATGTCTGTCAAGCCATTCATTCCTTCATTTCAGAGACAGCTCGTCTGCCTTGTTAAAATGATTCTGATCAGGCTCTCTCACTCCTCTTTCTCCTTCTATTTCTGTCTTCAACCTATAGTCTAAATTCTTTCTTCGACTGCACCTTTTTGCCTATCTGGTTTTTTAGTTAACAAATACACTCTTCTTGGCCAATCCCCCTGAGTGGGTATGCGCCACTTTATGGGCCACCACTACCAGCCAGGGAACAAGGCGGACTGAACGGGGCACGGCTCTGTGCGACCTCAGGGCAAGACGTCTGGTCTACGTGCCACAGTGAGGCAACGCCGTCGCCAGTCTCCGCTACGGTTCCGGGCGTCGCCGCCAAGGCCCGGGACATCGTCGCCAGCACGGGCCACCGTCGACCGGGCTCCGGCGTTCCGAACAGCGCGTGACCGGGCTCGAGGCGGGAGCAAGGCCGTCAGCGGACCCGGCGGAAAGTCTTCTGGCTTCGGAACCTGGGTAGCCAACCTCAACGACGCGCACACCGCTACGAGGGCGACGTCGGCACCCGCGTCCCATACAACCGACTGTGAGCGTTTCCTGCCCTCGGGACGTTTACGCGGGGACGGTGCGCGGACTTTGTAGTTGCGGGCGCTGGAGCGGGCCGCGTGGGCTGTTTTTATTATCTGAGTTTCTCCATAACGCTTTGTGAATTCCCTTTTGTCATTACTTAAACCATCTGTGCTGTCCAGTCTGTAAATATAATGCCATTTCCTCATCCGCACCAAGAGCGTTCCCTCCGTTTCGTGTGATCCGGCCCATTTCATTACAAAAAGTGGCGAGCCTGCCAGGATCCCATCATTGACATCTGCGGAAATTGGTTGAACGCTGTGTGCGGACGAGTGATCTGACTGTTTGAAGATGGATTTGGAAAAGCTAATGGCAATAGGGTCACAGTTAGGCTTGACGGGACCCGAACGTCGGGAGTGGATGGAAAACAAGCGTGCGGAGGAGAGGGCTCACAGGGCAGCCGAGAGAGAAGCCCTTAGAGAAGCAGCGGAGAGGAAAAGGGAAGCTGACGAAAGAGAGTTGGCACTCCTCCAACTTAGGCTGCGCATCCAGGAAGGGGCGCAAAACACTCCAGCAGTTACTGGAGAGAGTAGCGCTGGCCCCAACACGCTTGTGATCAACCCACAGAAGTTGCTACCCTTGTTCGATGAGAGGCGAGACGATTTGCACGCCTATCTGCAAAGGTTCGAGCGCGTAGCAACGGGTCAGGGTTGGCCCCAAGACAAATGGGCTGTTGCCATTAGTATGTGCTTGTCTGGGGAGGCACTTTCAGTTATCGGCCGGATGACTGCAACAGAGTCGTTGGACTATGCGAAAGTCAAGAACGCTCTGCTGCAACGGTTTAAGTTTACTGCCCAAGGCTATCAGGACAAGTTTCACAAAGCACGAGCTGAGGATGGCGAAACAGGGAGGCAGCTAGCAGCTAGGATATCCGGTTATTTCGATCATTGGATTGAAATGACCGGGATACCAAAAACATTTGAGGGTCTCCGCGATCACGTCATTGCGGAGCAGTTCCTCCGCTGTTGCCATCCGAAGCTCGTAGTCTTTTTAAAAGAGCGCCAGTGCAAAACTCTGGATAACTTGGCAGATTACACCGACCGGTTTCTGGAGGCGCAAAACCTCCCAAATCTTGGGAAAGGCCCAGATGACGGGGAGAAACCCCCGAAGAATGCGCAAGACGCGCAGAAGAAGCAACCTCCGAAGTGCTTCTTGTGCAACCAGCCGGGCCACCGCGCTTCGGACTGCCGCAGCACCGCAAGGGATCCACCGAAGTGCAGCGCCTGTGTACGTGTCGGACACATAACAGAGGACTGCACACCTGGGTCAGACGGTGAAGAGCAGTTTGCTGCTTGCGCGCTGACCATGGCCTCTCCAAATCATCCGGTGTGTAGCCGGCGGAGTGCTTCCTTAGCAAATGCCTATCCTTTCGCCCACAACCGCGGTCAAGTCACTGGAAAGGACGCGTTTTGCGTGAATGGCATACCTGTCGTGGAAGGCCGTGTTCAAGGGAAGCCTGCTACAGTCCTTCGGGATACTGGAAGCAATACCGCCATCGTTCGGAGAGATTTGGTGGAAGACGGTTGCTTAACCGGAAGAACCACACGTGTATCACTTATAGACGGCTCCATTAACAAATTAGCCCAGGCGAGGATCCATGTCGACACTCCGTACTTCGTAGGTGAACTCACCGTATCGTGTATGGAGCGGCCGATCTACGATCTCGTCCTCGGGAACCTTCCGGGTGTCAGAGCAGTGGGCAACTCGGATCCGCACTGGAAACGCCCCGATGGCCGTTCACTTAACCTGGTGAAGAATATCACCAAGGAGCTTGTCTATCCGAGCAAGAATGTTTTGGTGTCTGCCGTCGCACAGGTGACCTCACCAAACATGAAGGCCTGGAAAGCGCTTGTGATTCCGACCACGGACACCGAAAGAGAACAGCTCGCCCGGGAGCAGCAAAGCGATCCTTCGCTCAGAAGCTGCTTCCGCAAGGTTGGACAACCAGTCTCATCAGGGAAAGGCGGGAGCTACCGTTTCGTCAAGACCAGCGACGTCTTACATCGTCACTTCCACCTTTCAACGGGTAGAAGATTCACACAGGTCGCTGTGCCCAAGTCCAAAAGGGAACCTATCCTTCGATTCGCACACGAAGGCTTCGGCGCAATTCATCAGGGCTTACGAAAAACCGTCTACCGCATCTTAGACGAGTTTTACTGGCCGGGTCTGCGCGGAGACGTCAAACGCTTCGTCAGGTCATGCGACGGTTGCAAGAAAACATGTACGGGCAGGGTTGGAATACCACGACATGGAATATCTCATCGCGTTGCTGGGTACAAGCAAGAAAAGTGCGACTTCGTGGAAACGAATGGGTCTTCCCTAAGCCACGGCATAAGTGGCTCGAACCTACCTCGTTCACGGACCTTACAGAAGATCCTTGAGTTTAGAAGACCAACTACAAAGAAAAGCCCTGCAGTGCTTTCTCAACTTGACTGGGTGCTACCGGAAGTTCATTCCGAATTACGCTGCCATCGTCGAGCCTCTAACTGACCTGATGGATACAACAGAGACAAACTGGCTTGCTTGGGATGAGTCTCAGGAGGCCGCATTCAACACCCTGAAGCAAAAGCTCTCCCAACACCTTACAGGACTAAACGACTTGTCTCCACCGGGAACCCACGCATCGGACACCAACCTTGGCACCTCTCGTGTAGGCCACCGTAGGGACAATTCTTTGGAACCTGTCTCCCAGGCTCTTACTAAAACAAAAGAGCAAGAATAACATATTTTGGCAATACCTAAAATCGGCTAAGCTTGTCCACAGTTTTGCACTGCAGCTTGCCATTGTACCAAAATATTTTTCGCTGATTTTGTCACGAGCTCTCCTACTGTAGGAGCTTACCGTATTATCTTCTTTTTACGTGCCTTAGCAGGTTGCATGCTTCCATAGGACACAATTTTTGTGAGGACAATGTTTTTGTGTATGTTGGACTGTTTTGGACTCTGCTTTGGACTGTAGAATAGTTGTTCCCCGAACACTTTCTTAAGCGGGGGGTAATGTGATGGAACATACCCGCGAAGGGGAATGACGCCGCATTCTACGCGGAAAAGCCGACGCTCAAGGCCAAGCGCCTGCTGATGAGTTGGAAGAAGAGGTGAACGAGGCACGGGCGCAGGGAGCGAGACCCCAGCCAGGGAACAAGGCGGACTGAACGGGGCACGGCTCTGTGCGACCTCAGGGCAAGACGTCTGGTCTACGTGCCACAGTGAGGCAACGCCGTCGCCAGTCTCCGCTACGGTTCCGGGCGTCGCCGCCAAGGCCCGGGACATCGTCGCCAGCACGGGCCACCGTCGACCGGGCTCCGGCGTTCCGAACAGCGCGTGACCGGGCTCGAGGCGGGAGCAAGGCCGTCAGCGGACCCGGCGGAAAGTCTTCTGGCTTCGGAACCTGGGTAGCCAACCTCAACGACGCGCACACCGCTACGAGGGCGACGTCGGCACCCGCGTCCCATACAACCGACTGTGAGCGTTTCCTGCCCTCGGGACGTTTACGCGGGGACGGTGCGCGGACTTTGTAGTTGCGGGCGCTGGAGCGGGCCGCGTGGGCCGTTTTTATTATCTGAGTTTCTCCATAACGCTTTGTGAATTCCCTTTTGTCATTACTTAAACAATCTGTGCTGTCCAGTCTGTAAATATAATGCCATTTCCTCATCCGCACCAAGAGCGTTCTCTCCGTTTCGTGTGATCCGGCCCATTTCATTACAATCCGCTCACGGCCTCAAAGAACAAGACACCTGCCGCCTGGTCCAAGCACTGCTGGTCATGCCGCATAACCTACGGAACTCGAACCTTTTGTCAACCTAAAACCACAGCTAGAAAGCCAAGCTGGACGCTCTAATCCGGAAAACGTACAAAGCTGCCCTTGGACTCCCAACTTATACTTCCAATGCGCGCCTGCTTCGCCTCGGCCTGCACAACACGCTCAGTGAACTACCATCCGCGGTATTCAATGGCGTGGAATGCATGCAGGCAACCAAGTGTGTGCCGCCATATCTTTGGCCAAGCGTCTGTTGCTAGGCAAAGTTGTGCGCACGGCCCGCAGATCAGGCACCCCTCTTCTCCTCCATGCAACCGCGTGAGTTCGCCGTCACTCGTTCGTTACGTCGGGCTCCGCGGGATGGCGGCACTTGTCCGTGCTAAGCACGACTGTGAAACACATGACTGTGTTTCACGTTACGAACTCTTCGCCGAACACAAAGTATTACGTCGAGTTCACTGTGAGTGCGATTAATAACATCTGTGTTGGCGCCACAGTTTAGAATCGAATGGGAGCGGAGCAGATGACGCACGCCGGTGTCTTTTTGAATGCAGAGCATTTCAGTAACTCACGATGTCACCCGCGTTGGCGTCCGTAGTCCGCATCGCTCCCCCTACACTATATAAAAAATAATACCTTCCGGCACCAGGTTTCGATCCCACGACTCTGCGGGCGGAACGCAAGGTACACGGCGCTCTACCGACTGCTCCACAAAGCCGACACAGAATGGAAGGTTCCGCACGCGCCTTATATCCTTGAGTCATTCAACCGTCGGCAGCAGGTGCGCCCTCTCCCCCGCGTCCTCCTCGCCTTCTCTCCGCTCGCAACACCCTCTCTCGCCGCGTTCGGTTCGGGCGCACAACAAGTGGGGACGTGCGCAACACCCTCTCTCGCCGCGTTGGGTTCCCGCGGAAATGCTCTGAATTTGATCGTGCCCCTCGCGAGGGGGATGTTTTGATTTTTGTCTTGCCGTATTCGTTAGTTGATGGAAGTAAGATGAGTCACTTCACCGGCCCTTTCCTTCGTTTCTCTTCTACGAAAGCAATTTCAAGACCGCAGTATAACGCTCGTGCAAGCGACGCTTTTACTGCTTTCGCATTCAAGCCATTCAATTTGCGCGTAATAAAACACTTCAAGTTTTCAACGAACAAAGATCGCAAATTCATCGCTTTCCGCACTTCATAAACTTGAATTCAACTCAAAGCTGCTACAGATGCAACACAAAACCCGCTGAATTACACCCCGTAAGAAATACCGCCGTAAAAAAAAATTATACACTTCCGCTAGTCGTTAGCCTTCTCATAAAGCTTGCGTGTAAGCACCTGTTCTGCGTTTGTATTCCGTAGTTCGTTGTTTGTCTTGTGCCTTCTGACCTGTCAGTTTCTCCTTCACTCTTTTAATTAGCCGCTGTTTCTGTGGTTTCAAGAGAGCTGAGAGAATATGAAGGTTATTTGCTAACGCCAACAGACCACGCTCAAGCTTAAATAGCCGTGGTGTTAAAAGAAGCGCGAAATAGCACAAGACAAAGGGGAAAAGCACTCGTCCTGTTTACGTCTTTCTAGAGCAGTCAGCAGTCCGTCCGGCTTCTTGCGCTCTCTTCACGAGCCAAAGCTGGTGTTCAGGATCCGAGCTGGACAGTGCTCTATCCCAGTGCTCAGGGGAGGGGAAGGGCAGGGGGGTGGTTCTTATCACAGCCCCACATGATATGGTACAGGGTGCCCTTAGCCTCGCAGAAGCGGCACTGCGAGGAGTACAGGGTGGAGGCAAGAATGTGGGATCTAGTGGGGTTGGGAAATGTGTTCGTTTGGGTGCCTCGGAGATGGCGTTCTTGTTCGTTAGTGAGGCTTTTGTGCGCAGGGGGATATAGTTCTCGTTCCAGACGGTGATGATGGGTACGGAACAGGATGCCAAGCTACGCTTTCGCCTTCACGTTCTTAGGAAGTTCAAGCACCCCCTAAATTTTGTTTTGCCCCCGTGAAGTGTCTGTACCTCCAGGAAGGTAAAAATTTTTTTTAGGGACATAGCTTATTCTCAGCATGCTCATAATTCTGAGAATTCCACGGGAGCTCGTTAAGAACTCGCTTCGTGCTCATCAGCAGGTTCAGCGGCCGCGCGACGAACGCCGGCTCCTCGTGCAGAGACGCGCACGCACGCGCCTCGAGCGCCAAAGGCTTCCGCACCGCTCGCAACGCTGGCCAACCGTTGCAGGCGCGCGCGAACGTCGAGCTTAAATGCGCTCGGCTGGCCGCTCTCGACGCCTGCGCAGAAACTAAGCGTGCCCACGCCGAAGAGGCGTACGGTCGGAACAAACTCCTAGCGAATTTTTCACTTTGGCGGGAACATGGCTGATTGGAGCTAAGAAGCGTCTCACAGATTGGCTGCAGAAAGCCTTGTTTCATTAGGTCCGCACGCTCCAGGATGCTTTTTGTCCCCCAATACGTCCCCCACCGGAGCGCTTGCAGCGAATATAACGCGGCTCCGCTGGAGATTTAGGGCGGCGGGTGGCCTGCACCAGGACTCACTTCAGAAACTCTGCCGCTCGTCATCGGTCCCTCCCGCCGGGAGACCGAGATCCGGTCAGCCATGTCCCGCTAAGTACTCTTGATCTATTGACTGTCTTTCTCATTTATGTAACAAGTGTATTCGTTCTGATTCTTATGTGCTAAATGTCATCAATGTTACCAGTAAATTAAATCAGTTAACTTTAAAACTTCTTCAACGCCTTGACTGCTTCACTCCGATCGGCATGCTACCGTAGCGGCAGATATGTGACCAAATTACGCTGTTACAATAGTACGTGGTTCACTGTATTCGGCAACTCGGCAATCGAACATATACTTTTCTGATATAACAGTACAGCTTTACTAACGTAATAAAGGAGCCCTCCCCTTAAAGGAACACTGAAGTAAAAACCGACATTGGTCTAAATTGGTACATTGGCATCCCCAGAAAACGAACATACCAGTATCTGGTGCAGTACCTTGAAAATAACCGCGTAAATATTCAAAAAGTGAAGCTATCCGCCTACCAGCAAAGGTGGCGTAAACAGCGACTGAGCGGATGTGCCAAGAGTCACGTGACGGAAAACAGAACAAGAACCCCGCAGACAAGGTCTCAAAGAAACACATAAAATCTATCGTTGCACGTTAGCTTTCATAAGACCAAAACAATTATCAATGTACAGCCGCGCCGAAATTCGCAAGCTGTCAAGCCGAGGCGCCCGTGGCGGTTGCGATGAACATTGCAAGTTTGGCGTAGTCACACGGCTGTTATCGCCTTGTGTAGATCATTGTGGCAAGTAGCGCGTCGGCCTTCTACGGTTCCGCTCTTCTGTGGACAGTAATTTGCGTCTGATAGAAGAAGTGTTTTGCTCCCTCAGGTAGAGCTGTCTGCACGAACGAAGTTTTGCACCGAGGCCGGTGGCTGAGCTGTGTTTCTTTTGTGGTCACTTTCGCTCAGCGATAAAACGCGATGGCTAGCTTCTGCGGTTGGACTGGGCTTACTATGTTGGAATTACTAGCAACGATTCAACCCACGCCGGGTATGTTGAGTGTGCGAGAGTTTTTTTTTTTTTAGAAACCTTCTCGGCTGGTGCCGAAGTTCGCCCCCTTAAATTTCAATAATCCTGTGTTACCCTCATGACGAACAAGAGGCAATCGATCGCCTCTTAATTTTGCGCTTCGACCTCAAAGCTCATGCCGTGACGATTTGTTAGTTCAAAACCATTTGTTGAGTGTCTTGCAGTTGCATAAAATGTATGCGTCAAACCGGATCCTTTGATTCAGGGCATTGGGTGATTCTATCTTCCACTTACGGTGCGTACTTAGGTAAAAGTATTTTTTCTTCGGCTTGCGGCCGCAGTGGCCCAGGCTGTGCCGTGTCCGTGGCGCATCGGCCATGTCTGTAGCCGTTTCCAGTGTGGCCAAGCGAAGAAATTGACCGCTAAACTTTTCAACGAATACCGTTTACATATAGAAGCACAGAGGACGTCCCACCTCCATTGCGTCGCCCTCACTCCCTCAGGTAGACGCGTTCTCCAGAACATTGGCCGGCCCACCCCCTCCCCTCAACACGAACTCCAACGCATTCCCCTGTCCATTCGTCAACGCCTGAAGGTTAGCCCGGTACCCAAACACCTGCACTCATCCTTCAATCGAGGACGTCGTGAAGCCCGGGTGAAGATTCTCGATAAACGGTACGGCGCCGACTCCCAAACTTGATATACGGTGTTACAAATCGGCCCGCCACCGTACTTTCCCGCATCACTCCTCGGCAGTGCGGCGAAGCCACTGCGTGCGCCTTTCGAGCATAGCGCCACCGTGTCGGTGACTCATACTTTCAAGTTTCGACAAGCCCGGGCCAGACGCTTCGCTTTCGGCGAGTTTCAAAACTTCGGCGGCTGCCGGCGATGCTCGTCTCAACGCTCTCCAAGGAAACAGAGGGCCCGCGATCGCAGCGGAGTCCTCCTCTCTCTTCTCTCCCGGACTCAACGTCCGCCAGTGTTACCGACGGCTCACGAACTCTGGAAAAAGCGCTGTGTGTGTCTGTGACGTTCGTGGCGTGTTGCCGCTTGTTGGCGTTTTGACCGTTACCGTTTTTGGGTATAAATAGAAGCCGCCCAAGCGCTGTAACCCATTCCTGTTTGAGCAGCGAATCACTGCTGTCCCTCTGCTCGAGTCCTGTACTGTTACCTCGCCCGTCGGGGCATTGTTTCTTTGGCTTCGGCTCACCTCTCGCTATGAATTAAGTAAACAGTTACGTTAGCCTACGGCTTCTGGACTTCTTCCCGGCTGCAACAGCGGCTGGCCGCTCGCTTCCCTACGCTACCACACGTATGTCGGAGGCGACAGAGCTCGGCTCGGCTCTGCCCACATGGTCGCAACAACTGGTGTCAGCACTGGGATGACACGGTTGCAACAACGGATATTGCTATGACCCCCGACCACACGCGCACCACCCCACTGTGGACTCGAACGGACAGCCATCACTATCGAAATCGGCCGGTCACCTCAGCCGAAGCGCTTGCCATCGCCCATGCAGCTACCACACACCAGCATCAACCATACTTACTTGACCATTATTACGGACTCCCAACAAGCCCGTCGGCTGTATCAAGCTGGCCTTGCATCACCCCGGGCCCTCACCGTGCTCCAACACCTTCCCGAGGACATTGAAATTTCGATCGTCTGGACCCCAGGCCATGCTGGCCTTGCAGGGAATGAGGCGACTCATGCCGCAGCCCGCGATCTTCTTAACTGGGCACTCCCAACCGCAAAGACCGACACCGCCGGGCGCCTAATCTCTCACCATCAAATCCAAACTCCGCTGGACTCTACCTACAGCTCTCTTTTCGCGCACTACACACACACCAGAAGAACGTACCCTCCTCCACACCACATGTAGTCTCTCCAACCACCAAGCTCACATATATCGGCGTCTACAAAGAGAAACCTTCTACAACCACACTATCCTCTCCCACATATCTCCGTCCATTTTTCCACACAACTGCCCACAATGTGACACCCCTCTCACAACCTACCACCTTGTGTATTCATGTCCCCACCACCCCCACTCCATTCACTCCCCCTCCCTTGAGCAGTGGGAGTCTGCGCTGACCAGCTCGGCGCCGGAGCATCAAATCGCCCTGGTGCAACAAGCCCTGAATTCGGCGCAGGCTCGCGGTCTCCTGGACGTAGGAGTCTGACCACGTCCCTTTTCAGCCCTCTTGGCTGCTCAATAAAAATGGTTTTTACCACCACCACCACGCCAACTAGATCAAACACCATGGACGGTACCATCCGGAAGCTAGCCACGCACGGATAGTAAGATAT
Organism: Haemaphysalis longicornis; assembly: GCF_048455015.1. Lineage (NCBI taxonomy): Eukaryota > Metazoa > Arthropoda > Arachnida > Ixodida > Ixodidae > Haemaphysalis > Haemaphysalis longicornis. The sequence goes on along the minus strand of NW_027526295.1, from coordinate 121,192,602 downwards.
TGAGCTGCCTAAGCCTAAGACAGCTGTGTGCAAAGGGTAGCTGTTCGCTCTTCCATAAATTTTCTGCATAAGGATGTGCATCAGGCCTAGCGCACAGCTTGGGGCTACATGACAAGAGAAAAAGGAAACGATTACTCTAGTTCTAACAGGGCTACAAAAGGTGCCAGACGTGAGATATGATCCGGCCGTAATACGTCAGCAAGCGACCATTACCCCGAGTCCGCACAGAAAGGCTGCAGTATTGACTGGGGCCCCAGCCGAAAAAAAACCATTGGAGGTCCAATCTGATCTGCCGAAAACACGTCGGACCAACTGGAACCAATGGTAACCAAATTGTTTTTTTTTTTTTTCGGCTGGGGCGCTGCCTATCAGGTCACAGATTAGGAGGTGTGTCAGTCTGTTCTGCTCAAAGATATAGCCATTAGAAAGAACGAATTTGAGGAGTACATGCCATACCTTAATTTGTGGACAACGTTTGTGCTGCTGAGCACGAGGACGCGGGTTCGATTTCCGGCCGCGGCGGCCGCTTTTCTGGTGGAGGCGAGAAGCTAAAATGCCCGTGTGTACGAGATTTCGGGGCACGTTAAAGATCCCCAGTTGGTCAAAATTAACCGGAGCCCTCCACTACGGCGCGCCTCATCGCCTGCATTGCGTCGGAGCGTTAAACCCTGCAATCAATCAATTTGTGGAAAACGTGCATGTGGCTATCACAAGACCCCGGCAAGGAATACAAGGTCCTGCTGGTTTGCTCAAGGAAAAAAGGGAAAGAGATCAGAAAATATACGGCAGAGGACTATTCCAAACACTATATATATATATATATATATATATATATATATATATATATATATACAGGGTGTCCCAGCTATCATGCACCAAGATTTAAAAAAAGAGTAAAGGCGTAACTCGAAGAAAACCTAGTGCATAATGTTCGCAGTACTGTGAAGAAGCGGAGGGTAATTTTTTCGTTAACGAGATTTAATTAACTAATTGTAATTAATTATCTAACTCGAGAAATACTGTCCTAATCACTAAAGTGTCAATGAGGCACTTGTAGGTAACCACGAGGGGCATCTAACTGCGCTATTTTCAGCGACGAACTAATTGCGTACACATTTATTCTGACTGATAAAGAAAACCCGCGAAATATGAAAAATACCACGTGACGGCGCCTCCGCGCGCACCGTAAAGCAACGCCCTCAAACAGGCTGCCTCTGAGTTAGCCAGAATGAAATAGACAAAAGAAAGAAAGAAGAAATCGCGACCGAGTTTGTTCCTTATCTGCACACGCGTCCCGCGAATCTTGCTGCTGCTGCTCCTTCCATGCATGCTATTATCAAGGTGATGCGCTGTCTCTTCGGGCGGGTAACACGCAAAGCAGTTGCTTTCAATCAGCTTTGTTTGGGGACGCTGCTTCACAATGCGCGCGTAAGCGTCGTCACGTGGTATTTTTCATATTTCGCGGGTTTCCTTTATCAGTCAGAATAAATGAGTACGCAATTAGTTCGTCGCTGAAAATAGCGCAGTTAGATGCCCCTCATGGTTACCTACAAGTGCCTCATTGACACTTTAGTGATTAGGACAGTATTTTTCGAGTTAGATATTTAATTACAATTAATTAATTAAGTCTCATTAACGAAAAAATTACTCTCCGCTTCTTCACAGTACTGCAAACATTATGCACTAGGTTTTCTTCGAGTTACGCGACTTCTCTTTTTTTAAATCTTGGTGCATGATAGCTGGGACACCCTGTATACAGGGTGTCCCAGCTATCATGCACCAAGATTTTAAAAAAGATAAATCCCGTAACTCGAAGAAAACCTAGTGCATAATGTTTGCAGTACTGTGAAGAAGCGGAGAGTAATTTTGTCGTTAATGAGACTTAATTAAATAATTGTAATTAATTATCTAACTCGAGAAATACTGTCCTAATCACTTAAGTGTCAATGAGGCACTTGTAGGTAACCACGAGGGGCATCTAACTGCGGTATTTTTAGCGACGAACTAATTGCGTACTCATTTATTCTGACTGATAAAGGAAACCCGCGAAATATGAAAAATACCACGTGACGACGCTTACGCGCGCATTGTAAAGCAGCGTCCCCAAACAAAGCTGATTGAAAGTAACTGCTTCGCGTGTTACCCGCCCGAAGAGACAGCGCATCACCTTGATAATAGCATGCATGGAAGGAGCAGCAGCCAAGGTAAATCAGCAGCAGCAGCAAGATTCGCGGGACGCGTATGCAGATAAGGAACGAACTCGGTCGCGATTTCTTCTTTCTTTCTTTTGTCTATTTCATTCTGGCTAACTCAGAGAGAGAGAGAGAACAAACTTTATTAGTCTCTGGGGCAGCCTGTTTGAGGGCGTTGATTTACGGTGCGCGCGGAGGCGCCGTCACGTGGTATTTTTCATATTTCGCGGGTTTCCTTTATCAGTCAGAATAAATGTGTACGCAATTAGTTCATCGCTGAAAATACCGCAGTTAGATGCCCCTCGTGGTTACCTACAAGTGCCTCATTGACACTTTAGTGATTAGGACAGTATTTCTCGAGTTAGATATTTAATTACAATTAGTTAATTAGGTCTCATTAACGAAAAAATTACTCTCCGCTTCTTCACAGTACTGCAAACATTATGCACTAGGTTTTCTTCGAGTTACGCCTTTACTCTTTTTTTAAATCTTGGTGCATGATAGCTGGGACACCCTGTATATATAACACAGAAATAAGGGTTGGCAGTAAAGAAAACCTCGGAAAGCAAAGGGGAGGTTGTGGTAGGTCATTGAAACAGATAAAGAATTTGGAAAGAAAGAAAGCGGAGAAAAAATGCCCGCCAGGTGGGATCCGAACAGAGTGGCGCTGGCTACCACCAAGCACAGGAAAAAATTACATTGACATAAATACCCCAGAAAGCGGGGGGGAAATCGCCCCGCCGGTAGCGTAGTCGCCCCACCGGTATTCGCCCCACCGGTAATCGCCCCACCGGTATTCTGGAGGTCATGGATTCGGATCCCACCTGGCGGGCATTTTTTCTCCGCTGTCTTTCTTTCTTTCCAAATTCTTTGTCTGTTTCAATGACCTACCACAACCTCCCCTTTGCTTTCCGAGGTTTTCTTGACTGCCAACCCTTATTTCTGTGTTATTTTCTACGAGCCCCTCATTTCCTATTCTGATTCGCTATATATATATATATATATATATATATATATATATATATATATATATATATATATATATTTATATATATATATATATATATATAGCGAATCAGAAAATGGGAAATGAGGGGCTCCGTGAAATAAGACCGAAAATAAGTGTTGGCAGTCAAGAAAACCTCGGAAAGCAAAGGGGAGGTTAGGTTGTGGTGGGTCATAGAAAGAGATGAAGAATTTTTTGAGTCGAAAAGAAAGTGGTGAAAAAATGCCCGCCGGGTGGGATCCGAACCCACGACCTCCAGAATACCGGTCTGGTGCGATAACCACTACGCTACCGGCGGGGCTGTTTCCCAGCACTTTCTCGGGTATTTATGTTAAGGTATTTTTGTTTCCTGCACTTGGGGGTAGTAGCCAGCGCCACTCGGACTACTCGGGGTGAAGGGGACGTTCTTTTTAACCCCCGGGCCGTGACTCGAGTGTCTACGACATGTCGAGAGTGGTCGACCAGCGTTGAACCCTCTTAAGCTCCATTTGGCACCAAGACTGCCAGAACACAGGCCCTCGCTAAGCATGTAGCGAATCAGAAAATGGGAAATGAGGGGCTCCGTGAAATAAGACAGAAAATAAGGGTTGGCAGTCAAGAAAACCTCGGAAAGCAAAGGGGAGGTTGTGGTAGGTCATAGAAAGAGATGAAGAATTTTTTGAGTCGAAAAGAAAGTGGTGAAAAAATGCCCGCCGGGTGGGATCCGAACCCACGACCTCCAGAATACCGGTCTGGTGCGATAACCACTACGCTATCGGCGGGGCTGTTTCCCCAGCACTTTCTCGGGTAGTTATGTTTCCTGCACTTGGGGGTAGTAGCCAGCGCCACTCGGACTAGCGCCGAGTGGCGCTAGTCCGAGTGGCGCTGGCTGCTACCCCCAGCGCCCCTGGCTACTATATATATATATATATATATATATATATATATATATATATATATATATATAGAGAGAGAGAGAGAGAGAGAGAGGAGAGAGGTATGGCGCCCTCGTCACTTAGGTAGAAACGATGTCCAATTTCGCCGAAATGGGGCCCCCTTCGCTGACCGATCCCGCCTGCTAACGGCTACTATCTCTGTTACAATATATATATTGTAATGTGGTAACTTGCGCTGCAATAATTAGGAACTGCGGACAATCCCTTGTAATGGCTATGTGCCATCGGTCATCGCCATGTTGCTAGCAGACAACCAGCCGCTCGTGTGAACGAAGAAGAAGCTCGGTCTGCACGGCTTTGGGTGTGACCGTTCGTCGGCTCTCTCGCTCTCTGTGGTTCTGGACCTCTGCGACCGTCTGCATCTACCAGCCAATAAACCCCCTTTCATTTTGGTGGAGGTTGCGGTTCTTCAGCTACGCCCGTCTGGGTTCTTGAAGCAATCCCCAAGTCTCAAGTATCGCATCGGTCCGCGTCGGTCGGCGTCCCTTACCAAGCCCTGGAACTACGCAGCCGCACCATACCAACGGCCATGCCTGGCGGTAACGACACGCCCCATGTGCCTCCGAGCCCAGCTATCATCTGCGCTGGCGCTCTCCGTGAACGTGAACCTGCCAAGTTCAACGGCAATGAGGAGCAAGACGTTGAGGACTGGTTGGCGTCCTTCGAACGTGTGAGTACACATAACAGATGGGATGACGCCATGAAACTCAATAACGTCAGCTTTTCTTTCACCGGTCTCGCCGAAGTGTGGTTCAACAACCACGGATCCGGCATAACCGCGTGGCCGGCCTTCAAGACGGAATTAATTGCTGCTTTTGGCCGTCCCGCTGTGCGGAAACTGCTCGCCGAACAACGCTTGCACGGCCGCGTCCAGAAGACCGGCGAGACGTTCACGAGCTACATCGAGGATGTTTTGGACCTCTGCAAGCGTCTGAATCCATCTATGACAGACCCTGAGAAAATCAAGCACGTCATGAAAGGCATCGACGACGAGGGTGCCTTCCAGGTGCTCTTGGCGAGAGGCCCGGGCTCCATTGCTGAGCTGGTGAATCTTTGCCAGAGTTACGACGAGCTTCGTCGACAGCGAGTGAGCACACGACGCACCTCTGTCCAAGACGAGGCCATAGCGAGCTTGGTCCGTGACCCCGACAACTCTTCTCTGCTGTTGCAGATCAAGCAGATAGTGCGGGAAGAAGTCGCCCGTCAGCTCTCCCTGCTGCCATACACCCCGGAGCCTTCGTCTACTTTGGCGCCAACACTCCGCAGTGTAATTCAAGAGCAAGTTGCTGACGCCATTTCGCCGACTCCCACTGCGCCTCCTCGCCATAACTTGACCGTTACCACCCCGCTGCCGTATGCCGAAAGCGTCGCAAGGACTCCGGTACCGATCGTCACGTACGCTGACGCCGTGGGTGTCCCCCCTCAGCGGGTCCCCATGTCTTACCAACACCCTGTACCAATGAGGCCGCCGCCCGTGTCTCGGCCTCCGCCGCAATCCAGTAGTGCCTGGCGAACGTGGGACAACCGTCCCATCTGTTTCAATTGCCGCTGTGCCGGACATGTCGCCCGATACTGCCGCCGACGCCTGACGCCCACCAACGACGATATCGGGGCCCCTAGTTATGGCCCTCGCAGCCAATCGCCACGCGAAGTCTCCTACAGGTCCGACTTCAACGCTGCACCTTCTGACTCCCGCACTTTCGCTACCCGTCGCCCGTCCTCCCCTCGTCGTCGGTCTCTTTCTCCCATGCGCCGCCGACCAACCGTTACCGAAGAGGAAAACTAGTTGACGCAGTTCAGGAGGCAAGAACTGCGTTACCAGCGAACTGTCCAAGGCCTCATTTTTCGCCCTCAAATGTTATAGACGTATTTGTGGAAGATCGACGTGCATTGGCGTTAGTCGACACGGGCGCTGCCGTTTCAGTTATTCATGCCGACCTTTGCCGTGAACTTAGAAAAGTGACGACGCCGTTGGATGGCTTTGCCCTACGTACTGCAAACGCACAGCACGTCCATGCGTCTGCAGCGTGCACGGCGCGAGTGACGATCCAGGATGTTTTGTACATTGTAGAGTTCATCGTGCTTCCTACTTGTTCCCATGACCTCATATTGGGTTGGGATTTTCTCGCTCGTCACCACGCCGTCATCGATTGTGCGCGTGCGGAAGTTGAATTTGCACCAGATTGCGACCCGCACCATAATGAGGCAACTGCTGCTAAATTGGTCGTCAGCGAAGATGCAAAAATTTCGCCGCACTGCTCGGTTTCCGTGCCCCTGTGCTGTGCGTGCACTGCTGACACAACCGTGCTTTTTACGCCGTCCGACCTCTTCATCCGACGGAGACGTCTTCCGCTGCCGTCCGCTCTGTTAACGACCCATGCTGGTACGAGCCGCATGATTGTTAGTAACTGGTCCTCGGATGAAATTTCGCTGCTACAGGGCGAGACTATCGGGTGGATTGAGCCTGTCGAGCCAAGTGCTGTCATCGATGTTCCCGACGATACTACCATTATCACTCATGTCTCGGAATTGAGTGCTACATCCGAAGCAGAGGTTTTGTCATCCGACGTTTTCAATCAGGCTATCGATGGAGATCTCACGCCCACACAACGAGATCAACTGCTGGCCCTCCTCCATCGGTTTTGCTTGTCTTTTGACTGCTTGAAGGCTCCGCTAAGTCAAACATCAACAGTCGAACACACGATTGACACTGGCTCGCACCCGCCGCTACGACAACGACCTTATCGCGTTTCCCACAAAGAACGACGTACCATCGATGAAAACGTGGACGAGATGCTTGAGCGAGGCGTCATTAGGCCCTCCAACAGTCCCTGGGCGTCTCCCGTAGTCCTTGTGACCAAGAAGGACGGTTCGATACGCTTTTGCGTCGACTATCGGCGCCTAAATAAGATAACTAGAAAGGATGTATACCCTCTCCCGCGTATAGATGACGCCCTCGACTGTCTGCAGGGTGCCGAATATTTCTCGTCGCTCGACTTGCGCTCCGGGTACTGGCAGGTACCTATGGCCGAGGCTGATCGCGCAAAGACGGCTTTCATAACACCTGACGGCCTGTATGAGTTTAATGTGATGCCGTTCGGCCTTTGTAATGCGCCTGCCACTTTCGAGCGCATGATGGACAGCATTTTGCGCAAACTAAAATGGAAAGCATGCCTGTGCTACCTTGACGACATCGTCGTTTTTTCTCCGGATTTCGAGACACATCTACGCCGATTAGAACAAGTTTTAACTTGTCTTGCTGACGCAAAGCTGCAGCTCAACCTCAAGAAATGCCGCTTCGCCGCTCGCAAGCTCACTATTTTGGGCCACGTCGTTTCGAAGGATGGAGTTCTACCCGACACGTCTAAGCTGAAGGCAGTTGCGGAGTTCCCGAAGCCGACATCTATGAAGGCCCTCAGGAGCTTCCTCGGACTGTGTTCTTACTTCAGGCGCTTCGTCCGCAACTTTGCGACCATCGTTGCACCATTGACGCAGCTTCTGTCCGGTAGCTCTAAAGACCTCACTTCGTGGTCCCCTGCTTGTGAAAACGCGTTCACGACATTGCGGAAGCTTCTTACGTCGCCACCTATCCTGCGGCATTTCGACCCGAACGCCCCCACTGAGGTTCACTCTGATGCCAGCGGCGTTGGCCTTGGGGCTGTGCTTGCTCAGCGAAAATCGGGCTTTGACGAGTACGTTGTCGCCTACGCTAGCCGTACCCTTACAAAGGCAGAGGCAAACTACTCCGTCACGGAAAAAGAGTGTTTGGCCATAGTTTGGGCACTAGATAAGTTCCGACCTTACTTGTACGGCCGCCCTTTCGACGTCGTCACAGACCATCATGCGCTATGCTGGTTGTCTACACTAAAAGATCCGTCTAGACGGCTAGCTCGCTGGGCTTTACGGCTACAAGAGTACGACATACGTGTCATATATCGGTCTGGCCGCAAACATTCCGACGCTGATGCCTTATCCCGTTCTCCAGTGTCACCAGAGAATGCCTGCATCCTGCCTGACGACGCTGTTGTGTCCCCTCTCTCTTTCACTGACATGCCCTCTGAACAACGCAAGGACCCATGGATTGCTTCGCTCATCTCCTTGCTCTCGGACGTCTCCCGTACTGAACAACCTCGGGCCCTGCGCAGACAAGCTATGCATTTCATGCTTCGTGACGGGTTGCTTTACCGGCGGAATTACCTCAACGAAGGGCGGAAGTGGCTGCTCGTAATTCCTAGGCACCTTCGCACCGACATTTGCGCATCGCTTCATGCCGACCCCACGTGTGCCCTCGCTGGCTTGTTAAAAACATACCACCGTGTCCGTCTCCGCTATTACTGGCGCGGCATGTACACCTTTGTGCGCAAGTACGTTAGGTCATGCACTACCTGCCAGCGTCGCAAGTCTTCGCCTTCCAGCTCGGTGGGTCCACTGCAGCCGCTTCCTTGCCCGGAGAAACCATTTGACCGTGTTGGTATAGACCTGTATGGACCTTTGCCCAACACAGTCTCCGGCAACCGATGGGTTATCGTCGCCGTCGATCACCTGACGCGCTATGCCGAAACTGCGGCTCTGCCTGCCGCCACAGCACGAGACGTCGCCTCTTTCATCATACGGCGCTTCATTCTGCGGCATGGGGCGCCTCGTGAGCTCCTCAGCGACAGGGGACGTGTGTTTCTGTCAGACGTCATTCGTGCCCTCCTCGCTGAGTGCCGTGTTGTCCATCGAACAAGTACAGCGTACCATCCGCAGACAAACGGCCTCACTGAGCGCTTCAACCGCACCCTCGGCGACATGCTGTCGATGTACATCTCAGCGGATCACGACGACTGGGACCTTGTGCTGCCCTACGTGACCTATGCGTACAATACAGCCATTCAGGCCACAACAGGTTTCTCGCCCTTTTTCCTCCTGTATGGTCGCGAGCCGTCATGTACCCTCGATACGGTTCTCCCCTACCGACCGGATCGCTCCGAGTGCTCCCCAGCTTCAGAAGCTGCCAAGTACGCGGAAGAATGCCGCCAGCTTGCAAGGTCCTTTACGACTGAAGATCAGTTGCATCAAAAATCTCGGCATGACGACACAGCTACCCACCCGACGTATTCTCCAGGATCTTTGGTGTGGCTGTGGATTCCCTCCACCACACCAGGATTGTGTAGCAAGCTTCTTTCTCGGTTTCACGGACCCTACCGTGTCCTCGAACGGACGTCACCGGTGAACTACGTCATAGAGCCCATGACACCTTCCTCAGACCTCCGTCGCCGCGGGAAGGAGACTGTTCATGTCCAGCGTTTGAAGCCGTATTATGATCCCCTAGTGTCGTGTGCCCCGTGACACGCCAGGATGGCGCTTTATTCCCCGGGGGGTAGTTGTAATGTGGTAACTTGCGCTGCAATAATTAGGAACTGCGGACAATCCCTTGTAATGGCTATGTGCCATCGGTCATCGCCATGTTGCTAGCAGACAACCAGCCGCTCGTGTGAACGAAGAAGAAGCTCGGTCTGCACGGCTTTTGGTGTGACCGTTCGTCGGCTCTCTCGCTCTCTGTGGTTCTGGACCTCTGCGACTGTCTGCATCTACCAGCCAATAAACCCCCTTTCAATATATATATATATATATATATATATATATATATATATATATATATATATATATATATATATATATATATATATATATATATATATATATACACACGCTACCGTTGTTCATCTGGAAGGGGACCGGCACTATAATCTACTCTACATGTGCATGGCCTTGCAAAAGGGAGAGTGCCAGAAGTGGCTCAATCGGCATAACCCGTGACATCACACGAGCAGGTGATTGTAATCCGATTCCCTGGTCCCAGCTAGTTTATGGTTAAATTCCCAGGACCAGCTGGTTCCAGCTGGGACCAGCTAAGACCAGCTGGGCCCTGCGAAACATGGTTAAATAGCGCGGTAAAGACAGAACAAAAGTAGAGACCACATAGGACTAGGGCTAGAACTAGCGCTACTTTTGTCCCGTCTTTACTGCGCTATTTAACCATGTTTCACAGTTCGAACCAACTAGCCCACATTTTTGCGTTGACAGCTGGGCCCAGCTGGGAAGTTAACCAGAAACCAGCTGGGACCAGCTACCATTTTTTCTTGGGTCCTGAATACTTTTGCGCAGTGTCGTAAACGTTCAGTAGCATGACAAGTTCACGAAAGGGTTGTTCTGAACTTGATCCTCAGCCTGAAGTGTGGTCCCTAGAATATTTCTAGGGACCATAACAGAATCGCCACCCCGGCCATAGAGTTTCATACTAATATACTAGTACGAAACTCTATGACCCCGGCTACAGCATACCAGTCTTGATAGTCGTGACACAACTCATGACAGTATTTGGGTAATTTAAAATTTGGCTTCATATGGGTCATATCTCTGGCCGCCTTTTTTTCCTGGACAGTGGACCTGTAACAACTGGAAGAATTAAGGACTGCAGAAGCGCCTCCAACTATTCGGTTAATTTCCAGTTGTATCTATTTGAGTGCGACTAATGTAGTCTTTGCATTGTTTTTTTTTCGTTCATAGCAAGGTGTCCCCAAGCTTTTTAATGCGAAAAAGCCTCCAGATATCCCCCTTTTGCGAAAAACCAGGGCGGATACCTGCGACTGCAAAGAGTAAATAAATACAAAAACACGTTCCGATGTATTTAAAGGCCAACTGCACTCAAAATTTCGACTTCTTGAAAACCCTATTTCCGTATAGTCTGCTTAAAAAGAAAGCAACATGCAAAATACGACAGCTGAAATACGCACGTGGACGCCGCAAGCGGCCAGCAAAAATCGGCGATTTTGAAACCGAAACCGAGAAGAGCGCGGCCATTGCAGTGACGTTGCAGCCGTCCAGCGAGCGGCCGGACGGTCACCAATTCAGGAGAATGTCTGCGCGCAAGCTCTACGCGCGCACGGGGCAGCAGAGCTCGACCGGTTCTCCCGCTGCGTGGCTGGCCAGAGGAAAAAGCCACCGTCGGCTGGAACGTCACAGGCGCGTCATGGCTGTTTACGCGATCCGCCGGCAGGTGCAGAGTGGTCTGCGGCGGAGCCTTTTTAAACGCTTCTGACTGATTAACGAGGCGTTTCACGGGGCTACCACTTGTGTCTCAGCTTATTTGGGGGTACTCACTACGCATTAAAAACAAATTTGGCCGAGGTGAAATTTGAGTGCAGTTGGCCTTTAAAGGAGCCATGAAGAGAAAACACAAGTTTGGTTCATTCAAAAGCTTGCCTCGCTAGAATCATACTGACACCACTTTTAACGTAAACTTCGCTCAAATAAGCTACATAATTAGGAAAAAAGGGAATGGCCATGCGACCCACTAGCTCATTTCCCGCAACAGAACCTATGATGTCATTCGAGCCAGTTCTGCGATTGGCGGAGGCCGGCGAAAGTAAACGCAAATTAGGCAGAGCTTACAAGCTTGCCGAACGAGCTATTTGCGCTTAAATTTAGGGCACATTCTTTTTAAAGCCGTAAGAATGGTGGTAAGTGTAAGTTACGAAAGCACGTGTAAACATAGAAGTACCGCTTCGTACTGCTGTTGTTGGTACTGCGCGCACTATGCTTGTTTAGCTGCACAGAACTGCGGGGCTTTGGGGTTGTCTCAGACGACACTGACCGATTGATTGACTGGGCGGTGTCTTACGTGAACATATTTGTCGAGCGAGCACTATGTTTCACGAAACCATTTTCTCCAGAACAAAAAAAAAGACAGAAAACGACACGCCACGGTATGGTTGCGCCATCTAGGTTCACACAAACGCGCGAGTACCTCAGTACCAGCGCCAACGTACAGGGTGGAGACATCCTTTGAACGGTCCCGTACCGCTGCAGTTGGCTCAACGTGCACAAAGCGTTGTTCTGATTTGATTGATTGTAAGGTTTAACGCGCCGACGCAACGCAGGCGATGAGGCGCGCTGGAGGGCTCCGGATTAATTTTGACCACCTGGGGATCTTTAGCGTGCGCCGAAATCTCGTACACACGGGAGTTTTTGCTTTTCGCCTAAAAAAAGCGTTGTTCTCGTTTCCCACGAAACAGATAAGATGATTCAAACTTCGCCAGTTAACCCTGTTGCGGCGATCATTTTAGCGCGGTTTTGATACAATGACTTGTGTCGGCAGCGAGCAGGTGGACCGAAATGGCGGCGCCAGTGCATACGTGTCTTCTCCCTGTACGGCGGATGCATGAATCAAGGGACCCTAGGCTGCAGAGTGGTCGGTTCCTGTGATGTCATTTGGGACCACGAAAACGCATGATTGAGCGGGAAAATCAAAATTTTTACCGAAATTGAGTAATTTCTCAGTGAATAAAGCATCGTTTGCATTCGGACAAGCGCTGGGGCACTATAAAACACTAAATCTTTCGAATAAGACAAACTTGCATTTTGTCTTCATGGGGCCCCTGAGATGGGGGTTTTTGGGGGGTCGATGGTATCGGAGCGCAACGGCTATTTCTTGAACTAATCGTGACGTGTTTGTGCGCTCTTGATTTAATCAATTTTTTACGAGCGTAAAAACATCACAAAGCTACCAAAAACATCTTTTGTGTGTGGGTGCTTTTACACAGTTACACATATTTGTTTTATACCGAAGTGTAAAGCACTTACACGGCCGGGCCAAACCGGGCTTGACGCTCCTCCGTTCTCGGCGGAAGGATACAGTGAGCGCAGGAGCAACGACGCTTGCAGGCAGCGTGATCGCTCAGCGCTCCGTGTCTGGTGTTAGAGTATCATCAGTTTTCTTTGCATTTGCTTTCTTGGACGCTGTACCCGAAAGGATTCTTTGCACCATCTGTGTTTCGAGCGTAGCCTCGACGTTGTTTCAGAGGTGGTAATGAACGGAGCGCCAAGGGAGCGCCGCGCCGACGACGAAGGAGGAGCTCTGCACGCAGCGCTTGGACGACGCCGGGCACTGCTCGTGATCACGAGGCGCACGCTCAAGTGCGCTCACGCGGGCTGAATAAATCAGTTCAAGCCCAAACGCTGTCGCAGCTGATTCTCTGCGGCGGTCGCGACAAGGGCAAGAGCATGCTCATCCCGTGACGACAACTGCCAAAGAGTTTCATTTCATTGCTTCCCATCAAATGATCGCAGGAAAGTGTGGTTTGCTGCACCGGCCTTCTGAATGAACCTGTTGCCTAGTGTCCTTAGCGCGCTTTACCGTTTACCGTGTTAAATGAAGCAAGAGTAGCCGTTTGCCGCTGAAAACGAAAGGATTGCACTCTGTGGTTTCTGCATTCCGGCTTACCGATGATGATGATGATGATCTGTGGTCGTACCCTTTGTATCGGGCGGGCTCCAACATTGGTGCCCAGACCGTATAAACTGTTCACACACAAACCTTAAAAAAAACAGCACACAAAAACACACAAAAGGACAATTTCGGAGAGCTCAGTTTCGTTCTCCGGGGAGCCGGTGCGTACGGTGACGGTCCATCACGCACTATGACTCACGTGCACACACACACTGTCGTTGAGTTCAGGCTGCCTTTGCGGAGCGGTTGCTGCAGGTTCAGTTCAATTACCGTCGCACTATGGTCCACCACTCGCTCAGGCGACATCTGGCGAATTTGTCGCAAAGCAAATGACTCAAACGTTTGTTGCCCAGAACTGTTCGCTTACGCTTGAAATGGCTTGAATCTTAGACGTCTTAGATTGAACTCTCACAATACCATAATTTTTTTTAAAAGAGCCGTATACTTCTACTGTAGAGCTTAAAAAATCGAAAACATGACGTTGACGCTGCCATCTAGTGGGAAGAATTAGGACCAAGTATTGCATTAACCAGAATTCACGCCACCGATAAATATTTCGATATAAAATGAGTAAGATATATTGTAATGATTCCGCAGTTACCTATATTACCTTGCCCAAGACGATTTTGAAAGCATAAAAGAGCTATGCTAGTTCATAAAGGCATCTGAACCATTGGAAGCGTGGGAAGCTGGAGTAGGGGCGGAAATTTTGCTCGCTCATTCTAAAAAAAATTGTCATTTATCGTGCTCCTGATCATCATTTAGCAAGAATGTAGTAAACAACATCAACTAAGATTGCTTGCATGAAGCGCAGAGCACAGCGCATTTGCTGTGCCGTAAAGTTCCGGAATAACGCCCACCCAAATTTAAGTACAGTGATATCAAGTGAAAAAAATTTCCCCGCATTTCCACGAGGGGAAGAATGTGAAAGTGCGAATGCACGAGTTGAATTTGCGCGGTTCGGTAATGTTCGCGAAAGAGAGATCACACACACACACACAACTACAAAGAAAGAAAGATGCATTTATTCACAGACACCTATTTGTGTTGTCGTTGTACTTGATTGCTAGAGCGGATCTCAGCTTTGAAATTTCGTGTCAGTACTCCTTTAAGCGGGTGCATTAGCCCTTCTCACGCCCGATTCCTCGCCAATCCCCCACGTGGGTATGTGCCATGTCAGCGGCCAGGCAGCGCGCGCCCATCTCCCCCCCGTTGCCAAGGAAGACGAGGAGCGCGCGCACCCGCAGCTGTTGCTATGTGGACGGACGGCGGTCGCCGGAATTCAGGGTCGCTTATATTATAAAGTGCATTCGCACTTAATACGAGATGGGCGAAATTTCGGGTCAAGCGCGGAGAGGACGAATAAGTGACCGCATCTACACATGAAGAGATGATTCGGGTTTGTTTTGTTCATTCATCGGCGCTAAAGCCATGGATTTTACGGGGTGGGCGCGCGTCTTTCAGTAAATTGAATATTTCACCCGTAAAAGGGGGTGGGCGATGTTTCGGGGGAGGGCGTTCACTCGGAACTTTCCGGTAATCTAATCAAAACGCGAGCGTACATTTCGCCGGCGCAGGGGGCTCGCTACTACAGTCGGTAAAAATTCTAGCCTCTGTATCGCTATGTAGCGACGGTAAAAATAAGTTACCGTTCACGGAAACTCTCGCGCATGCAAGGTCGACTTCCGCAATCACCAGTATCTCCTGCTCAAGTCCGTAAAGACTGAAAACGTAGCTTAAAAAAAAAAAAAAGGACGTCGTCGTCTCATGTGCGACCCACTCGCTGAAGTAACCATGGTAACGACGACGCTCTAAACCAAACCGCCGCCGTCAAAAATCGCGGACATTCCGGCGGCCAACCATGAAATGAGTGCTTCGCCTCGGACGAGGTCGGACTATGTCGTCATCGCAAGCCGCCGAGCCAACAAATAGTTCTGTCTCGTCGGGGTAATAACTTTTGTTAGCGTGAGCGAATATGCTTACTATTTTTGGACTTGTTTCTACAAGAACTATAGAGTAGATTTCTGACACAAACAAAAACACTTTGAAATCCATCTCAGGCCCCCTTTAAGCAGGTCTCCACAGCTACAGTATATTCCAGGCACTATACCACAGCAGCAGCGCACTGTGTGCCTCGTTCTGTGAAGCACCGGGTACATGGGTTCAGCGGGGGAGCTACGGTCGAGTCAACTGGCGGGTTCATCTTATACCTCTACCCCTCTCGCGTTTATGTGAACCCCGACCAAAGAGTCCATGCAAGGGGAACTGAGGGTTTCCCAGAAAAGGCGCGCTATTCAGCTCCTCACGGTCTGATCAGCCTGACGAGTGATAAGCAACCACGAACATTTACAGCCGAACATCCACTGCCCAGTTTGGACAGCCACTGTATGTTCATGTTTGGATGTACATTTTCGGACGCACCGTGGATATCCAGAAACGGATGTACAAGTCCGAATGACATCCGCCAGTGGACATACAAAAGTACAACAAAGCATAAAGTAATGGCTTAAGTTGAATGTACAAACAAAAACGAAAACGCAAATTTGCTTTTCAGTCAAAAACATTTCGTACATCAACATGCGTGTCTTTGCAAGTTTTATCTGCATATTTCCAAAATTAAGCCTAATTTTTTTAAGCACCTCACCGACTCCAACGATGATCTCTTTGGTGAAGAATATTCGTACGTCCTTTCTGGTGGCAGTATATTGAGCAGAACAGACTGACACACACCCCAATCTGTGACCTAGATAGGCAGCGCCCCAGCCGAAAAAAAACATGTGGTTTTCATTGGTTCCAGTTGGTCCAACGTGTTTTCGGCAGGTCAGATTGGACTACCTCCAATGTTCTTTTTTTTTTTTTTTTTCGGCTGGGGCCCCAGTTGCTGCCTGTGCGGACTCGGGGTAATGGTCGCTTGCTGACGTATTGCGGCTTGATGGTACCTTTTGAAAGCCCTGTTAGATCTGGAGTAATCGTTTTCTTTTCCTGTTGTCATGTAGCCCGAAGCTGTGCCCTAGGCCCCTAGGCCTGATGCACATCCGTACGTAGAAAATTTATGGAAGAGTCAACTTAAGCTACCAGTGGAAGCTACCCTTTGCACTCAGCTGTCTTAGGACTTATCAATACCTTACTGGTATCCACATCTGCGTGGCTGCTAGCTTCCGGATGGTATCTTCCATGCATGTTTGCTCTATTTGGCGTGGTAGTGTGTCGTATATTACTAACAATTACAGATCGCTGATTGTTCGGTCGGTGGCTTTTCCTTGCTGTCATCCATATAAGAATGATAGCAAATTCTCAAATGGTCACGTACAAGTAAGAGTCACGGTCCATTTTTCCGTATCCGGAGATTCGCGGCTGCAGCGCGTCATGTTTGGTTTTACCAAGGTTCTGAATGCAGTTTTATTGTATCGTGGCCTTTGTCTTTTCCATTGTTTGTCTTCGCATTACTCATCTCTTTCGGTGGCTGCTTCACCCCCTGAAGCCATTGGAGGACATTCATTAACTTCGGTTACGTAAAAACGAAACCGAAAGTATATGCATACATTTTGTTTAAATTTCTACAAACCATAAACAAAACCGTCTATAAAATGACCTTCTACATTACATGCGTGTTTTAAGGGTTAAGGTGCACCAATAAATAAGCGATATTAAATAACGTGGTGCATCCCACAGCAGGGCGCCACCACCGCCACACGGCATCATTTGATTGGTCTAGCGAGAACCGCCGGCTGCGAAACCGATGAGGTGCGCGAGCCTCGAGCTCCTCGGACTTCTCGCGCCACGGCTTCATGTGCTGTCGCATTGTGCTGTTCCAGAGTGTTCCGAATCTCTTCCCTAAACGCGGTTGTCGTACGGCTACGTGTGAAACCCGCTCCGACCGCGTTTCTCCAAGAGCCTCTCTTCAGACGTACCAGTGAGCTGTCTGCCCTTCGCTTTGTGCTTTTTTGCGGTTCTTTGTTGGTTGGGATGCATCGAACTGCCTTTTCAGCTTTCGAACTCTGTTGCCTTGATTGTGCCGCTCAGCTCCCAGTTTTGAACCCTCTGGCAGGGGAATGGGGAAGCCGTTGAAGATTAGCTATGAGTTCGCGGCAAGGTCCTCGGAGGCGTTGCCAAATCACCCTCTACCCTGCGACCCATGTGGCTGCTCTTGGTTGAGCGTGCGTGTTTGCCTTTTACTGCAGGCCGAAATGTCAGCGGTGTTCCAACAGGCTGAATGGAGGGAGAAGCTCAAGCCTAAACTGCCCAAGCCCGCATTCGGCTCGTCCAAAGGCGGCTGTGTCAGCTCGCCATCGTAAGTGCACAGCGTCCTTTGCAGTCCAGTTCCAATGGCTTTCGTCACGCCTTCTCGGTGAACTGTCGCTATGAGCTACTCTAAAGCTGCATTAAAATCGCCCCTCAAGCAACGGAAACGGCACGGGAAGGAATAAAGCTGCGCATGTTTTAGTTGGGGCACTTGTGGTCCATTAATAGGGGCCTGAATGGAATAACATAAAGTCGACGCCTGCTATGACAAATGCTTCCAGGATCGCCATGTTTCCTGGGCAACATGTACAGGGGGGATTAAAAGAAATACGAACAACGGAGCACACAGCCTCCGAAGCATGCCGCACCGTCTGGCTGCACTGTCAGTAAACTGCGCGCATGCGTGGTTCTTTCGCAGCGTTTCAGACTGTGGCCTACTGTTTGGGGAAACGCTTGATCAAGAGGGGACGCGGGTCATTTATTTTGAGGCATCTTTTTATGATGTGTCGCCACTGGGCATACTGTTATCTACTAAATTCGCTAGCCAAGCCCGCAGCAAGCTGATTGCAGATAGCAGATGCCATTCAACGATCACCCTGCTCAGTGGCGACACAGCGTGAAGAGGCCCCTTAAAATAAATGACCGGCGTCACTTCTTGATCAAGCATTTCCCATAAATGTAGGCCACACTCTCAAACGCTCCGCAACAACTACGCAAGCGCGCAGTTTACTGACGGAGCAGCCAGACGGTGCGGCATCCGTCGGAGGCTGTGCGCTCCGTTGTTCGCATTTCTTTTAATCCCCCCTGTACGGCCCCCATTCGTATCCTTCTTCACTACTACGTCGCGTGAGTGCTGACTGCGTACCCATACAACTGTATCCTTCTTGCCTCCCCTCCACTTTTCAGATGTCAGAACATGCTCACAGCTGGAGACCACTCGGATGCTGATGAAAATGCGACGGAAGGGTCTGCTCACTGGCACTACCTGTAAGTGTGATCCTGCTTTGTTTAGCTCTAGACAAAATTAGTTAAACAGGAAGTGCTACTTTTGTAACGTTCACTGTTTTTCCCATTGCATTTTGTTGTTTTGCTCTTTGTACCGGTTCTTATGAGTGTGGGGTGTCATAGTAGTGTTACTGGCTTGCCTTGTTAAAGTATTGCCCGATTCTGCCACTTACCCTAAATGGAGATGCACACTTCGAATTCTTCAGATTGCACCCAGTAATGCTTCCATCATGACGTAAAATAATTTTTGTAGAGTTGTTTCTCAAATGTCCAGGCCTGTTCTGGCTGACGATGCCAGACAGGGATGAAATTGCTGTGCATGGCCAGTGCAGACCTGGTGTTGACCCGGTGCTGGGCGCCATGGTTCTCGAGTCCACCTTCCTCGTCTGAATTCATCTTATTTTCCTGGTCATTCAATACAAAGCAGAAACATGGCGCTAGCTGCCTGATGACTGCCACTATTGACGCCATTGCTTCAATGTCTACAGTCCTGCTGCTGCTGTGGCTACTATGCACAGCATCGCCACATCTGTGGCTTTGCACTTTGAATGGTGGCCTGCCCTGATGTGATATTGTTAACTGCTCTTTCCCCCTTAAGGAGTCACTAGTCAGTGAATATGAGAGTGCTGCTGTTGTCTCACAGTGTGAAGGATCTCTCCATGGCTAAGAGTGCCTAGACCTTGAGTGAGGCAGGCATTGGTGACATTGTCGGGTCAGGATTTCTTTCCACTCCCTACCCTTTGTTTGTTACGCAGGCAGTGGACATGCATGTGCTTCACATTATGGCTCGCATTTTAGCCTTTCTCAGTAATCATGCTTTTTGCTGCGCATATATGAAACTGTGTTGTACTTCCACAAATAGGATTGTACGGGCTGCATACCATGCTGGGCATTTTAGTGTGCTGAATGAGTTTGGTGGCTTTGTAGTTAGGCATTGCGTTCCTGCATACGAGGTTGCACAACTGGAATTCCTGGCATGCTGGCTTTTTTTTTTTTATGGGAGCAGATAATTAAGTCTTACACAGTATGGTATGAAGAACATTAAAAAAAATTTCGCTCTAAATTGATTTGTACATCTCAGCTATACTGCACTTTTTAGCAGAGTTGTAGCTTTGTTGTCCAAAGCCCTGCACGGGGCGCCTTAAGTAATCTTGGTGACGGTATTGGTGACACCATGGACCCCGAGTCCCCAAACATAAGTTGTAACCTACCATGACGGTGTGTTTATAGGTGGAGGGTAAGAAACCACAAACGGTGGCGGTCGGAGCCGTGGTCAAGCTCTGGCAGGTGGGCTGCCCGTCTGCCCACCAGGCAGGGAGCTCCGGGACCTCTTCAGCTATCAGGGTAAGGCTCACGAAGAAAGTACCCCCGTCCCCTGCTTTTTTGCTATGCTGTATAGTATTTTCAAGAACCCATCCCAAACATGATCGGTCACTGAAAGGGACCGCACCGAAGCATCCTTGCCACCCTTTCCAACCGTGGCTCTCTTGCAATCTGAGAACTGCCTCCGTTTTTTGATAGTTGAATCTGTAGACAAATCGAAATTCGTCTTTTCAATCCATGTTCGTGGTCCCCAAGTTCCTGGATGGTATCCTTGGCAGGACATACGATGCCAAAAATAACCAGTGAACTGCTAGTATAAGTCAATACACAGCAGCAAGCCACAAATCTCCTGATCAAAACCCACATGGCAGATCTGGATATGTCACACCCCACCGCAGCCTTAAAATTAGCTCGCAGCATGTGATATCTGAGCCAGATCTGCTAAGAGAAACGGAGGCCGACCTTCTGGAAGGCCTGAAGGATCAGGGTGTTACAGCTGTCAGGAGAATCTCCATCCATCGTGACAATGTAGAAATACCAACAAAGCACATAATCTTGACATTCAACAAATCAAAACTTCCTGAACACATCAATGCTGGTTTCATTAGGTGTGGAGTACATCCCTACATACCGAACCCGCGCCACTGCTTCAAGTACAAGCGGTTTGGGCACGGTACAACTTCTTGCCGCTGCAGAATAACCTGAGCGAAATGCGCCGCACAAGACCACCCCACTGAAAGCTGACTCCACCACCTTCACCCGTGCAAACTGCCAGAGGCTGCACGCGGCATGGTCCCCAGGTGTGGGAAGTTCCAACAGGAAAAGATCATAAATGTCAGTCACTGAAAACATCTCCTTCCCAGAGGTGCTTAAGAGGTTCGCCTCTTTGCCTCTGGGGAAGTAAGCCGATGCAGCTTGCCTGGGGGCGGAGCAAATTGTGGTTTTCGGCAGAGACCCAGTACCTAGAGGCTGACTTGGTCCCACCCTTCCGACCCCCCTTCCCCGAGTTGCCTTGGGCAGCCCAACCCGTCACCACTCCGCCTGCTCAGCCAGCAGCGGTTGAGGTGGCAGCAGCCACCGTCGGGACCGATGCCGCTCCGGCCCCTGCTTCCTCACCCTCTTCTTCCACTAGAGGCAGCCGAGGAGATGGACTCGGGGGGGGGGGTCTTGCATCGGCTCCCACCACCACCGTACGGCCAGTGCCACTTATAGCGCTACCGACGCCTTTGGCGGTGGTGGATCAAACGAAGGGCACCCCCAGACATGTGACAAGATGGACATCAGGCCTTTCCTGACTGCAACACAGTGCAAGGAGCAGCCTCCTATGTCCAAGCCAACAGACAGGCCTAAAAAGCACCCCCCCCCCCTTAAGAGAACAAGCCCCAAAAGAAAAAACTTAATACACGCACACATACACACACACACTCCAGTGGCTCTTAAATATAAATCTTGTCTGAGCTATTGCATGCCAATCAGCCAAGTGTGATGTGTCTCCAAGAACGACTCTAAACTCCAAGCACACAAATTTCTTGAATAGTTGCATGGTATTTAGGAAGGACAGGGATGGTGGTGGCACATCCTCAGGTGGTGTGGCTGTCATTGCCCGAAATCCTCGGTGTGCCGCACTGTCCAACCACAGACCATCCTTGAGGCTGTTGCTATTTGAACCATAATCTTCAATATGCTCTCTTTACATCCCTCCTGACTTCCAGCTCTAGATTTCAAGGGTAGATCAATTACCCGAACCTTTCATTCTCATAGGCGACCTGAATGCACATAACTCTCTTTGGGGCTCCTGCCACACGGATGCCCGAGAGCTCCTCATTGAAAAATTCTTAACATTCTCGCAAGCATGCCTTTTCAACCACAAACAGCCTACATACTACAATATAGGGCGCAACACTTATTCACACGTTGACTTAGCTATTGGTTCTGCAGTTCTTTCCATCTCTTGAGTGGTATGTCCCCCTCACGGGGCATTGAGTACTCATGGGGACGGTATTGGCGACACCGTGGACCTCGAGCCCCCACACTCGCGCTTGACCAACCGTGGCATTGAGTCGAAAGGCGGATCGACAGAAGCCTGTAATGGTGGCCGTCAGAGCCTTGGCCAAGTTCCGGCCGACAGGCTCCCTGTCCGTTTACCGGGAAAGGAGCTCCGGTACCTCTCTAGTTATCAGGGTAAGGCTGGAGAAGAAAGCACCCCTTCCCTGCTCTAAACCATTTGGCACGGTATTCTCTAAACACTTCTCTAAACCTGATCGGACCCCAAAGAGGGCCCTCACCAAAGCCATCGTCAAGCCAGTCTCAAACCTTGTGTTTGACAACTCAGAAAACTTCCCACGATTTTTCGTCATGTAATCAGTGAACAAGGAAACACCAATTTGCGCACCTCTTCTAGTGTTTGGGGGAAAAATTTCAGCATGTCACGATTCACAATCTGTCATCCTGGTCTTCTTGAAGTACGTTGGTTGCAGTCTGTGGGCTACATTTTTTGTCTGCTCCCACCTTTCTGATTCGGGCATTGCATTGTCACGCCAATAGCAAACTTGCGGCAGCTGTGGGTGCAGCTATGTAGGGAGGAGAGGAAAGTATGGCTTCAAACAGGGAAAGTGGAAAGCCAGTTCGGTAAAAATAAAGAATGCAGTTAATGCCTTTGTAGCATAAGTAGAAACGTAGAAAATGGTTGTTTCACACATTGCTCTCCCTTTGAGGAGAACCACAATCTGCAGCTTTTAAGGGATAATGGAATATCGCTGTACTCTGTCATCTGCAACTGGCCCATATTTGTTTATTTCAGTACCCTAATGACCTGACAGGTCAGTACGTAGATTAAGGTTTTGTTGGAAATGCAAAATGGCCAGATCAGCGAAAGTACACAGGTCAAAAAGAACTGTCGAAATGTGGTTTCATGAGGAGGAGGAGGAGGAATAAATGTTTATTCCACGAGCGCTGGTGCTGCTGTTAGGGCACCCACCAGGTGGGGGGCGTCCCTAGTCCGGGATGCCCTGGGCTTGGCTGGCAGTCCAGGCCCTCTTCACAAGTATACGCTGGGTCCCAGGGTCTGGACTTTTCAGGCAGGCCACCCACTGCTCGTAAGGGGGGAAAGGGTTGGGGGGTAGGCCTGGGGTTTGTCTGCACTCCCATACTTGGTGGTACAGTAAAACCTCGTTACAAGAGACACTGTTACAAGAGACACTTGGTTAGAAGCAGGGTGTCGAACCGAAAAAAATACCGGTTCGGTTACGGTTCGGGTTCGGGTGAAATAATTTCGTTCCGGTTCAGTTCCGGTTCGACAAAATTATGTGCCGAACCGGTTCGCAAACCGGTTCGGGAGCTTGAACCGGTTCGCGAACCGGTTCGATGAATTGAATTGTCACTGAAATTAGAAAAAAAACATTTAGTAGTTTAAAGCGACAGTAAAGTCAAAACACAAACAAAAATTCAAAATGCTGCTGTTCCCCAAGGGCAGTGGCGCAATTGCAAAGCAAACTTTAAATAATCACGAGATATTAGAAAAACAGATGAAGTGGTGACGATTTACTACCTACTTTCTCGTCCAGACGTTTATGTTGTCCTAGCGACTATTCATAAAGCCACCGCCGAGAGATATGACGGTGGGATATACAGGATGTCCCAGCTATCATGCACCAAGATTTAAAAAACGAGTAAAGGCGTAACTCGAAAGAAACCAGGTGCATAATGTTTGCAGTACTGTGAAGAAGCGGACAGTATTTTTTTCTTTAATGACACTTAACTAATTGTAATTAATTATCTAACTCGAGTAATACTCTCCTAATCACTAAAGTGTCAATGAGGCACTTGAAGGTAACCACGAGGGGCATCTAACTGCGGTATTTTCAGCGATGAACTAATTGCGTACACATTTATTATGACTGATAAAGGAAACCCGCGAAATATGAAAAATACCACGTGACGGCGCCTCCGCGCGCACCGTAAAGCAACGCCCTCAAACAGGCTGCCTCTGAGTTAGCCAGAATGAAATAAACAAAAGAAAGAAAGAAGAAATCGCGACCGAGTTTGTTCCTTATCTGCACACGCGTCCCGGGAATCTTGCTGTTGCTGCTCCTTCCATGCATGCTATTATCAAGGTGATGCGCTGTCTTTTCGGGCGGATAACACGCGAAGCAGTTGCTTTCAATCAGCTTTGTTTGGGGACGCTGCTTTACAATGCGCGCGTAAGCGTCGTCACGTGGTATTTTTCATATTTCGCGGGTTTCCTTAATCAGTCAAAATAAATGAGTACGCAATTAGTTCGTCGCTGAAAATAGCGCAGTTAGATGCCCCTCGTGGTTACCTACAAGTGCCTCATTGACACTTTAGTGATTAGGGAAGTATTTCTCTAGTTAGATAATTAATTACAATCAATTAATTAAGTCTCATTAACGAAAAAATTACTCTCCGCAACTTCACAGTACTGCAAACATTATGCACTAGGTTTTCTTCGAGTTACGCAATTTGTCTTTTTTTAAATTTTGGTGCATGATAGCTGGGACACCCTGTATATTCTGCCCTTTCATTTTTTGTTAAAATCGCAATCGTCACTATGGAATCGCCTATCACGCTTACCTTGAAGCCTTAAATTTAGGTCTGCGTACTGGCGTGTTGAAATATCAGCGCTAATTACCAATGGCGTACATTTTTTTTATTATTTGTAACAAAACAGAACAACCCTACTACAGGCACATAAATACTACCAATGAATTAGATCATTTGGTCACCCTGAATAATTTGTTAGCTGTCACCCTATCTAATGTGTTAGCCACACTTTTGTTAAAAGTAAGCTTTAGTTAACGCTCAGTCACTGCATTATTTCTCTGACCACTGCAATTCCTTTTGCGAAAGCTATACTGGATGTGTGCATTACAATCAGTATGTCATCGTACCGCCTCACCCCCGGCCATCGTTCCGTGTGCTACATTGCGTAATCTTATAACAGATTATGCTGTTACAAAATGAAAGGGAAATTTTACGCGCGGAGCATAAGAAGAACTTTTTTGGGTAGGCGCTCTTTAATTCGTCCACAGCAGTACTCCCCTCTGACCTGCCTCGGTGGCTCAGTGGCTAAGGCACTGCTGAGCGCGAGGTCGCGGGTTCGATTCCCGGCCGAAGCGGCCGCTTTTCTGATGGAGGCGAAAAGCAAAAACGCCCGTGTGTACGAAATTTCGGCGCACGTTAAAGATCCCCAGGTGGTCAAAATTAATTCGAAGCCCTCCACTACGGCGCGCCTCATCGCCTGTGCTGGGTCGGCGCGTTAAACCCCACAATCAAATCAAATCAGTACTCCCCTCCGGATCGAGTAGCAGTAGAAGTAATGTAGCGAGTTGGGCAGTCAGTACAAGTGCACCTTCGAAAAAAAAGCAGATCTGAAAGAGAAAAAACTGCAGAACAAGCAGAAAAGATGATCGCTCGGCGAATGGGACAGTGTGAGGTACCGGCCGTCCTTTCTGCACGTGTCATCTGCTTTATTACTGTTTCTGCTTCCAAGACAAGGTCGAGGACTGCAGTTTCTTGCCAAGAGATTAAGTGCGCACCTTAACAGTTTTCCCTGACATATCTGTTGTTATTTGTACTTGTAAAAAACGGAGCTTGTCCACTGTACTGTCCTCAAAAATGGTCGTGGGTAAGGGACATCGAAGCCACTTGTAGTCAGCATCAAGTGGTTTAGCCACTGAGCCGCTCCTGCGGTCAAATTTGTCAAATATTACAATTTGCAGGTGTCGGACCTTTTAAAGAAATTATGAAATGGAAAAAGTTTGCACACATCGGGCTTTCGCTGCTGCACCCTGGAGCACTCCTGCAGCCTGATTGCTCCACTAAAGTTGCAGCTAGGGAAGGGCAAAGTCGTTTTATATCCCCTGCAAGCTGCGGAGAATGACATTTCCTTTGGTCAGCTTCCACTACGCTCGCGCTTCCAGCAGCAACAGACCATTGCTACATTGGTGCTCATTCATTTCCCTTGTTGTTACATAGAGTGTGATAGTGTTCAATTGTCTGGAGGGGGAAGTGAGCGAGCAGGTACGAAGTTGATGGTACGTGAAAGAAAAAAAAAGCCTGAATTGCATTGACTGTGCAATGTCAACAACAGAGGGTCGAACCGTTTCGGCATGAACCGGTAACCGTTATTTCTTTTTTCGGTTCAGTTCCGGTTCGGGTTCAGCGTGCTCAAAAAATAACGGTTCGGGTTCGGGTTCAGTTCAGGCAAAAATACCGGTTCAGTTCCGGTTTTCGGTTCGGTTCGGTTCCGGTTCGACACCCTGGTTAGAAGAGACATTTTAATGAAAGCGGTTTGGTTGGTTTTCCTATGTTCGCCATGTTAGCAACATTGCATACAAGAGACCTTGGTTACAAGAGACACATTTTTTGGCTCCCTTGAGTGTCTCTTGTAACGAGGTTTTACTGTATAGCGTACCCGGCAAGGGACAGAAATTCATGAAAACTAATGAAAAAGTTCCAAATGGAGGATCCTGAAGGCATTAGAACAAAAAGATGGAAGTTTGGATGCACTTTTCACTTAAAGATGACTAAGGAAGGTGGTCTCAGAAGGAGATGGATCTGTTTTGGACACTCTACTGGCTGCTAGTTTCTCCCAGTCATTTATAAGACAAGAGCTGATGACTGAGAGTCTTTTGCGTGAGAAAGTTGGTTGATGTCGCGATTCATTTGTAGCAAGGTGTGAATAGATGGGAAATTGTGTCCTCGGGAAAATAGGGAAATGTTGCTTTACAATGGGTGGAAGTAAACCAGGTAAGGAAATTTACGGTGCAGGTTAAGACGAGGAGGTCTACAGGGTATGAACACAAAATGAACTGATTGGCATTGTTCTGGACTGACTTGGATAGTTTTGGCAAATTGGGTCAGTGTGGACACCAGACGATTGACGAGTATTCTAGTGGAGACCTGATCTAGCAGTACTAGCGCAAATTATGGCAGGTGCGATCACGTGCGCCTGGTGGGGGCCTCCCTTGTTGGCAGCCTGGCAGCCTCCTGCTTCACGGAGCTGGGACTCCATTCTGTGTGGTGGGAAGAGGGGCAGCACTACTCCTTCCCCTACTACCACTGCCGCTGCGACCACCTGGGCCCCGAGTTCGACTGTTCCCCCTTCGTCGGCAACACCACACTGGCACCCTGTCCCTCCCGCATCCTGGCCCCCACCAGTGACCTTCTGGACCCGTCCGAGGTGAGCCCAGACCTGCCATGACCTCCACGGCTGCAAAGGCTGGAGGCCGAGTCCAAACACAGGGCCTCCCTAGCGTGGTGGCCAAACGTCTGTGTAATTTTTTCTGTCTGTGCAGTAAAAGCTCACAAGAGTGAAGCTTAACGCTGACATTCCCAAGGGGGTATGCCGAGCAATGGTAGCGGTTTTTTGCTTTACAACACATTCTCAGATTTTCCTTGTATTGTGTTCACCGTCTAATAGTGCACACTTGGAGCAAGTTCGTTTAAAGGAGCCATGAAGAGAAAACAAAAGTTTGTTTTATTCGAAAGATTAGGTGTTTCATAGTACCCCAAGCGCTTTCCCGGAAGCAAATGATGCTTTATTCACCGAGAAATAAGGCAATTTAAGCCAAAATTTTAAATCTCCCGCTAAAATTGCACATTTCGTCACGTGAACAATGGCGTCATACGAGCCGGTTCATGAAATAGATACTTAGTATGTCGACTCCATATAGCACGCACACGCGGGAGTCGACCAAGACGGCGGCCATTTTAAAAATACTAGTAAAACCTAGTGCACCTGCAGCCCTAGTCATGGAATCGCCTGATCCGGAGAACAAAACTCTCGCCGAGGAGCTCGGGCTTGCATTTAATAACCTCACACCACTTGAACGCTCAATGCTTCTAAGTGCACGAGCGGCAAGAGTTGTGGGATACGCGATGGACGGGAAAGCGACCATTCCGCGATAGCCACAACAGACGAACGCCCAGCCGTCGGCACCGCTGCCTCGTCAGCCCCGTCGCGACGGACGAATACAGACTGGTACGTATGTGCCGTATTTTCAATTTCAGTAGCAGTATCGCTTATGCCAGTTGGCCGGTGTCACGCGTCACCTCGGTAGAAGAATGGGCTCCGGACACAAAGGGATCAAGCTGAGACGATACTTTAAGGTTTGCAAAGGTATTGCGAACGTAAAACAAAAGGACAATAAAAGTGATGGAAATACCCCTCATACAGAAAAAACCCTAAATAGCTTTCAGTTCATAACTACAACAGAGTCCTCGCGCTCTATCTACATGTTCTTCAAGGCCATTTCCCTACCGCACTTTTTGTTGTTGCGCCGTCCTGGAACCTTGAAGCAGTCGGGTGTCCGTTGTCGCTGGGGCGGTTCCCTGAGTGCAGCGCCGTGAAGATGGTGACGGGGCCAGTGGGACGAAGCCGCTGGTGCGTGTGTGCCCGTGCCCGCCGGTGCTGAAGCCAGCGGAGCAGAGCCGCCGTTGCCCAGGAGCACCCGCGTCAAATGCTTGAGGAGGCCAACGGGGCAGTGCCGCTGGTGCCTTGCGGGTTCCCAGACCTCGGGTCCCGCCTCCTTCGGTCGCCTCGAACCACGATCTCCTCGTCCACCCGCTCGTCGTCTTTCTTCTCGTTCTTTTTCTCCCTTTTCTCCACCAGCTTCCAGAAATTTCTCGCTTCTTATCCCTTCTTCGTCGTCGTCTCCGCCGTCTTCGCACCTTGACTCCTGACATTTGCCCCCGTCTTCAAGAGTTTTTCCTGAAAAACTGCTTCCACGTTTGAGGTCGATGACCCGCCCTCATATCACAAATCCCCGTCAGTCAGTTTCTCACAGCACAGTTCAGCTCAGTCCTAAGCACAACATCTAACACAATAAAGTGTAATCACTGAAAAGTTCACGAAAGTTTCACTTTCCGTGCGCGTTAGTGTAAATTCACAAAAACATTTTCTCTCGGGCATTATGCCAGCAATGCCTAACATACAGACTACTGATTGGTTAATCACGGCACTCCACTCCTAAAATCTGCTGTAGCATTACTTTGTCGTCTATCTAGTGCACTGCTCACTTGCTAATTTAACATATCTTTTTCATTTTGGACATTCAGCAAAATACACTACTACATCACTAATCTACCAATTCACAGTATTCTGCTCAGCTAGGGATTCCTTCTATTCTTACATCCTCGGCAAACTCTATCTCTACGATCTAGACCACCCTGTCTCGAAAAGCCATTGTATTTGCGTCCATAAGCTTGTCCGGCATAATGTCTTTCGACAAGGTACTGTTTTGGGTTGAAACACCCTGTCCCTCGAAACTCTTTCTGTCCTCGCAGTTCTTCAGCCTGTTGACCTGCATCTCCACTTCCCCAGCAAGCTTGGTAACGTCCTTGAGTTGCGCCACGAACTTTAAGCCGACCGTTTGCTGCGCTCTGTACAACCATTACTCGCGATCCCCTTCGTTGTTCTACTTGGTTATAAGATTTTCGTGGTCCACTGCAGGTTTCATCCTTGCTCCGGTATCGATGACCTCCTTGTGCGACTTCATCTTGACAAAAGTTTCTGCCTCGTTGAGAGGGGTTGCCGTATGCCCTGCAGCTCTTACTGTTGTCTGCTCTCCAACCTCGTCGTCTGGTACTTTGGAAATGTCGCCGGCGATCTTCGCAATAAGCTTGTTGACACCAATTTCTCCCAGATGGATCCTTCTTTTGTTGTCGGGTGATTGTCTCGGGTGACCTGTCCAACGCTGGTGCACTTGAATCAGCGAGTTCATGTAGCGATTCCTTTTTCTCAATTGCGGCCATTGCGCGCGCTGTCATAGACATTACCGGGGTTGAAATGATTGCTTTTGTTGTTTCTTTATCCTTTTTCCGTTCTTCATCTGGGCGTCTTCGTTCTCCATTCATATCCGCTAACCTGCTCGTCCATTTCGTGTCAGGGTCATTCACTTCCCTAATGCCTCTCACGTTACCTAGAATCACGTCAAACGGTGGTTCATTTACACATTTCGCTATTAACTCTCCCGTGTAGTAAGGGGTCGAAATTTGAATGATTGCTTCTGGCCAGCACCTTACCGTTCCATCTACAAGAACCACTTGTGCCTCCTTCCCAGTAAACTCGTTTTCCGTGACAAGGCTCCTCCTCACCAATACCGTGTTCGTTCCGGTATCCCGGAGAACTGAAATTCGCTGTCCCCGCAGCTCGCCATCTACAATAGGCATTTGACATCCTTGTGTCGCCCGATCCTCTCCTTCTCTAAGTGTTGTCTCTTTTCCTTTGGTGCTTGTGATTGTCTTTGGCGGGGCTGGGCCGAACTCGTTCGCTTTTATTGCACAAGCTGACGTCTCCTGCTTTTGAAAACGGCATTCTTCTGTTGCATGCCCTGTTCTCTTACACACCTGGCAAGTTGAAGGTGCTTGCCTCGAGTTAGCAACAGTTCGGCAATCAACGGCACGATGCCCTACGCGATCGCAAAGAAAACAACGCGATGGAGCCCTCGGAGTGAACATTCGTGTCGTACTTTTCTGTGCTTCTATGCTCGTCGCCATGCCCTCTTCCTTCACTTTGCCCAAGTTCTTAAGCCTCTGAGCTTCACAGTACTGATCTGCGGCAGTAGTCATCTCTTCAAGGGTCTTTAGGCTGCGCTCCTTCAAAAATACTGCCAACTTGGAATTGCAACACGCAAGAAACTGTTCTGTCACCATTCGCTCACGAAGTTTTTCATGCGTCTTTTCTGTGTTGGACATCTCTAACCACCGGTCAAAGTAACTCATGAGACGCGAAGCAAACTGCTTTCCTGTCTCCGCATCCTCTGGCTTTGCGCTGCGAAATTTCGCGCGGAAACCATCGGCTGTCAGTC
Source organism: Haemaphysalis longicornis (assembly GCF_048455015.1). NCBI lineage: Eukaryota > Metazoa > Arthropoda > Arachnida > Ixodida > Ixodidae > Haemaphysalis > Haemaphysalis longicornis. The sequence continues at coordinate 121,161,796 of NW_027526295.1, read as the reverse complement.
TAAATCTTTGCAGCAGTGCTGTCTTTACAGTGTCGTAGTCCATAGACTCTGATGCCGGCATTCTTCCGAAGACACTAAGTGCTTCGCCGACCAGACAGAGACTCAATGCTGTCGCCCACTGACTCTTCTCCCAACCTTGCCCTAGTGCTACTCGTTCGAAGCGATGGAGATAAGCATCGAGGTCATCTCTTTTGTCATCGAAAGGAGCCATGAGTTTTCTTGGGCAAATTTCCGGACTCTTGGACATCTGTGGTACTGGAGATACTGGGGATTGTTCACCACTTTGGTTTAATGCACTGGCATTTGCTAAACGTAGCTTTAACTCGACCAACTCTTTCTCTTGGGCTAGCTTTTCTTTTTCTACATCCGCCATGCGCTTCGCTCTCTCTTCCTCTTCTCGATTCGCGTCTCTCACTGCTGCTCTTTCCTCTCGGCGTCTCTGATTTTCCCTCTCGTACAGGTCCAACATCTCTTCCTTAGTCAACCCCAAGCTACTCGCCAATGTCATTAACTTTTCGAGATCCATCTCTTCCACCACGGTAAACAGGTGACAATGGGGAAAGGGATCCTGGCAGGCTCGCCAATGTTTTTGTCACGCGTCACCTCGGTAGAAGAATGGGCTCCGGACACAAAGGGATCAAGCTGAGACGATACTTTAAGGTTTGCAAAGGTATTGCGAACGTAAAACAAAAGGACAATAAAAGTGATGGAAATACCCCTCATACAGAAAAAAACCCTAAATAGCTTTCAGTTCATAACTACAACAGAGTCCTCGCGCTCTATCTACATGTTCTTCAAGGCCATTTCCCTACCGCACTTTTTGTTGTTGCGTCGTCCTGGAACCTTGAAGCAGTCGGGTGTCCGTTGTCGCTGGGGTGGTTCCCTGAGCGCAGCGCCGTGAAGATGGTGACGGGGCCAGTGGGACGAAGCCGCTGGTGCGTGTGTGCCCGTGCACACCGGTGCTGAAGCCAGCGGAGCGGAGCCGCCGTTGCCCAGGAGCACCCGCGTCAAATGCTTGAGGAGGCCAACGGGGCAGTGCCGCTGGTGCCTTGCGGGTTCCCAGACCTCGGGTCCCGCCTCCTTCGGTCGCCTCGAACCACGATCTCCTCGTCCACCCGCTCGTCGTCTTTCTTCTCGTTCTTTTTCTCCCTTTTCTCCACCAGCTTCCAGAAATTTCTCGCTTCTTATCCCTTCTTCGTCGTCGTCTCCGCCGTCTTCGCACCTTGACTCCTGACAGCCGGTATCGTGTATGTAAAACCGTTCGCTCGAGCTCTCTGCTCCGACCAGAAAGATTCGAGCGTCAATGCGCGGTGTGTACGGCAATTTTTTTCCCCAAGGTCAGAGCGCTTTTGACGAAGTCGGCGACGAGCGCCAGCATGTCCGGGTCCCTGCCGTAATCACTTCCTCTGAAATGAAGCGAGCACACTCGTACTTCCTTTAGCTCTTTCTCCTCCGTTTGCAAAGTTCACAAAACGTAGCCACTTGCTTCGCCGAGGTTCGTCGTTGGGCAGCACATGAAAGGAGATCTCACCGGTGGGGATGTCGCACTCCCTCGACGATTTGCCTGTACTACATGGGCATCTTAAAACACAGCAACGAAATTTCATTGTAAAGTACTCGAACAAACTGAAGTTTTCAGTGGTTGTGAACTGTAAACGAGCTCGTAACGACAGCAGCAAGCCAACACGACCTCCATACCGAAACCTGTGCGACGAGTGGCACCATCTCGTTGCTGCTCTGTGTTCCTTACTCCCCTTGTTTCTATTTTTACCTTTGCTGGTTGGCGATATGACGGCCAACCTCCTGTGAAGGGATTACGATACCAAGCAAGGTCGCGGCTGTGCGTGCTGGGACGGTTCGTTGGCCCCGAAGAGCCTTGTACCCGAAAATTCGTCTGCGCGGCGTTGGCGACGGCGAGATGTCGAGTTCAGCTGGCGGTAGTTTCGTACGCATTGGCATACACGCTTGCGTGTTCGTTCGGAACTTCAACCGTTTACTCCACCGTTCTTTGTCATAAAAAGAATGTGCAGTATGTTTCACGGGCATTTAGCTCGCTATGCAAACTGTAAGCCCTGCCTAACATGCGTTTGCTTTTGCCGGCCTCCGCCAATCGCAGAGCATTCTCGAGTGACATCATAGGTTCTGTTGCGGAAAATGAGCTGGTGGGTCGCATGGTCATTTCCTTTTTTCCTAATTATGTAGCTTATTAGAGCGAAGTTTGCGTTATAAGTGGTGTCGTTATGGTTCTAACGAGGCAATCTTTCGAATGAACCAAGCTTGTGTTTTCTCTTCATGGCTCCTTTAATGTCTGGAGCATTCAAGAGAGGAAAATAAGGATTCCTCAGCTACTTACATCTACTTACACATGCTTTGTAAGGGACAGCCCAGCGATTATTAGAGACTTCTTTACGTATACATTGTGTTTAGTATGAGTTTTTTTTTTTTTTTTTTTTTTTTTGCCTTGTGACACAAATGTCTCTGGTAGGAACACTGGCCAGTGTTCACAGAAAACTTCCCCCGCAGTTGGTGCTCTTTTCCGCGTGCACCTGTTCTTCACATGCACCATACACGAGACACGTTTCAGGCTAATTTGTGTTTCATTTGATGAGGGTGCCAAGCTAACACTGGTTAGCACACTAGCCTCGTGGTGCTGAGCGCGAGGTCGCGGGTTTGATTCTCGGCCGCGGCGGCCGCTTTTCTGATGGAGGCGAAAAGCAAAAACGCCCGTGTGTAATTTCGGCGCACGCTAAAGATCCTCAGGTGTTCAAAATTAATCCGGAGCCCTCCACTATGGCGCGCCTCATCGCATGCGCTGCGTCGGCGCGTTAAACCATACAATCAACAATCACTAGCCTCTTGCTCCTGCAACCTGTCCTGAAATCTGGCACGAATCCACAAGTTTTTATTGTTTTGTCTTACAGCACCAGTCATTTTGATACACAGAGGACAACAGCAGCTACAGCCACTTCTCACATTTTATGAGGCGCCTATTTTTGCTGTGACGGTTTGCTGCGATTTTTGCTTGCAAAACTGCTCACGAATGCTACTTCCAAGGCCTATCTCCAGAGCGAAGTAACTGCTCCGCGAAGGCCGATTGCCATTGACAGAAAATCTGTTTTCCGCTTTCTAACCTACCTGAGCCTTTTTCCGAAAGTGCCGTGAAATAGACTTGCCTTTCTAAAAAAAAAATCTTTTCTGCTTTGTAAGACTGTGAAATAAAATGCAAATAAGACAACTCAGCGAGTTCTGAAGGAATTGTTTTTACAAAACCGCACTAACCGCCCCTGGATTTCCTTATTCTAGCGCAATGAGCTGGTGGGTCTATCTACAGGGAAGAAACAGGCATGTTCCATGGGCATCGGCAGGGGGGTCTAAAAGGGCACTTTCTCTTTCTCCCCGCCTTCTCCCGCTGTGATGCAATGGTTTGCCCCCCCCCCCCCCCCCCCTAAAGACTCAATGCTGCCAAGACTCAAGACGACGTTTGCACCTGGCGGAGAGTCACTTAAACAAGTTCTGAGCGGCCTGTGACGGAGGTTGGGGAACCTGTCCCATGGAGCTCGTGCTTCTTTGGAGACTTGCACGGTGCTGCGCTGGGTGAAGGGACACGTTCGCCCGGGGTTTCCCTTTTACACTCCCGCGCTGTACTGCCATCGCCATCACATGTTTAAAACTAACCACATAGGTGGCAACATCCACCTCTTTTCTTTTTTTTTTTTTTTTTTCTTCAGTGCAATAAAAGAGATTAGAAGCCTACAAACTACACGCGCGCTTGCGAACGTTCTGGAGGTAGCAAAACTCTTTTTACTTGGAAATAATTTTTCTACTAAACAAAATAGCACGACACGCACACTTGCCTTACATTTGTCATTCCTGTGGCATTTATCACTAAAAAAACTCCCACCTCCCCTCGCGGGAACCCCTGTGTAGATGCGACGCATAGGCGGAGCGCCGAAGGGACCGCGTTTTATAGCGCGCATAACGTTGAGGGGACTGCGTAAGCCGGTGCCAGTCGATGACGACGTTGGCGTACTTGTAAAGCGTCGTGGACTCTAGGTGTTTGAGCCAAGCGTGGATGTTGCTTCGCCGGAGAACGGCACACCGGTTATATGCGCAGCGCTCCCGAAGGAGAGGAAACCGCGGAAAAGAGAGTACTGCACATGCGCCGGCCCCAGCGCGTCTGCCGCGGCTATGACGCAACGTGCCGCGGCTTTGACGCAAGACAATCCAACACAATCCACTTTAATCCAATCCAAATCCAATCCAATGTAATCCAATCCAATCCAATCCAATCCAATCCAATGCCCCTCGCGAGAGAGTGTTCGCTATGGGAGAGGAGAGGGGGTGAGCGGCGGAGAGTGCAGCTGGCGCGGCGAGGAGAATGGGGGAGGGGTGGACAACGCCGACGACGACGCCGGAGGGACAAGGCGAGTGAATCAGATGCTCTGCATCTAAAACATTCTTTTGTGAATTCTTGACCGCTTGCGCTTCCGCGTCCAATATTTGCAATATTTGGGCTGGGGACCCGCCGCGGTGGCTCAGTGGCTAAGGCGTTGCGCTGCTGAGCACGAGGTCACGGGTTCGATTCCCGGCCGCGGCGGCTGCTTTTCTGATGGAGGCGAAAAGCAAAAACGCCCGTGTGTACGAGATTTCGGCGCACGTTAAAGATCCCCAGGTGGTCAAAATTAATCCGGAGCCCTCCACTACGGCGCGCCTCATCGCCTGCGCTGCGTCGGCGCGTTAAACCCTACAATCAATCAATCAATCAATATTTGGGCTGGGCCACCGCCACCTCCATCGCTTAGACCTTGATTTGATTTGATTGTGGGGTTTAACGCGCCGACGCAACGCAGGCGATGAGGCGCGCCGTAGTGGAGGGCTCCGGATTAATTTTGACCACCTGGGGATCTTTAACGTGCGCCGAAATCTCGTACACACGGGCGTTTTTGCTTTTCGCCTCCATCAGAAAAGCGGCCGCCGCGGCCGGGAATCGAACCCGCGACCTCGTGCTCAGCAGCGCAACGCCTTAGCCACTGAGCCACCGCGGCGGGTCATCGCTTAGACCTGTCCAATGTTTTGCGACCTAACTAGAGTTGTGGTACATGCAGGTATAAACATTTGTGTGACTTTTGCCTCGCTCGCGAAGTGGATCAAAATCAGCCTCACTCGCGGTAACTAATGCATCCGCATAAATATTCAGTCGTCTTCGCGAAGTGCGAAAGCTAACAAAACTGCTCCTCGTAAACAATACGCTTATTTTTTTCAGTTCCCAAATTAAGTATTTACTTTTGTAGAGCACTTTATTTAGTTTACTCTAACGTAAAACGTTTTCAACAGCATCTGTCTCTGGTGACAGTACAAAACAGTGGTAGATAGGTAACTTTTTCGTGTTTTATTGCGTCATTTAGCTGTGGAAGCTGGCTTATAGCTTTAGATCCCTTTTGTAATTCGATTCTCGATGTGCAGCAAGGCGAAAAATACTGGGCTGATATTCACGAAGCTGTTTGCATGTAATGTAGGGTAAAAATAGTGATTGATCTCCACCCGCCTGCGGTTTATTCCCTTCAAAGAGTATTGTGACAGCCAAGGCACCGGCTAACCAAAGCTTCTTTTAGACATCATTAGAGCAACTAGCTTTGTCAAGCTAGTTACTTGCAATGCCAAGGATTGCTACAGCGGCAGTTATTCTGATGGAAAAATAATTGTCGTACGGTTGACTTTATTTCGACTGATAGCAACGCGATGTCGGAATTGCGCCTAACTCCATTATCCTGGGCAGACGTTAGTGGGAGTTCTTCTGTGGAAATAACAGTGCGAAATGCGACGCTACTACACGCATTTGAAGTTGGCTCTGAGCGGCCGCCAATTCTAGCGCGGCCGCTTCCATTCCATCACGTACGTCACGTCCGGCCGCCGGTAATCACCGCCTTTTTTATTCAGTTTTGGTTCCGAAAACGCCAATGTCATGAGCCGTTTGCGTCACTCGCATTCATGTTTGAAACGTAGTGTTTTGCATTTCGCACTCTTTTTATGTGTACTATTAGCCGACATTATTTTTAGATTGTCGAAAATTTGAGTGCAGTTGGCCTTTAAGAAAACCATGTGTAGCTGCAAATATTGCTAAGGATCCATTTATTATATCAGCTAGTTCGTCATTCGTTGTGGCAGTTATCGGGTTTAACTCTTTCGTTACCACGCCTATTCAAATTGATCACCGGTGATCGATGATTTATGTGGCCTATTTCGACATGTTCTAGTCGTTTCTCGTACACCTAATGCGGCCATTGGTTATTCTAGGCACTGCACTTTTAGAATAAGCTTAATTTTTCCCGCTCCGGCGACATTGAGATTTTTGGCGGCGTTTTTTGCGAGCTGAGGTGCATGTGTTTTTGAGGAAGGGGGCGTGGCTGCTGCACTTGACAAAAAAGGATGAAGATCATGGTTAGGCTGCACTACCATAATATATATATTTTTTTTTTGTCAAAAGGCTTCTGGCAAGTCAGATACCAAATAATGTTGCCAGCTTTGTAATCCGACAGCGTTGACAGGTGATAATTACTTGAAAATGGCCCCAGCTATTTACTAATGATCTTTGGTTTGGACAAAGGGCAGCTTTATTCTCCCAAAGCTTATTTCTGATGGTCCCCCGCATGTCTAGCAAGTGTGCCTGGCATTTTCAACCAGTGTCCAGCAGTTTCGGTTTCGTTTTTGCATTGGGAAATTCATATTTGGTGCTACTACGCAGTTACCCAACCAACAGCTCATTTGCCATGGCGCCTCCGTTGCCCTCTACTGCTCCTCAAAACAAACACGCCGCCCACGCTTCTACATTATCTATGCCTTGCTTCTGCGATAAAAGCTTCCACTGAAAGTCAAACGATAACACGAAGTCGTTGGGTATCAGTTCAGACGAGGAGAACGCTTCCAGTTGGCCTTGAACGCCGCCAGCTATTCACCGGCCAGTTTCGGTTTCATATGAGGGTATTTCCGGAGGTCTAGTCTCACTTCTTAGTAGTACTGTCTATTCTGACAAAGTCTCCAACAGCCTTGTATTTGTTTCTTTTTGAAATTGTTAGGTGGTGCTGCAATGTAGTAGGCTCACAGTGCTGAACTCACTTCATAGCCCGACAGCAGCTTGGTGAAAGCTTGCTGGGCATGATTCTAGCGCATCGTACCTTATTCCTGCAAGCAGGGCTACCATAGTGAGTCAAAACAGGATAATAAACTGCAAATGAAAGTTCTGACTGATAAGTGATCATCAGAACGTCAACAAGCATCCACCAAAGAGTGCTTGCCTTCAATATTGTGCCGGTGATAATCATTGACAAGGTGTTTTTACATCACGTGGAGGCTAATTGTGGCCTTTAATAATGTCGCACCATTAGATTTCTTCTAGAGAACCATCCAAAATAGCAAAATTTGAAATAGTGGTTGGGCTTCACCACATGGCACGGGCACCATGCGGGCTAACATTTTCTTTTATATCTGACAAATTGTACTGCGCAACTCAATATTTTTTCTGGGATGGGTTTTTGAAATGTTCACCTACAAAATGTATATTCTAAATTTTTGCTACTATTGATTTATTATACACAGCTTACTTTTTTTATTTTCTTCGACGCGTGGACAAAAATTTCGTATTCGATAATTTTTTTCGCAATCATTATTTAGGAAAACGTTATTAAAACTGGTGTCGTTGGGAAGCGCGTGGAATAATCTGCATTTTATGTCACTACAATGTGTGACTAACCAATATGTATAGCACAGAAAAAATGTTTTGTTAGACCCCTCAAAATCGGTCAATTTCCCACTGTAACGAAAGAGTTCACGAGCCAAAGGCACACCTAGGCTATGAGCCGTGCCGTATTGGAGGGCTCCGTCTTAGCTTTGACCACCTGGGGATCTTTAACGAGCATTGAAATGTTAACACATGAGCATTTCGCTTTATGCCTCCATCGGAAAAGTAGCTATGGTCAGGACTGAACCCGCGTCCTTGGGCTCGGGAGCACAACACCTCAGCCACTGAGCCACCACGGCGGGTTGTTGTAGCAGTTGTTCAGGCATTGAAAGGTCGACAAGTTAGTCAGTGTTGCTGTCTGTAATGCTGATGTCCATGGTACAAGGCACAGGTGGGGGGCAGCACTTTGGTGGAGATGCATGCGCAATTATACTTGTTTTCCCTATTTGGCCTAATTTTGGCACGAGTCGGGTTTTGAGCTGAGCCAATGTGCTGCAATAAATGTTTCAGAGGGCAAAAGGTAATGAAGAAAGGATGCGGGTTAAATCCCGGCTCCGGTGGCTGCTTTCTTGCCGAAGGGGAAAAGTGAAAACGTGCCCCCGTGTGTTGACATTTTAGGCCAAATGAAAGATTCCGTGGTGGTCAAAATTAATCGGAAGCTATGGCACACCGCAAAGCCCAGGTGTAGCTTCGGCATGTTGAACGCCCACAATTTGACAAAGATAGGGAGAAATGTCAAGGTGTCGCAACGTTTAATACCTGCTAAAATTTTTAGAAGCAGCCACTGATGAAGCGCGGCTTGGAATGTTTGCCATTGTGGTGGACCACGTTTGCGACACTGGCACGTTCTGCCACGTGCAGGCGGGGGCAGCTGCTGCCAACGGCCTGGGTCGACAGCCGTTGCTGCGGTCGGAGATTGGCACGAGCCCGTGGCTGGGGGATCGTCTGCTCCTACCTCCGAATGCGGGCGCCATTGGGTGAGCAGAGCTGCTTCCTCCCTCTTCCTCGACGTGGGCGTGATGGAGAAGTTTGGAGTCGGCTTGGCAATGAGATGTTTATTAAAGCGAAAGCTTTTTTAGTGCGACCGATGGCATCCTGTCTCAAAACTAATGCATTTCCCCACAAACTGGTTGGTCGACGACAAAGCTCTGATGAGATCTCTGGACACACGGCGCATGCGTGAAACCAGGCTTGCATCGCATGAAAGTGATTACTTGAAAATTGCAAAAAAGTAACGGTTCCTGATGAAACAGTACATGCATCGATCGTGAAGAATAGTATACCTCTATCTCATAAATCTTGTATTGGTCTACATTTAGATCAATCGCAGGTGTGTTTACTTGGTGCTAAAAAATGGTCACGTGTGTTCGTTCACTTGCGGATTGAGTCTTTGAGGGCTTGACGATCAATTGGATGCACTTTCAGCAAATGTTGGACACACATTAGCAAAAATTTTGACATGAGCGAGCTTTCGCGCTTCTCTCAACTTTCTTTGGGAAGCGAAAGTTTTTTATTCATGCAATACTGCGGCCTTGTGAGGTCAGAGCAGGAGAGGGGTGCACGCAGTCAGTAGACAGGCATATGGATGCATGATCAACTGGTGAGAATACAGTAACCATACAATGGGTGACTGCAAGGGTGAGGAGTCTGGCAGGACATTGCAATCGGAGACAGATCTAGGGAAGGACGGGTAGGTCAGTACGAGCAAAGAATGGCTTATAGTATCTATTAAGACGAATGAAACACACATATGACACTTAGACTGCGCTTCTAAGTGTCATATTTGTCTTCCTTTCATCTTAACTTCTCATGCAGTTTACCCTTCTTCCAGTACGGACCAACTAGCCCGACAAATCTTAATGCTGTGTATGTCTCTTCGTCTCCTGGTGTAGTTCACTTCTGACGACCTCCTCTCCATGTGCTGTGCAGTAAAATAGAAGCCAAGGTGATATTCCAACACACTTCGAAAATTCTTCGAGTAAATACGGCTTCTGTTCTCTGTAGTGAAGTCTAAAAAACGTCAAGTCTCATGAATGACGAGATCAAGGCAAGAATTGGGAGGGGCCCTTGTTTTTTTGAACCGGTCCCTGAGCACTGTTCATTTCGTTTTGTTTCATTTATTATACTCCTAAGGGCGGCCCGAAGGCATTACATAATGGGGGGGGGGCCCTGGGCGTCTGTTAATTCGGCTCTGACCCAAGGATAACAAAGTGAGGCAACCTCCACTTGAATAGGAAGGGCCAGAGGCAGGACCTCTGAAGCACTAGTTAATGCGCTGTTCGTGTCTATTAAATACTCCGAATTTATTGAATATTGATTTTTGAATCGAAGCAAATTTTCAACAGCCTGCCATTTGAATGAATATTTGAAGCAACTGAATATTCACCCAAGCCTAGATACAATACTTCTGTCCCACAAGGTAGCCACCTATCAGGTGAGCATGCAAGCGTGGGGGCCCCTGGCACGACATTGGTTTAGTTCTGTTGCCTCTGCAACACACTTGAGCTTGGGATACAACCTGTTCCGTGTGGTCTCCCTCGTTTTGTGAGAGTCTATCTGCGTGTTATACTTGTGGAGACTTGTCAGGGTCTAACAATCTCCGGTTTATATCGAGCAGTGGCGCCTCATTTCACTCTTCCCCTCTGTGGCACACGCAGCGGAGGGTTGGACGGGGCCGGAGTCCTTGGAGCTCCCCCGGTGCACGGAGGACACTGGAGCCACGTCTAGTTCCGCGCAGGCCTTGGCACCCAGCCAGGGCATGTTGCCCTCTACTAGAAGCAGGGTATGGTGGCACCCTGCAAAAGGCCTGCTCTCTTGGTTTTGGGTTGGAGGGTGCTGTTACTGTGCTCTCTTCCAAGCTGCAGGCAGTACCATAGAGAGACTCTCTAAGCCGCGCAAATTGGTCGCCTTCAATTCAGGCTTGGAGTTGGAGGAGCACTTCCGTATGTTTTAATCTGAAATCTCACGTGCACGATGATATTTGAGGGCAGTTTTTTGCTGCATATCTTCTTTCCCACGACACTGCTGACCACTGAACTTTAGGAAAAGATCTACCTTTGTGTACTTTTCTTGGCAACAAATGACGGGGTGTCACTTACCACTCAAAAATGAACCCAGCAGAAAATGTTTAGGCTTGAGCTTGCAAACCAGCTATGTATTACTCTATTTTTGGCTGCCGTATAAGTCTCTAACATTTCAGTTTTTTAAAACACAGTGTTTGTCTTTCTGACACTACTAGAGGTGATAAAACAGTACCCTCTGCTACCACCTGTAGTGATTTGGGGATAATCGAATAATTGATGTTTTGTTAATGGAACATCAAAGCTGACGAAAGTTGCAGAAACAGTTATAAAACACTGTTACTTTTTTTTCAAAGGTTAGCCTAAACTGAATGTGTGTGCCCTAAATGATTTCTGGCATCACTTCAACCTGTTAACTTGTTACTCATATTCCTTACGAATGTTGGTTGTTCTTCGAACTTTTTGAAATTTGTAGATGCTCATTGTATAAATAGACTTGTTAAAGCGCTAAGTTTGGCGAGTTGGTTACTGACTAAGGAATTCATCGTACTAGCGAACATTAAGACAGGGACACAGCTAAAGAGAAGACGAAACACACGCTAGAACTTCAACTCAGTTTATGCCACGTAAACAGAGAAAACACCAATAAGTATATGAAATGGGAAGGGGTTATCGTAAAAACATAATGAAACACTAGCGCTCATATCACAGGCCACATTACAGCGCCGGTCCATATCACATAGTGGAAATTTAACCGACATGCGCAAACAGCCTTCATCCTTTGCCCACGCTCAACCACCTTCCCCTATCCAAAATATGGATTTCCTTTGCGTATAGTGCCAAGGACAGTGCGCTGACACATACCGTATTTACACGATTGTAAGACGACCCTTTTTTTCAAATTTGACAATCCGATGTTGGGGGGTCGTCTTAGAATCGAAATCGAACCATGTACCGCTTGCAACGACAAGAGAGACAAGAAATCAGGGGTGCTTCGAGGTGTGAACGGCTTTGCACGCTCATTTCATACATTCTGGCGTCAATAAAAATGATGCACCTTTTGTAAGTTGGACCTAGAGCGACTAAACTCCCACTATCGCGTTCGGAAGTGTACTAAGCAACGTGATATGATAGTGGCTACGTTTGCACCGTGCATTGAATAAAGGGATTCGCTAATACTCATTTTGTTTATTAGAGACCCCGACGATAAAGCCGGTCGTGTTAGAGACGAACAAAATGCTTCGTGAAAGCGAGTAACGCGCTCACGGAAATTGCGAGCGGCTGCTTCCGTCAGCCGCCATGTTGTTTTAATCACGATCGCGCGTGGCTGCTGCCGATTGCTTCGATTGTCATCTCGAATAGTTTCCCGCTCAACCCAAAGCGCATAGTTTTCCGCGTGCTTATACAAAAGCTTTTCTTTTTTTAGCATCTACTGCGCGCATAACGAGTGCCTTTATGACGAGCGCACGGCTCTTGAGGGAGCACCGATAATCGATGGAAGAGCCGCCGTAGGGGGGTATTGGTAGTTGACGGAAGAGCTTCTCTTTGTGATACAATTTTCTAAGCGGGCGCGTCATTTCGTCAGGAAGCCGCGAACTTACGCCAAGCGGGCGTGTGAGGAGAGCCTCCCTGGCTACTGTGTGCGGGTGGGTCCTCTCCGCATGGGCGGCCGTACCACGCGATGCCGTGGTGCGGTCGTTCGCGAAGTGTGGACTCACACTTGACGACGATGTGCTGTGGGACTGCAGCAGCGATGACGGCAGCAGCACCAGCGAGGACGACTCCAGCGACGATGAGTAATCCTCCGCAACCACGTGAATAAATTTCCCTTGTGCAAAATGCGCACGTTTTTTTTTTTTTTTTTTTGAGATGCGATTTTGGGGGGGTCGTCTTACATTCGAGTCGTCTTACAATCGTGTAAATACGGTAATTCCCCCTCTCTTCCTATCAAAAAGGCTTCCACAATTTCTCGGTCGGTTTGGGAGGGTGACCTGTACAGGATGCGCGTCCCGCAGAAATCTGGTGTGCACCCCTTGCACCTACGGCAATGGTCAGCCAGGAGGCCAGCCCCCATCTGCGCATTGACAGCCGCCTGGTGCTCTCTCAGCCTCACATTGAGGCACCTGCCTGTTTGGCCAATGTAGCACTGTTTGCACGACAAGGGGATCCTGTAGACCACCCCCGTCGCGCAATTCACAAACCTGCTTGTATGCCATACGCCACAGCTGGGCTTGGTGCCAGGGTTATTCACCCTACGCACCATTTTTGACAGCCTCTCAGGTGCCAAAAACAGCACGTGTACACCACACTTCCCACCAACCTTTTTCAGGCAGTGGGACACTTGCTGTACATAAGGCAAGGCTACCCGGGAACTCTCTGCCCTTGGCATTGAGAACCGGGCACGTGGTCTGTTTTGAGATCCTTCACAAGGCTCTCTGCCACAGAGGCCACCATTTCAGGTGGAAAAGCTGCCGCTTTCAGTCTTTCCGCTTGCTCCAGCAAGCTAGCCTGCATTCTATGCTGGCAAGACCTGGTAAGCGCCGCCCTCAGAATGTCCTTTTGCAATGCCTCTCTTCACAAGCTTTGAATGGGCTAACTGGTAGGGTAGGATGCCCTTTTTACTACGCGGAGCATACTGCCAACAAGGCTGATCACCCCCAAGGTGCAGGCGCACATCCAGAAACTGCAAGACACCCATCTCCGGCAACTCGTACGTAAACTTCAAACCACCTGCACACTCAGTGAAAACGTCTAGCACATGGGCAACAATGCTATTTCTATCACCAGGCACAACTTCATTCAACACCACAAGATAATCGTCGACATACCGGCAGATCTTCGCAATAGGGCTGCCCTCAAGGCGGCAAGCAATCTGCCGGTCACACTTTGCCTCTCAGGACTGGGGCGATACACGAACCTATGCACACACCCTGTTTTTGCACCATCTGCCTATCTTCAAGCCTGACCACAGTAGATGACAGATAAAAGTCTAGTAAAGCTATTAAGCTACTGGCAGGCATGCCCGCTGAATTCTGGAACGACACAATACCACTAGCATCAATGCTTTCCTGTACAGCGCTTAGCATTCCACCCTTTGGAATGGAGTAATACAGTTCTTCCGCGTCAATGGAAAAGGCAAAAAGGCCGGCCTCCCACTCTTCACGCTCCGAGAAAAAACTAAAGACTTCTTCCGAGTTCGTACCAGAAACGGGTCCCCAAGCTTTAACCCATTCAACTGCTTTTGCAAAAACTTTGAAAGCGCTCCTTGCCAGGAGCCTTTTTCCGTAACAATCGCACGAAAAGGTACAAAATCCTTGTGTGTCTCTGCTGTATAAAACACTTCTAGGGCATCTGCTTTTGCACCCGCAATCTCTTTTCTTAGGTTAGGTAAATTCAGATCGTCACAATGGCGTAGCGCTTCTCTTTTAACCTTAACAGGATTGGCTGGGTTTAACACAAAATTCTTTTTAGGGCGTTCTCAGCCTTTTTTTTTGAACAAGTCTTTTGTCATGACAACAAAACCACCCCCCTTGTTGGACAGCGTCAAAGCCAAGTCATTGTCCCGCAAGAATCCTACAGTGTTGTTCACACGACGACTACACCGCTGCGCTCTCCCACTACCACCCACAAGGCACTCAACCCCTTCCGCTATGCACCGCTCCTTGTTTTTACGATAACCCCTTCAAATTTCATATACTTATTGGTGTTCTTCCTGTTTATGTGGCATAAACTGAGTTGGAGTTCTAGCGTGTGTTTTGTCTTCTCTTTAGCTTTGTCCCCGTCTTAATGTTCGCTAGTACGATGAATTCCTTGGAGTCTTATTGCTGTATAGAAGGAACTTAGATTCGCACTGACATGCTGGCAAAACCATACCAGATCATGCTGTTATAGTCCGCCATCATTAATTAGCTGGATGTTTGTGAGATAGTCTTGATCTCATTGCTGTTACCTTATTTCGCATTGTGCCAACTGAGCCCGTGCTTGATCTGCTATGCAGCAAGTCCTCCGGATGGCCCCAGCTGCCCAGGATTGCGCCGCAGCATCCCAGGGGTGAAGGTTCGCGGAGATGGCTCCACCCTGCCCGGCCTCTGGGCTGTTAACGTTTTATTTTTAGCCGTATTTGTCTGTTGTATTTTTGCGAATTCTTGTGTTTTTTCCCCTAATAAAATTGTTATTCGATGGTGAACCAAGTGGTCATGCTTGCTGCTGATGGGTTTCGCTGTCAGGGCCCGTCTTTCTGTTTTTCATTTGATTCGTTTAAACCAGGGGTTGGCAACTTTCTGAGATGGAGGGCCACGTTGCATGAAGCGAACACGGCAAATGCTAGATGGGAAATCCGGGGAGGGGAGTCTTTTTTTGGACCAGTCCAAGGAAAGGAAGCTAGTGACTGCATTATCAGGCTGTGAAGGTGAAGGGCAATGCCAACTGGAAGCAACCTTTCATTGTTCCTGTCTAATCCCATTTGGGGTCAAAACTGCCATGCCGGCATCTCGGGAGCTGCGTAATGCTTTCCTGCTGGTTGCCAACCACCGGTTTATGCTTTGTTTGGGTTAGTGAAGAGACTAACATGCTTTGTTTGTTCTGTGATGCCACCTTGCCGATGCAAGGTGCATTAAAGCGGTCACGAAGAGAAAATGCATCTTTGTTCACTTTGAAAGAACAAGCCTGTTAAAAATATTAGAGAACGAAGAGGTAGCTTGGCAGCTGCCTCCTACTGTCACCATCATTGTGCAGTTCCATCCGCCATTAAAAAGAATCTCCCACGCCCTGCGGTCCACCGCTTCCATTTCTCCAAAAGAGCCTTTGGTAGCTCACTCAGCTTTGTTCCAGCTATGAAAGACACTCTTGTGAACAAAGAAATTGAGGAATACTGAAAAACTTTCATATTTCATGCCACAGTGATGAAGTATGGGCAGGAATCTCGTTTTATGGGCCAGCCCTAAAAATGTTATTGGTCTTTTAACTGCACATTAGCATTCTGGTGATAGGATCAAATGGAACTAGAGGCCACACTACCATCAGCCAGTCGCATTTCTTGGCATTGGCCCTGGTTGGCGGCCGCTAATTGTACAAACGAGATTCTGTGGTGTCGTGGAGAACTGACTGGAAAGTATCTGTGGAGTTGCCACTGCTTCGTCTGCTTCCCTTCTCAGCAGCATCGTTTGTTTGAGGTTTGTGGTAAAGTTGGTACGTTTATTATCCGGACAAAGCAGTCTGTTTACTGGACTAAAGTTGTATTTTGTCTTTGTGGCTCCTTTAACAGGGGGGGGCCTTTCTGACCAGCGTGGCTCAAACTGGTTATGGCTATGACTGGAGCATGCCTGCCCTACCTTCCCATTTGGTCAATTGACACTTCCCACCTATCTTGTAGTGGCGATGAAGGGTGTTTCATTTTGCAAACTTTATTCTGGGTTGTGAAGGCTCAGTCAATGAGGAGACCGTATGAAACCAGAAACCATGTTCCTCTGCAAAAACCACGCCCACAGCATCTGCTGCTGTCAGGTAGAAGAAACGACGATACTCCTGGCAGTAGTTCCTTCTGCGCACTACTGACTATGCCCAATAATAATTCAGCCAAGCCTCGCAAATGATCAGGAAACTACTCCACGACTTCTTCAAATGCATATCCTCATCCCAACCGACATAACCTAATTTGTCCAAGCCAATATTCAGTTGGATGCAAATTCTACCAGCAGCCAGAGACACTTGGGCACATTATTGTAGATGAATGTAAGGTTACGGTAGGATTGCCACCAGTAATATTCCCTTCCCCCCACCCCCAAGAGCAGTGGGAGACAGTTCCTCCCTTTTGGACCAGGACCGGCTCATACGGGTCGAGAGGGCAGCCGTGGTCAGTATGGCCAATGGATTCCTGTGACTAGGGAACCTCTTCCACATGATCAGTGCTCATAATAAAAGGTCTTCTCTCTCTCTCTCTCTCTCTCTCTCTCTCTCTCTCTCTCTCTCTCTCTCTCTCTCTCTACAGCACTGGATGAAGTTGAACTTTTTTTTGGGGGGGGGGGGGGGGGGGGGGGGGGGTTTGTAAGGCCATGAGCCCTAAATGTTGCATGTTTGTGTAGTGTAAGGGTCCTCTCTCTAACAAAATGCCATAGAGGTATGGCAAGCCATTCATCTGCAAATTGAATAGCTCATGAGGTCCAACATTTTTGTAACTAACATCCGTGTGTGTGGGAAGGATAATGGAAACAAGAACACTAAGTACTTTGCTACTTTCTGCTTCAGAATGCCTGGGTGTTTTATTTATTTTTGCTGTATGCATTTTAACGTAGTGCCGCCTTAAACCAACTCATTATAAAGATTATGTCGGCTTATATATGCTTCAAATATGGCGATAGTAGTGTGCTGAGTGCCAGGGCACGGCAGCATTTGTGGAAATGAAGTTGCCGGCCAATATGCTGCAGCGGGTGCTTTTAGCCCTGGCGTGTATGAACCTCCAGTGTCGTATATAGGCATGAAACCTGCGATGCCACATAGACTCCAAGAACGATGGCAGCAGAAATGGAACAAAGGATTGCATAACAAGCACAATAAAAGCACAGATAGGTAAATACCTCACTGAGAAACACAATACGTTTACAGAAGTGCACAATACGTTTACAGAAGTGCCCATTTGCAGATTGCGAATAGGCCACACTCACGCGTATCTTTTGAATGGCGCACTCCCACCAGTTTGTGGCAAGTGTACATGGGGAATGGCTTTCCGTGCTCCACGTGGTAATTGAGCGCACATCCTACAATGCCGCAAGAAACATCGATACGAACCTAAAATCTACACATACAACATTCCACTACACCCTTTACTTTTCTTAGGGGATGAACCAGTGTTCACTCACAAATGTGTTCTCACCTATCTCGCAGATGTCAACTTAAAACTCGTATCATATAGGGTGTGTCTTGAGACCCTCTCATCCTTGAGGGAGGTCCTGACGAGTCTTGTATGTGCACAGGGAGCCCCGCTGGCGCCTCATGCCCTGGTGCTCCAGGTTATGTCACGTCTCAATCCTGCCCAAAGAATTCATTCGAGGGGAATGGAGGGGCTCCCAGAAAAGTCGCTATTCAGCCCCTCATGGGCTGCTGACTCAGCCTGACGGTGGCCACCCCCTGCTTGTGGGTCAAACGACCCACATCACCCACTTTTATGCATGGATGGGTTGAGTAATAAAACCTGCTTTTTACGACTAAACTTCCCCTCGTCGTGTCCATGTATTAAGTCGTACGAACAAAAGAAAGCGAAGAAAGGGCCTTGAGGGATTTAGTTGTTTGTGTTCATGTTGAAACGAGCGAAAGTGGTCAACCTATCAAGTGTTTGGAAGTCCTCTCCCATACTTTTTTATCTCTTTCCCTTTTCTTCTTGAGCAGGCCAGGACCTTTTATTTCTTACCACGCGCTGCGTAGCCTCTCATGAGCCACGTTTTCCACAAATTAATTAGGTGTATATATGTGCATGGCATGTCCTTCTTAGAATTCGTTCTGCGGAATTTTGAAGTTCTTCCTAATGGCTCTAACTACGCCGGTAACGTTCGTTTCTTTGAGCAGAGCAGACTGACACACCTCCCAATCTGTGACCTTAGCGCCACAGTTCCTGCCTTTTTGTGCAGATAAATGATGGGGTAATGGTCGCTTGCCGACATATTGTGGGTCATGTGCCATGTGTTGATGGTGCCCATGAAGGTGCCTTTGCTAAACGTGTTAGATCTGGAGTAATCGTTTCCGCTTCGTGTTGTCATGTAGCCCTAAGATGCGCACATGTTCTTAGCCTGACTCACGTCATTAGAAAACAGCTGGAAGAGTGCAGCTAACCCCCAAGTGCAAGCTACTTTTTGTCTGTGCTCAGCCACAGCCTCCTGAGGCTATCTTTCTTGAACCGTAGGTAGCTCAATGCCTTACTGGTCCCCAGATGTGCGTACCCGGCACTGCTTCCTGATGATACCGATGATACCATTCCATGCTGTTCCGGTATACGAACAAAGCTAGCTGATTTTCGTGTGGGTGCTTTTTTCTTACTACGCGCGATATAAAATTGAAAGCAGCTCTTAAGCGCTATGATTGACAAATGGTGCCATTTTGTCTCGAGAAGGCAGCCTTCTGAGATTCGCGGCTGCAGCTCGTCATGTTTTGTTTTACCGTGCTTCGAAAGAGATTGAGCTACCTACGGTTGCATACCTGCGATCTGCATGCAGTTTCATTGTATCATGGTCATTGCCTTTTCCATTGTTTGTCTTTGCGCTATATATATCATCTCTTTCGGCGGCCGTTCCATTCCCTGAGGCCAACGAACATGGAGTCAACGAAGGACCTGCATTCGCTTTAGGCAGGGGGGTAAAGCGAGCTCCGAGACCGTACGAATCGTGGGCGCTGACATGATACAATTCTCATGGTTGCCAGATCAATTGTATTCAGCCTTCTAAAAACTTCTGCCGTAATTATTTAACTAAAACAAAGAACTGAAGCAAAATAGTTACAAATAATTGTCTCAGTAATTAAAACTAGCTTCATAAAAACTGTTTAGTGTAATTAAGCTCTAATTAGTGGAGAAAGAGTAAGTTCGTACTTCAGTTTTGGTTTCGATTTTTTTAAGTGTGCTAGGAGGTGGCGAGGCCCTGGCGCCTGACTTGCGCAGTGTGTGTGTGCAGTCTCCGGCTCAGATCTGCGTGCGTGCAAAACGTATACAAGTTATACAACTCGGATGCACGCGCTGAGCAACTGCCTCCCCGGGCGCTTGCGAAGCCGTCATTCGTTTCTTCACGTTAAGCACCTTATCTATTGGCCCTGAACTGACGCCAGAACAGCGATTCCGATTTGACCTTGACTACCGCAAGTTCACTACAGGCTACGGAGTGGCAGCCAGCGATGGTTCCCGTTCGAAGAGAAATAAAAAGAGCTTTTATAATCGCTCGGTTCCAGTTGTTTTATTAATGGAACTTCTTACAGCCCTTCGTGCTTCGAACTTTCGCGCAATCGCTCGTGAAGGTAGAACGAAAAAATAGGTAACAAAATGCGGTTTATTTTTTAATCAGTCACAATAAATCAACAAGTCAGTCTTGTCTTCTCACGCGCTCTGTGCGGTAAATTACTGCCCATTCAACACTCGCATTCAGTCCCGCAAGCTTTCCCTTTGAAGTGGTGGAAAGCAGCTAGAACTTGACGAATACAGACAGAAAGGAAAACGGGACACGCCGCGGACTGTATTCCGCATACTCCCTTGGCATGCATTCTTCCAGTCTGTTGGCCTGCGATCGACCGCGCTCTTTCGATCCTGTGCTTCGCCGCGACTCACCGGCAATACCAGCGTTGGCCCATGCGATGTTTTTTTTTTTTTTTGTGTGTGTGTGTAAATAAAGGTTTTACATTGAGCTAAAGCGACAGTTCACTTCACGTTGTTTGAAAAGCATTGAGCGACTCGCAAAATGTCACAGAATGGCAAAAAAAGCGGCACAGCGCAAACATGCACGGAGATCATACGGAGATTCATTTTTCTGTGCGCCCAGTACGGATCAGCAGGCTCCTTGGCGTCCTCGCGCATGCGATCAGTCGCATTCGAGCTTGCGCGCAAGTGTTGTTTGAGCGTTGCCACATCTTGCTCAAATAGTCTCAGTACATATGAGTCACACGTACGCTAAACCGAAAACACGTCGGTTACCTACCCACAGGAGATAAACTACGCAATGCTGTTGATGCTGTCGACGCCGCCTACACAAAATCCGCCTGGCCAGCGGTCCGCCATGTTACAATTAATCCCGGCATGCTTTGCTAGCCGGACGCGGAAATGCCACAGTAGCACGTTGCCAGATTACAACCCATCGCTTTCGCCGTTTTTAGTAAGCAAAAACTCAGCTGGAAACCTTCAAATTGTTGTATCATGTCTGCCACCGTGTGTCGTACGGTTCCAATGCATTGGCTCAGCGGCGCGCTTTCCCTCTAGAGTATATTATCTCTATGGCTTTAGGTTACCTAGAAACGAAACCAAAACTATGTGCAAGAATTTAGTTTGAATTCTTAGAAATATGATAAAAACAGGCTCTAAAATAATTTTGTGGAATAAATACGGGTTTTTATGGTTAAGTGGCTCCAGTGAGTTAGCAAAATAAAACGATGCCGTGCCCTCCACAGCACGGCGCCACCACCGCCACACGGCATCATTTGATTGGTCTAGTGAGAAGCGCCGGCGGCGCCGGCTTGAAACCGATGAGGTGCTCGTGTTGCTCGTGTTCTGTGGTGCTCGAGCCCTCGAGCTTCGATTTTCTCGCGCACTTCTCGCTCTACGGCTTCGCGTGCTGTCGCATTCGGTGCTGCGGGTCGCCTAAGTGTTCCATAGTGTTCCGAATTTCTTACCTTAACGCAGTTGTCTTAGCGTTACGTGTGGAACCTGCTTCGTCCGCGTTTCTACGGGGCCCCTCCACAAACGTACCAGTCAGTTACCTCCCCGTCACGTATTTTTGTGCATTTCTTGCGGGATGTTGTTCATCGGGAGGCAGAGAGTTGCCTTTTCAGCTTTCGAACTCTGTTGCCTTGCTTGCGCCTCTCATCTCACTGTTTGAGCCCTGCGGCAGTGGAACGGGGAAGCCTTTGACGCATAGCTCTGAGTTCCTTGTTCTTGCTCTTTGTTGAGCGTGCGTGTTTGCCTTTTACTCGCAGTCGTCGCTCCCGCCGATGCAGGCCGAGATGTCAGCGATGCTCCAACAGCGTGAGGGGAGAGAGATGCTCAAGCCCAAACTGCCTAAGCCCTCATTCGGCGCGTCCAAAGGTGGCTGTGTCAACTCGCCATCGTAAGTGCGCAACGCCCTTTGCAGTCCAGTTCCAATCGCTTTCGTCACGCCTTCTCGGTGAAATGTCGCTATGACCTACTCTAAAGCTGCATGTACAGCGCCCCTCAAGCAACGGAAACGGCACGGAAAATAACGCTGTGCATGTTGTAGCTGGAGGCACTTGTGGTCCATTAATAGGGGCCTGAATGGAATAACATAAAGTCGACGCCTGCAATGACAATTGCCTCAAACCGCCGTGTTTCCTGGGTGATATGCGTCTCACCCACCCGTATCATTCTACACTGCTTCGTAGCGTTTGAACCCCGTTTGCGTGACGGCAGACTGCATATCACCACAATTGCGTCCTTCAACTGCTTCCCCTCCACTTTGCAGCCGTGAGAACATGCTCACAGTGGGAGAACACTCGGATGCTGATGAAAATGGGACTAAAGGGTCTGCTCACTGGCACCACCTGTAAGTGTGCTTCTGCTTTGTTTAGCACGAGTTAGCGCTATAGAAGGTGCTAGCTTTGTCCTATGCACTGTTTTCCCTTTGAGTTTTGTTCTTTTGTTCCTTTTACTGCTTTGTAAGTGGGATGTCATTGCAGTGTTACTGGTTTGCCTTGTTAAATTCTGCCACTTACCGTGAATGGAGACGCAGGCTTTGAATTCTTCAGCTTGTGCCCAGCAACTCTTCCATCATGACTTAAAATAATTTTTTGTAGAGTCCTTTCGCAAATGCCCAGGCCTCTTCTTGCTGACAATGCCCGGCAGGGATGAAATTGCAGTGCATGGTCAGTGCAGACTTAGTGTTGACCCGGTACTGGGCACCGTGGTTCTTGAGTCCCCCTTCCTCATCTGAATTCGTGTTTTCATGTCACTGAACAGAACCTTGGCACTAGCTGCCTGTTGACCGCCGTTGCAATGTCCACAGTCCTGCTGCTGCTGTCGCTACTACAGACAGCATCACATCTGTAGCTTTGCACTTTGAATGCCATCCTGCCCTGGTGCAGCATTATTGTTCTTTCTCCCTTAAGGAGGCATTAATGAATGACTAGTGACTCTTGTAAACAGGGTACTGCTCTTATTCTTGCAGTGTGGAGGTTCCCTCCTTGGCTAAGGGTGCCTAGACCTTGCGTGAGGCAGGCATTGGTGACATTGTGGGGTCAGACTTTCTTTCCGTTCACTACCCTTCGTTTATTACTCAGACAGTGCGTATGCACGTGCTTCAAATTATGGCTCACATTTTATCGTTTTGTCAATAATCATGCTTTTTGCTGCGCATATATGAAACTGTCTGCTTAAAGTCCACATACGGGCTGCATGCCCTTCTGGCAACGTGAGTGTCCTGAAAAGATTTCGGTGGCTTTAAGCATTGTGTTCCTGAGCACCCTAGTGTTTCCTGGCGTGACTGCATTTTTTTCCCCCGATGGAAGCAGAGAACAAACAGCCTTGTGTACTGTGTTACAGAGGATGTCAGAAGAATCCACAGGTGCTCTCTACATTAGCTTTTACATTTCTGCTATATACTGCGCCTTTTAGCAGAGTTGTAGCTTTGTTGTCTAAAAGCACCCTGATAATTTTCACCTCCCTTCCAGTTTTTGGGTGATCCTGTCTGCCTGGTCTTCTTGAAGTACGTTGGCTGCAGCCAAAACTGTCGGTTACGTTCTTTGTCTGCTGCCACCTTTCTGGTTCAGGCATTGCATCGTCATGTCAACTGCAAACTTGCGGCAGCTGTGGGTCCAGCTATGTAGGGAGGAGAGAGAAGTATGGCTTAAAACAGGGGAAGTGAACCAGATTGGTCGAAATAAAGAATGCAGTTAATGCCTTTGTAGCATTAGTAGGGGCGCAGAAAATGGTTTTCTGACACATCACTCTCCCTTTGAGGAGAACAACTATCTGTTGCTTTTGAGGGACAATGGCATATCGCTGTACTGTCATCTGCGACTGGCTCATTTTTGTAAATACATAGAGATTTCGTTGAAAACGCAAAACAGGAGGATGAGCAAATGTGTACTTGGAACAAGAACTGTCCAAATGGGATTCCATGAAAAGTTAAGACAGTTCCATAGAGGGAACTGAAAATGCTAGCACAAAAAGATGCTGGGATGCACTTTCCACTGAAAAGGTGAATAAGTAAGGAGGTCTTGGAAGGAGATTCATCTGCTTTGCATACTTTACTGGCTGGTAGTTAACACAAATGCTAACTACTGAAATTCTGTTGCATGAGTGAAAACTGGTCATATCATGATTTATTTGTAACTAGTCGTGATAAGGCGGGAAATCGTGTCCTTGGGACAAAAGGAAATGTTTCACAACAATGAAGGGAAGTTAAACCAAGTAAAGGACTTCACAGTGCAAGTTCATATTAGGTCTTCGGGGTAGAAATGCAAATAAACCTGGTGGCATTGTTCTGCAGCGACGTGGGCAGATTCGGCAAATTGGCTGAATGTGGATTCCAGGCGACTGACGTGTGCTCTAGCAGATATCTTATCAAGGCAGTTACTATCATAAAGTCTAGTGTGAGAATTGGCTAAAATTACTTGCTGTGGTGGCTCAGTGGCTGCTTAGGTGTTGTGCTGCTGAGCATAAGGACATGGGTTGAATCCTGGCCGCAGTGGCCGCTTTTTCAGATAGAGATGGAAAGTGAAAACGCTTGTGTTGTGACATTTTAGCGCACCCTAAAGATCCCCAGATAATCAAAACTGATCCTGAGCCCCTTATCCGCTTTGGCTAGCCTCAAGGCCCAGACGTAGCTTCGGCATGTTACACCCCACAATCAACTGTCTAACCAATACAGTGTGTTTTAAGCCCAGATTGTTGCTCTGCTCTTTCTCATTGTTCCTGTCTGATAACATGAGGAGCGCATTAAAAGCCCCTCATCGGAAACATTCGTGATGACATGTCATGTTCCAGTGTAACGAAATCTGTGGGTGTTCTGGTGTGTGCAGGCACGATCAGAGCTGCCTGGTGGGGGCCTCCCTTGTTGGCAGCCTGGCAGCCTCCTGCTTCACGGAGCCGGGACTCCAGCGTGTGTGGTGGGAGGAGGGGCAGTACTACTCCTTCCCCTACTACCACTGCCGCTGCTGCCACCTGGGCCCCGAGTTCGACTGTTCCCCCTCCCTTGGCAGCACCATCCTTGCACCCTGTTCCTTTCGCATCCTGGCCCCCACCAGTGACCTTCCGACCCCGTCCGAGGTGAGCCCAGAGCTACCATGACCTCCATAGCTGCAAAGGCTGGAGGCCGAGTCCAAACACGGGGCCTCCCTAGCTTGGAGCACGTGCAATCCTTACTGCCTGTGCAGTAAAAGCTTGCAAGAGTGAAGAAGCTTAACACAGAAATAGCTGAAACGATAGCATATTTCTGCTTTAAAACACATTCTCAGATTTCTGTTGTACGGTGTTCACCGCCTAATAGTGCCACACCTGCAGCTAGTGTGGTTATTGTCTGAAGCATCCAAGAGAGGGAAATAAGGATTCCTCAGGTACAGTAGAACCCCACTGATGCGTCTCTTGGTATTATGATGACCTGCTTCTTGCAATGGATCACCGCGGTCCTGGCAAACTCCCCATAGAAACAATGCATGTACTATGCTCGGGTTCATGTGGTCCGCTTCATACGATGGACCCTGGCAGGGATAAACCAGTGGTTTTCCCATCTTTTACACTGCTCCACTGCTTTGTACCGACCTGTTTCTATTCTTGACCTGCGTTTGACGCTGCTTGATGTGCGAAGGTCCACAGACGGGCCAGACCACTTGCTGAACAGGTGGCTACTGATGGGTGGGAGTTAACCTTCGACGTCCCCGCGGGGCATCAGAACACCAATGCGGCCACCATGAGAAGTCAAAGTCCAGACTAGTGGTCAGCGGGACCCCAAATTCGAAGCTACAAATGACCCAATTAACGGAAAAACACATGCAACGCAACCCAACACCCGCTTTCCTCGCCCACTCGATTCAAGTTTCTTCCTTTCATGATGCGCTCTCTCCCCCTCTCTGTTTATCAGTACTTTCAAAGCTGCGTTGTTGCTCCGGTCCTTTCTTTGCTGCTTTTAAAGTGCAGAGCACTTTAGGGGCTCACCTTGTCGATGTAGCGCGCTCGCTGGACCCAAGCAGAGCCCCACAGAGTTCCGTCTTAGCGGCTGTCATCGGTCCCACACAGGCTTCAAAAGCCAAGCGGTTTATATAGTCATAAGCGTTCGAAACTCGCGAACCGCTGGTGCTTGTCATACACCTCCCCGTTGCTTAGCGCGAAGAAAACTGCAGGTACATTTGAGGCAGAATATATGTAATTAACCGACAGCGCCCGCGTTCATTTAGTTGGGGACGCTCGTTTCGCTTGGCCTTGGCACTGTCACCCTCATGCCTTTTCCTCTCTCAACTTTCTGGGCCATGTCGGCCTTATCTCGCACGCACGAGGCGCAGAGCTGGCTGGGCATAAATAGCGCCAGACAGCATGGAGGTAGCATAGCACGCAATGCGTGGCTGGCGGGCTAGCGCAAACGGCGTAGAGGGGGCCCAAATAGGAGTTTTATTTTTAGAAACTTTAGATTTCAGTTAGAAGTTTTGCAAATTAGGTGAGAACGTACTAAATATCGTAGCTTACAGTTCTTAGCACACCTGTTGCGTGAGATCGTCTACTGCGTCAGCATTTACCTGTACTCCAGTCATACGACACCGCGGTCACACGATGCTTTCGCGCGGTCCCTTGAAAGTCGGACTATTGGGGTTCCACTGCATCAAACTGAATGCTTTCCTCTGTTGTAGTCATATCTTGCACAGTAGTGTTTGGTGATAAAAGATTGTTTTTATACAAGATAATGGACGTAGTTTGTCATTTCGTAGTATTAAATTTCAGCAACACTGCATTCATTGACACAGCATAGCAGTATTATTCGAGTTAGTGGAGAACCTGGAACGAGATCAGAATTAACCTCCAGCGCTCCTCTGGCACGCATCATGGCTCAGTTGTAGCTTCGGTGCTTTAGACACCATAATCAACCAATCATAACCTGAAATGTTTTAGGTTTTGGGTAAAAATTATAGCAGGAAAACTAAACCCTGCTGAAAGGTTTTCCCTAGTAAAAGAAAAATAAAGTGAAAATGAATGGGGGAGTAGAAAGTAAATTTGTAACCTGTGTACATGGTTTGTGTTAACTCAGGAGGCTCTGGCTCACAGCTTCCGTGAACTTGTTCCTCACACGTGTATGGGGGACCAAAAGTTGGAAGACATTGGGTGCGTAGTGTTTTTGTGCCTCAAAGTATAGTGCAGACCACTTCTAACTTGTGCCGTGGGAGCCGCAAAAATCCGCGCCACAAGTGGTATCGCACTGTGAACAAAACGTGCGCAAATACAACTGCATCGCAATCTACATTGCAATCATTTCTTTGTTATCACCACGCAAATGAATTAAAAACAGAGGCGCAGTTTTCTTTTAGTCTTTTTTTTTTTTCCGTATCAGCCGCTGCAGTAGTCTTACAAGCTGCTGTACAATCTGACACACTGCGAGCGCATTTTTCACTTCCTGTGTGGTTGTGTTTTGAGGGATCATGGCTGCGTGGATGCCGCAGGACAATGTGATAAGAGCACAAAGGGAATTTATTTTCACCTGTTTGTGGTGCTGGAGGTGGTTGCCAGAACAATATACATGTGGAGGAAACACCCTGCATTGCGGCTCTCTATCTTCAGATGCTCGTTAAGGGAAAGGGGGTGTGCAAAGTTTTAAATAGAAACAACTTACCGTGCCTGGAGAGTGGGGAGGGGGCTTGCTATCTTTCGAGGTGCATCAAGCAAGGTCAGTTGTAGTTGTCGCGTGAGTACAAACGAACACATGAACACGCCCGTTTTTGCTTTTCGAAGTTAGAGGAGAGCAGGGAGCACGTGCTTTTATTATTTTTCTCAACTGCACTGCGAACGGTATTGCTCTTCAGGGAACCACATTTTAAGCGGTAAGCCTATGCACCGAGTTCTACAAGAGGCAAACTGGTGGTCTCATGAACCCGCATTATAACCACTCCCTCACTACAAGTGGTTACGTTATAAATGGTCTACACTGTAATTGCAATGATTGTGTGTCTGCAAAGGTTGTGCATTGCCAGTGAGATGTAATATAGCCGCCACACATGATCTGCTCCCCTTCCCCTACCTTTCAGATCTTTGGCAGCATGCTAAAGCTGCTGAGAAGCCGTTCCAGCGAGCCGATCAACCGCGACGAGTGCTGCACTGTATGCAAGGAGATGGGTAAGGGAGAGGGCGCCTAGCTTATTCCATTAGCTAACCTTGGTGACCATGGTCAAAATCTTGCCTAGCCAGTGCTGCTTGCATTGTTTTTTTTATCATTCACGTTGCTGATGTGATTAATTCGTTGGTGCCCTACTCGTGCCTTTATTCTGACCGTAATGAATGAAACGCCCGAGGAAGCTCTCTTCAAATGCCCTTGCATTCAGAAAACATGGTTTCTGGGCAGTAATAGGTCATCAAAACAGAAGCAGCGATGACATAGCGAGCAGTTTTCCTTAGCCTTAAAGGGGCACTGACACAAAAATTTTGCATCTTGTTTTTTTTGTTGCGATAAGTAGCTAGTGACCTACTTATAACCTGTAGAAACCTCATTTGCTTCAGCGTGCGACGGTTGTTTAATTAGAGGCATTTTCAATGCGGCCAGTCGCAGTTTCGGTTTCAGCGAGTGCCGCGAAACGATGGATTTTGTGGATTTTGCGTGAACAAAGCTGACCACGTGACCGTCGGAGGGATATCACAGAGCAGAGCCGCCGTAGCACTGTCGAATCTGCATCGACGGCAGTTTCTGCGCATGCCCCCACGTACTGATCTCGTGAGGCGCTTAATTAAAAAGCGACCGTGGATGTGACCCAGGCGCTGCGAGTGCAAATGCTACCGCGGCTAAAGAACGACGCGCGACGCTCGAGATGGTGGGTGGCAAGACGCGCGCTGGGAGCAGCCGGCCGGTCTGCCTACAGGCCCGCCTACAGATGTGTTCGGCTTAGCACTGCGGCGGATATTCGCGTGCCGCTCTCGTAAGCGGTGCAGATGACAATTTTTAACGCAACCCGCCATCGCATCATTAACTCCTTTCTCATGTAAGCCACCATGGTCGGGACTTGGGGACAATTTCGTGCAGCGGTAACAAGCTATCACTCGAGCTACCTGCACCGGCCGCGGCCGTGGCCGCCGCCTGCACAGCGACCGTGCGGCTAGCTCAGTGGGCTTTTCGTGCCTCCGCCGCGTTTTCGCATCCAATGGTAATAAGCAGTAATAGAAACAGAGTGCCTGGAATCGCTGTAGAACTTCGGTCGTGGCCAACTGCCCGATGAGCTGACGAAATCACGGCGCCTCCGCCGCCAACGATCGGGTCGTTCGTTCTCGAGAGCAGAAGCTCCGCCCTCCGGCCCTCCGATTGGAGCGGCGAGCCGGGCGAGCCGGCAAAAAGCGCCGGCAGTGTGGAAGCGGCAAACACAAACTCGTGACGTGCGTGGATGTTGTTTATTTACAATTGCGCGTGGTCCTCTGCTGGCTGCTCGGTTGCGTTTCGCTCACTTTAAAATTGATTTTAAATATGTTCTAGGCTGTATTCGTCGCTGATATTTTGCAGATGATGTATATGTGTTCCCACCAATCTATCTCCGAAGTTATCTCGCCTTCAAAATTTTGTGTCAGTGCCCCTTTAAATTTGGTGTCGAAATCCACGCTTTTGCATGTCACATACAGAGCTGCCAATTGAAAGCCGGCTGTCAGCACCGGATTTGGTGGCCCCCGTGCCCAAAATCGTTGACACCACGGTGGACCTGCCGGGACGCAGAAACCACTGGCCGGGTGTCTTCCCTCAGCTGGACGCCGGAGGGCTCAACGGGGAACCCCTGCAGTCCAAGTGAGTTTGGCATGGCAATCAGCCAGTTGGTCTATCAATCAGTCAGTCAATTGATCAACCAATCGATCAATCTCTCTGACGCTCTGTGCCTCTTCTACATACCAGCACTACCTGTTCTGTGGGTAGTTACGCTGGTGCCATGGCAATGTGTGGGGAAAAGGAATGCCTAAATGAATCAATAAACAGTGCCCCACCAATCAATGCTTCACCACACAGTGCGTTGCGCCGTGATGCATGCGTTGTCACCAGCAGTCTTTGCAACCTCCCCCCTTATTGTCAAAAGCAAAAAGTAAAATAGCTTCACTACTCGGTTGACCCTCGACATTTCTTATTGTGAGTCCTTGCAATTCGACAAGCTAGATGCCACTGTGCCATGGCAAACAGGATGAGAGAGGGGAGATTCAGTTAGGAAGGGGGCAGATGGGTCTTCGGGGCCGAAAAACGGTCAAAAAAACGGTTTCTGAAATGTGGAATTTTCAGAATCCACGGCCATGTTTCTGTCAGTCTGCAAATTTCCTCATCATAAGGCACCATATTTTATTGTAAATAGCATTTTAAAGTGCACTCAACAGCTCAGTTCGCGTAGAATTCTATGGGGAGACAGCACTGTTCTTGCAACACTGATCTAGCATTTCGCCCTTGGATTTCTCGGCACCCAGAGCAGGTACAACTAATTTTTTTTGCTTTTGATACCTAAATGTGTAGAGAATAAATGTTGGCAACAAATTTTTCAAATGGAGGCTTTGGAAAATTATTATTGCGTTCAGTTGACAACACCTTTGAGCCATTTATGGCGGAGCGTGGGAGGAGTGAAGTCCAGTGTGTTGTAAAATGACCAGAAATGGTTAAATAAAAAAAATTATTCCAATGTTGTATTCGTTAGTCATTGGTCTGTCTAGCCACGGGGTAATCACCATTCTGTATGGAGTGCCTAATTTGTAATTGTGACCCAAAATAATGGCCAATCTAATTGCAGATTTGAAATCAGCATAAAAAACTCCATAATGCTGTCCAGTTTTGTTAAAACTGGTTCCCTTCAGCTAGCAGCTATCTGCAAGTAATCGGCTCGGTAGGTGTGTCTAGCCCTACAGTCCAGCAGTAGTAGCAGCAACTTTTATTGTGCCAATGATGGGATTGAAAAGGAAAGGGACGAAGAATGCGGTGCATTCTACTGGTCTTCCTCAGTTGTTGGCCAGAAGTTCTTGGATTGTGGCCACGGCTTCGGCCATTAATAACATGACCAGAAATTGCACTTTCAGGTCAGCGCTAAGCAGAGCGGTCTGCCATTGTTCCTTGTGCGTTGCATTAAATGGGTTTCTCTTAGCATTTCATGTGCCGTTTCGATTGTCTTGCGAGGCGCACAAACTGGGGTGATTTATGTGCGGGTTGGGCAGTGTGATGAAATGACCCTGCTAGCACCTTGCTCTAGACCTTCATATGGAGCGAGAACATTGGGTGCGGAGTGTCACACAGATATCTTTCAGCCAAGCAATAATGCTGCGAGAATAGGAACAAGATAAACTGCGAGGGAGAAGGTGCACGGAAGACAACAAAAAAAATCTACAGACATATGCGCGAGACTCAAACAGTGTTTGCGGACGAGTCCCACTCTACAGGAAAGTCACAGCACTGGTCTTGCCACGTCTGTTGCTCATCAGCCACACCACCCACTCACGTCGGTGAGAAATCTTCAGCACATGTTGTGACGACATGGGCCTACGCCGCGAGGGGTGACCGTTGACCCGTTGAAGTTGCACTGTGGTCACGTGAGGAAGTGCTGCCCTGGTGCGCTGGTCACGTTGAACATGCCTCACGTCAGGCCTTGGGAGCTCGGTGAGGTTCCATGCCTCAGCTCAGGCCTTCACCACGACCAACCTTGAAGTCACAAACGGAATTGCTGGGGCTTCCCTGAATACCCCGGCAGGAGCCACCAGAACCCGACACACCATGCACCAAGCCTGCCTTTACACGCACCAAAAATCCAAGCTCGAGTGCTCGCCATTTTGCTTTTCCTCTTCTTCAGTTGAGGCACATATCTTGTTTGTCTGCACGTGGTCAACCCCCACATTGCCACACAGTCGCTGCACACCACCACATGCACAGACGAATACCACATGTAGCTGTTCAGCAATGCTTTATATTGGGAATGCTTTATCTCTGGAGCAGCTCCAAAGCTGCTGCAAAACGCCTCATTTACTGCTCCAAAGTTGCTCCAGAACAGCATTATTCCTGCTCCCTAAGCTGCTCCAAAAGGCTCAAGCCCACTTCCATGCCTGTATTATGCGTAATGGTCCCAGTACTTTTTTTTTTGTGTGCAGCCCATTTTTTAGGCTTGTTCCCAAGATCTGTCTAAGCAGTGAGGAGGCCTTAGTGCTTGGTTAGCTGTCAAGCTCTTAGAAAAAAGCAGTGGCTGGCAGTGGTCCACACTTGTGGATGTGTGGGCACACGGGACGAGAAAAATACTTGGACAGAGATTTGATTTTGGAGACTATGAAAGAGCAACTTTCATGTCTTTTTTTTGTTCTGAAATTGTGGCGCTCTATTGGTACATGTGTGTATGTGGTGGCCTCTTGATAGTTGTAGGATGTTCAATACATTAGCCTAGGGGTTCTCAAGCATGTTGGTCCCAGGGAACCCTGCTGAGTTCCGTTAAGTGCCAAGGAACCCCCCCCCCCCTTCCGCCATTTTTCATTCCGTTCATGCTACATTAACATGCAATAAATTCAAAAGCAAGCAAGGGTATCGTTTTATTTTTTTTTTTTTGCCGTCAGCTTTACGCGAAAGCGTACGCTAGCGGCACCTATATCCAAACAGGAGAAATGCGCATGGGGGTAATATAAGGTCGAGATTCAAGTGCAATAGTTTAACCACATGGCCCGTTTTCTGAGTTTGGCTGGCTAAAAGCTGCTGGCGAGATTTATTGCGCAGCTCGCGCGTTTCTGTTATGTGCCGAGATCTGCTTACTGACACTCGGGCGTGCGTAATGGAGGTTCCTTAGATCGATCGCGCTTCAAGTTCACCATATAATACTTTGCGACTGCGGAACCAGGGAAAATTTATCAGTGGCTCGCGGAACCCTGAGGAGGGGCCTGCGGAACCCCTAGGTTCCGCGGAACCCACTTTGAGAAACCATGCATTAGCCCAATCTTGTTGCAGTGGTCAGCGCAACTCATGAGAGCTGAGGGTGCGGCCTGTTCTGGTTGTTCTCCCTTATTTTTTGCATTTTTGCATTTAATACGCACGCTCTTCTTCTTGCGACCTTGTCAAGTTGGTGAGTCTGGATCAAATGAAGCACTTGTGCACGCAGTGGAAGGTTGAACGGGGCCGGAGTCCGTGGAGCTCTGCTGGTGCACGGAGGACACTGGAGCCACGTCCAATTCCACGGCGACCTGGGCACCCAGCCAGGGCACGTCCCCGCCTAGAAGAAGCAGGGTATGGTGGCACCTTGGAGAAGGGCTGCTCTGTCGCAGTGTTACTGCCGCTGTGATGTGCAAAGCGGGGTGCACTACAATAGGGCGGCATTTTTTTAGGCTAGCAAACGGGTCATTTTCGATCAAGGCCTCCTGTTGAAAAGAGTCTGCATATTGTAGCCTGAAACTTCAGCCGTACAATCGTGATCCCAAGCAGTTTATTGCTGCATGTGTTCTTTCCCATGTCATTACTGAGCGCCGAATTTCGGGCAGAGGTTTGCCACCTGTGGCGTACCTTTTCTCGGCAACAAATGACAGGGTGCCATTTAGCGCACAGAAATGAACCTGAGAAAAATGGCTTTGTGCGAGAGGGTAAAAACCAAATAATGCCCTGAATTGTTAATTGGGGTCTATAAGAGAATGTTAGATCTAAATTGTTCTAAGCAACACAATGTGGGTCGTTCTGACACTGCTTTGGGTTCTTACTCGTAACAGTACTTTCGGCTGCCAGCTGTTATGATTTGAGTGCAATCATACGAGTAGGGTTTTATTAATGGTATATCAAAGCTAATGAAATTGCAGAAACAGTGTGAAAAAACACTGCTGCTCTTGTGTTTCCAGGTTTAACCTAAGCTGTCAAAAACCTTGATATGAATCCACATGCCCTTTATTGGCAGCTGGCACGGTCTTTGAGTTAGCTTGTTACTCGTATGCCTCAGGTTTCTTGGTTACTTTTAAAATTTTGTAAACTTCGTAGATGATTGTGGTACGTAGACATGTTGACATAACAAAGCGGCTTTGAAAAACAACCGTATATATGCTGGCAGTATATATATGCGGGACAGCACAGCAGTTTGAGATAGGTGGCGAGGCAGTGGAAGTGGTAAGCGAATATATCTACTTAGGCCAAGTTGTGACCCCAGATCCCAACCATGAGGCAGAGATAATTAGAAGGATCAGAATGGGGTGGGGTGCATATGGCAGACATTCTCAGATAATGAATAGCAGCCTACCATTGTCGCTGAAGTAGAAAGTGTTTGACAGCTGCATCTTACCGGTACTCACCTACGGGGCAGAAACTTGGAGGCTTACTAAGAGGGTTCAACTTAAATTGAGAACGACTCAGCGGGCAATGGAGCGGAAAATGATAGGTGTAACATTAAGGGACAAGAAGAGAGCGGAGTGGGTCAGAGAGCAAACTGGTGTTAAAGACATATTAGTAGAAATTAAGAAGAAGAAATGGACGTGGGCAGGGCATGTAATGCGAAGGCAAGATAACCGCTGGTCATTAAGGGTAACAGAGTGGATCCCTAGAGAAGGCAAGCGTTGCAGGGGGCAGCAGAAAGTTAGATGGGCAGATGAGATCAAGAAGTTTGCGGGGATAAATTGGTCACAGTTGGCACAGGACCGAGGTAATTGGAGAATAATGGGAGAGGCCTTTGCCCTGCAGTGGGCGTAGACAGGCTGGTGGTGATGATGATGATGATGATGATATGCTGGCAGGGCCTTACGAGCTCTGACCAATATTGTCTCCCATCATTAAGTATTTGTCAGATGTTAAGTTTTCAAACCTCATTTCCTACCACGCATAATGAACACTGGCCCTATACACCAGCCACTACCATTGTCTTCAACTTATCTTTCGTTCTTATTGAGCGATTTTAGTGTTACATACTTCACTCCTCATACCTAACCACTGATTTGGCGCTCTTGGCCCCAGTTGGCCTTGCGCCATAAAAATCCAGCCATCATCATGTCTCCCATCATGAATTACCATCAACAGGCTGTTCGTGATGTAACTTTGTTCTCATTGCTGTTACCTCATTTCGCATCGTGCCAACTGAGCCTGTGCTTGATCTGCTTTGCAGCAAGTCCTTCAGATGGCCCCAGCCTCCCAGGATTGCGCCACAGCATCCCAGGGGTGGGGCTTCCTGGAAATCGCTGCACCCTGCCCAGCCTCCCTGCTGTTAATGTTTTATTTTGAGCCGTAATTTTGTCTTGTACTTGCGCGAAATTTTGCGTATTTTCTTGAAATACAAATCTTATTCGATGGTGAAACAAGTAGTCATGCTTGCTGCGGGTGCGTTTCGCTGTCAGGGCCTTTTATTTTTCATTTGGCTTCACCGCATGCCAGAATTGGTTGCACACGCACGGTGCATTAAAGGGGCCGTGAAGAGAAAAATACAAGGTTGGTTCTTAATTTTTCTCTGTTGCAATAACACCAATTTTATCGCGAATTTCAACAAATCATGGAGGTATTAGGGGAAACAGATGCAGCAGATGGCAACTCCTCTGCCATTTCCCGGCAATTTCCCTATCGTGTCGCAGAATCTTGTTTATCCGATTGGCGGCCCCCGACCTACGCCCGTTGCTAAAAAGCATGACTTCGGCTGTCGTAGTAGGGCCTCTGGTTCCCTTTAACCCTTTGATGCCCAGTGTTGCTCAGGAGCAGCAACTCAAACAATATTTTTTTCTCTCGCACTTTGTGGTTTTTTTCGACATTTAACACCATATATCGACCGACAAAGGATCCCGGACCTTCAAAAATTAAAGAGAGGGCTGCACGTACTTCCGTGGGCTAAAAAAACGTTTACGCAGGTCTACTCGCATTGAGCCCGGCTGGCTCAATGGGCTAGTGACAGGTAACCGAATTTGTGCAATTTCATTGTTATATTACAAATGGTAGCAATACAAACTTCACATTGTTGTCTTCACTTGAACCATAAATCATGGTGATCAAGGTAGCTCTCTTGTTCAACTAATGTGTGGGCAGCCAATGCCATAATCAACCCAAATTTTTTTCTGACTTCATATTTTTGATGTCGAATGTCCGTTTAAATCACAAGTTTTAACTTCTCGCATTAAGCAAGAAAAGTTTGGGGCATCAAAGGGTTAATTGTATCACTTGAATGCTAATGTGCAGTCTAAACACTCATAGCGCCATTCTTAGTGCTGGCCTGAACTCCTGCCCATGTTGTCACTTGAAATGTGAAAGTTCTTGGATATATATTTTTTTTGTTGAAGCTTTTTTTCGTTAAAGTTGTGCTTTGTCTTTGTCTTCGTGGCCTCTTTATTGGGGCAGGCCCTTCTGACCAGTGAGAGTATATGAAACCAGTTATGGCTGTAATTGGTGCAGGCGTTCCAATTTGGTTGGTTCACACTTCAAGCAGTGTTGTCAAAGCTCGGTCAGTGAGGTCCGTGGTGAGGAACGACAACGCTCCTTCGAATATTCTCTTCTGCACATTGGTCGTTGTACCTCTTAACAGCTTTTGTACCTGACAGGTATTCTTGAATGTGGAAAGGATTTGAAAAAAAAAAGGGGGGGGGGGGTGTTGCGATCTCCGTGGTAGCGGCTCCTCGGCTAGGACGGGTGGCCGGGCATTCCAAGCGCCGGGGCCTCCACAAGAAGCGGAAGACTCCGAAGAACGGGAGACACAGCCGTGTATTTTCAGTGCAGAGGTAGAATGCGCTCCTATGTACAAAATGGGGTTCGGTTATATAGACATGAGAGAGGAGAAAACGCGGGGAAACACACACTCGGGCCACACAAACACATGGCTGCAGGCTCGAAGCCGAACGAGTCGGTCGCGGAGGTCCTCCTCCCCAAAGTGGCTTAGAGAGACGCACGGCCGGCAGCGCCGCATTGCCACTAATAGTTGCCGGGGCCACCCCGGTGTCGTCGCGCGGGAAGAGACGACGCCGACTCAATAGAAGGGTCCGTCGCAGAACACAGATGCGGCCGCAGCCCTCTCTGGATGCTTCGGCACCTTTGAAGATGAAGTCGAAGTGCACTCTCCATTCCCCCCTCTCAAAGTGGGGTCGCCGTACGCGCACGTGTTCCGCTGTCGGCAAAGTCACAACAACTCCTCCACCACCCGAAGCTCGTGCTCCGAGAGAAGGGGTCTGCAACCGCTTCACGAAGAGCCGACTGCTGGGTCCGCAACGATGGTCCATGTCCCCCTGGCTCGCTGTGGCTTTCATGGTGGCAAGCTTTGTCTGAGCAGCACACTGTCTTCAAAATTCACAAACGCACCAAGCAAGCATCTCGCCCGACTCCCAGAAACCCACCAGACACTTTTTCATACCTCAGGGCTGCTAAAATGTTTAACAGCGTCTGGAAATACACAGGCTCAAGTGCCCTCAAGACCGATCAACCCTCTTCTCCTCTTTACTTCCACAATAAACACTTGAAGGTAGCTCATCTCCCTGTTAGCCTGTCGTTTCTTAAAAACAGCGGCTTAAGCCATCGGCGTTAGAATTCATTTTGCCCCTTTTATAGCGTACTTCGAAGGAGTATTGTTGCAAGGCGAGGCTCCAGCGAAGAAGACGCCCGTTTTTTCCCGACATGTTTTTCAACCATGTAAGAGGACAGTGGTCGGTCTCAAGAATAAATTTCGAACCGGACACGTAGCAAGAGAGCTTCTGAACCGCCCAGACCAGACAAGCACATTCTTTCTCAGAAGCGCTGTACGCTTCTTGCCTGGCCGTCAGTTTTCTGCTTGCATAGAGAATCGGGTGTTCATTCCCTTGATCGTCCCTTTGGCAAAGCACAGCGCCCATTCCCCGGTTGCTCACGTCACATTGTATTGGGAATTGCCTAGAATAATCGGGAGATCTTAGCACCGGCTCGCTCATCAGCGCCTTTCTCAGCGACTCGAACGAATTTTTCATAGCGCTGTCCCACCTAGTACGTTCGGGTTCCGTTTTATGGAGAGCGTCGGTGAGAGGGCTGGCAAGCTCCGAATACTGCGGTATATACTGACGGTAGTAGCCTACCAAACCCAAGAACGCTCGAATCTCCGTCTTCGTTGCCGGCATGCGGTAGCAAGAGATAGCGAGCAGCTTGATTTCCGAGGGCTGGCGCAACCCATTTCCCACTACATGGCCCAAATAGCTCACCTCTCGGCGGCCAAGCTGGCATTTTTCGGCTTTGACCGTTAACCCTGCTTCTCGCAGTCTGGACAGCACACTTCTCAAATGAACCAAATGCTCCTCCCACGTGTTAGAAAACACCGCCACGTCATCCAGGTAGGGAACAGCAAAGTCTTCCATCCCGCGCAGAACTTTGCTCATTAAACTCGAAAAGCAAAAGGGTGCATTTTTGAGGCCGAAGCTCAACATTGTTGGAGCAAACATTCCAAATGGAGTTACGAATGCTGCGTACTACTGGGCTCTCTCAGTCAGAGGCACCTGCCAATAGCCTCGAACGAGGTCTAGCGTGGAGATGTACCTGGCGGCGCTCACTTGTTCCACTCTAATCTCTATGTTGGGAATCGGAAACATTTGATCTTTCGTCACTGCATTGAGTTTCCTGTAGTCGATGCACGGTCGTGGTTCCTTCCCGGGTACCTCAACAATTATCATGGGTGAACTGTAATTGCTCTCAATCTCCCGGATCACGCCAAATTCTAGCATTTTGTCCACCTCGTCTCTTAGAATGGCGTGTTTCCTTGGCGACATTCTGCACGGCTTCGAGTTAACCGGCTTCGTGTCTGTCAGCTCGATGTCATGAGTTATGAGCAGAGGTCGGCAAACTCACTCATGAGTCCACTCACTCAGACTCATTTGGACTCAAACTCACGCGTGAGTTTGAGTTTGAGTGAGCGCGAGGCTAGTGTGGCATGGTGAGTTTGAGCTTGAGTGAGTTTGAGCCGAGTGATCACGACTGAGTTTGAGTCCGATTGAGTTTGAGTCCATTTTGAGTTCTGAGTACATTTTGAGTTTGAGCCCATTTTGAGTTCTGAGTACATTTTGAGTTTGAGTCCATTTTGAGTTCTGAGTACATTTTGAGTTTGAGTCCATTTTGAGTTCTGAGTACATTTTGAGTTTGAGTCCATTTTGAGTTCTGAGTACATTTTGAGTTTGAGTCCATTTTGAGTTCTGAGTACAATTTGAGTTTGAGTTCATTTTGAGTTCTGAGTCCATTTTGAGTTCTGAGTACATTTTGAGTTTGAGTCCATTTTGAGTTTGAGTTCATTTTGAGTTCTGAGTACAATTTGAGTTTGAGCTCATTTTGAGCTCTGAGTACATTTTGAGTTTGAGTCCATTTTGAGTTTGAGTCCATTTTGAGTTCTGAGTACATTTTGAGTTTGAGTACATTTTGAGTTCTGAGTACATTTTGAGTTTAAGCACATTTTGAGTTTGATTACATATTGAGTTTTGAGTACATTTTGAGTTCTGAGTAAATAGGAGTTTTAAGTCCATTTGGAGTTTGAGTACATATGAGTAGCCTAGCAGGCAGCTATGGTTGGCTGTTAAGTTTCATGCGTCACTGTGGGCTCGGAATTCAAGTTACCTGCGGGTATGGCACCAATCGCGATCTGCATGATCGGTTGGGAGGGAGGTGGTGTTTGATTTTTTTTAGTTTCTTGTTGAATTTTTATGGCCACAAGCACTTGCTGTATACCTAATTTTCGCGGCTGGGCGCGTGAGTGATAATTGACTGGTGAGGTCATAAAAAAGGGTTGTCTTAACTTTTCCTCCTGACGGATCCACTGAGAGCGTGGGAAAGGGTGGTGGGAAAGCACACGGCGGCGCTGGCGTGCTGGTTGTTCGCCTGCTACTGTTAACGGCTTGATATACTAGGGGTCACAAAGGAAGAGGTGAGAGCCGGGGGGAAATGGGGGCGGGGGCTGTCCTTTCTGCTGTTTCAAATGAATTAGCTGAATTGACTGGGCAGCGCCCCTTAAGACAGAATAATGACCACATTAGATTGGGTGAAAAGTGAAACTGATGAGGCTAAGGCGTGTAAGGTATCCAATGAAAGGTCCGGATTAACGGAATCACGCGGGGTAAATAAAAAAAAATGCTTCCTGATTGTAGTCATCAGGCAGTCATAATGAGTCATAGATTGGGTTAAAATTCAAAATGACGCTGCGAGGGCATGTGGGGAATCAAATTCAAGGTCTCGATGTGGGGAATCATTCGGGACGAACATGAGATATGGATATATCATGACGTAGTCATGGTAAATCAAAGATTCGGTTAAAATTCAGGTTCATGACGCTAGGGCGTTTCAAATTAAAGGTCTCGATGAGGGTAATCACGTGCTTCCTGATTATTATCATGACATAGTCAAAATGGGTCATAAATTAGGTTAAAATTCACAATGATGCCACTGGGTGTCCGGGGTATCAAATTGAAGGTTCCGATAAGGAAAATCACGTGGGACAAAAATGTGGTAGGGCTATATCATGAGATAGTCATGGTTAGTCATTGATTGGTTTAACGTTCAAATTGATTCCGCTAGGATGTGATGGGTATCAAATCAATGGTCTTGATGAGCCGAATCACGTGGGAGAAATACAAAAATGCTTCCTGGTTATAACCATTAGATTGTCATGGCGAGTCTTATATTGGGGTAAAATTCGAAGTGACCCCACCAGGGAGTGTAGGGTATCAAATTTACGGTCTTGAAGAGGGGAATCACGTGGTACAAATAAAACAAAGGCTTCGTAGTTCGAATCATGAGATGGTCATTATGATTCATAGATGGGGTTAAATTCAAGGTGAGGCCGCTGAAGCATGTGGGGCGTCAAATTGAAGGTTCCAGTTAGGGGAATCATGTCGGACACCTAAATAATGCGTCCTGGTTACAGTCATGAGTCATGGTTAGTTTGACTGGTATGAATTCCATATGACCCTGCTAGGGTGTGTGGGGTATCAAATTAAAGGTCTCGTCGAGGGGGTCACGTGGGACAAATATGAAAATGCTTTCTGGTTATAATTATGAGGATATCGCAAAAGGTACACACTCTCACTCTCACTCACACTCTCACTCACACTCTCACTCACACTCACTCACTCTCACACTCTCACTCCCACTCCCACTCACACTCACTCTCACTCTCACTCACTCGCACTCTCACACTCACACTCTCACTCTCACTCACACTCTCACTCACACTCTCACTCTCACTCTCACTCACACTCCCACTCTCACTCTCACTCACTCTCTCACTCCCATTCTCACTCTCAATCCCACTCACTCACACTCTCACTCTCACACTCTCAATCTCACACTCTCAAACTCTCACTCTCTGTGAGGCCATGTGAGTTCTGAATTCATTTTGAGTTCTCAGCCCATTTTGAGTTCTGAGTTCATTTTGAGTTTTGAGTACATTTTGAGTTTTGAGTACATTTTGAGGTTTGAGTACATTTTGAGTATTGAGTTCACTTTGAGTTTGAGTACATTTTGAGTTTTGAGTCCATTTTGAGTTTTGAGTTCATTTGGAGTTTGAGTACATTTTGAGTTTTGAGCCCATTTTGAGTTTGAGTTCACTTTGAGTTTGAGTACGTTTTGAGTTTTGAGTCCATTTTGAGTTTTGAGTTCATTTTGAGTTTGAGTACATTTTGAATTTTGAGTCCATTTTGAGTTTGAGTACATTTTGAGTTTTGAGTCCAAATTGAGTTTGAGTACATTTTGAGTTTGAGTACATTTTGAGTTTTGATTATATTTTGAGTTAGAGTACATTTTGAGTTCTGAGTACATTTTGAGTTTTGAGTCCGAGTGAGTTCTGAGTTTTGAGCTCAATGTGAGTTTGAGTTTGAGTGAGCGCAGATGTGCTGCTCAGCATTGAGTCTGAGTTTGAGTGAGTGGTGATTCGAAAAAAAAATTGTGAGTGAGTTTGAGTGAGCCACGCCAACTTTGCCGAGGTATGGTTATGAGGTTAGTCCGGCCCGGTCGTCTAGAGAACAGATCTCTAAACTCAGCAATCACTTCACGAAGGTCGGAAGCCTGGTCCAAGTTGAGTGACTGTGCGCAGCATGACATTCTCTCAATCTCGTCCACTGAAAAATCCGGTAGATCCTTCTCTAGCTCGGGAATTTCAGCCGAGACTTCCTCTGGCGCGTTCACTGTCAGGTTAACAATTGTCTCCCTTTGCCTGTACGGCTTTAGAAGGTTAGCGTGATATATCTTGCACAACTTCCGTTTGCCTGGCAATTGCACCACGTAATTGGTGGCAGAGAGCTTTTCCAAAATGACAGCTGGGCCACCCCACTGAATTTCCAGTTTATTCGCCCTAGACGGCCGCAGGATCATCACCTTGTCATTGGGCATGAACGAACGCTCTTTTGCATTGCGATCGTAGTACACCTTCGAACGGTCTCTGCACGCGTTCATCTTTTCCTCGGCTAGCCTTTCGGCTTTGCTCATCCTCTCTAGCAGGTTCAGAACATATTCCACAACTGTGGAATCCTCCTGCTGTCCTTCCCATACTTCTCTCAACATCAGCATCGGTGACCGCAAGTTTCTGCCGTAAACCAGCTCCGCTGGAGTGAACCCTGTTGCCTCATGGGGCACGGTTCGGAGTGCGAATAGCGTGGCGGGGAGGCAATCATCCCATTCCTGCTTTCTCTCGTAGCAAAGAGCACGCAGTACTCGCTTCAGGGTGGAATGACACCTCTCAACGCTATTTGACTGCGGATGACACACCGAACTGTGTATCAACTTGACTCCACAGCGCTCTAGAAAAGTGGTTGTGAGGGCGCTGGTAAATACGCTGCCTTGGTCGCTTTAGATCTCTGAAGGGAATCCAACCCGCGCGAACACCGAGAGCAGGGCGTCCACATCAGCAGAAGAAAGCTCTTTAAGAGGCACAGCCTCTGGGAATTTTGTAGCTGGACATAGTATCGTAAGCAGATACTTGTTCCCTCGCTCGGTGACAGGAAGAGGTCCCACAATGTCGATCACCAGGCGCTTAAACGGTTCAGTAATGATCGGCACGAGCTGCATTGGCACCTTGCACCTGTCGTGCGGTTTTCCGACCCGTTGGCAGCTGTCACAGGACCGAACGAATTGCTCAACGTCCCTAAAGCAATTAGGCCAGTAAAACTCTTGCAAGAGGCGGGCTTTGCTTTTTCTCATCCCCAGGTGGCCAGACCACCCGTCCCCGCGAGACAGCCGCAGCAAGTCCTGTCGGTATTTCGCCGGCACTAGCAACTGATCGTATATCACGCCTCGTTTGTCCCGATATCTACGAAACCACTGGCCACCCCTCTTCAGAATGGAGACGTTTTTCTTCGCGACCCCTTCTTTGCAAAGGTCCTGCAACTTGAGGACACTCTCATCGTTCTCCTGCTCCCTACCAAACTGCGCTCTGTCAACGGACAACAATCGCTCAAAACTGCCGTCCGAGGGCGGCAACAAAGAGGCGAGGTCTCCCCGTTCTGGTTCGTTATCGGCCGGTTCCCCCTCCAACTCCTCGCCCTGCCCGGTTTGCGCGACTTCTTTCGGAACAGTCTCCCCTGAGCTTTCTTTGGACGCGGCTACCGAGGCATCGTCAGGTGTTATTTGGCGGGCCAATTGTCTTGCCTTAGAACGGGTGAGCGCGCAAACATCACCTGTCTCGAAGCTAGTTCCCCTTTGCCTCAAAAGCAACTCAGACTTATTGGAGAACAGATAAGGGTAATCCATCGGAAGGCTGGCTGAAACGGCTGCCTCTGTGCTTAACTCTTTCGGGACCGCCGGAAAAAGTGATGAAAAAGGGAGGTCTCGGTACAAATTTTTTGTTACAGAAAGCGAAAGCACCATCCTGTCTTAGCATATACCAAAATGCAGCTAGTTAGATGTTCTTTGACATGCAATACCAAGTTTTACTTCAACACTGACGATAGAACCATGAAAAAATCTTAAAGTAAGAACTTCGTAAAAAAACTACAGGAAA
Organism: Haemaphysalis longicornis; assembly: GCF_048455015.1. NCBI lineage: Eukaryota > Metazoa > Arthropoda > Arachnida > Ixodida > Ixodidae > Haemaphysalis > Haemaphysalis longicornis. The sequence goes on along the minus strand of NW_027526295.1, from coordinate 121,118,311 downwards.
AGATAGAAAAAAGCGTAAATGTAAAAATATTAAAAAAGAGAAAAATTATTTCAGGATATACAAAATCTAACACAATGCTTTGTTTCTTCATCGCGAAAGTTTGATGCGGCTAGGTGTAACTGGTTTTTTGTTTTGTGTGTGATCTCTTTGGCACTAGGGCCATGGCTACGGCGTCGCCCAGGTACACGCCGGGCTCTCGTCTCGGCGAAAACTTGATCCGTTTCTGCGCTGGTGGCAGGAGATCACCACCATAGGTAGTCAACACCCTAGCGAACAAATATAAACCAGCCAGAACATATTTCGAGCGCACATACCTACTCCAGAGCCAATTGAAACCGAAACCAACACCCACCTTTGAGCGCGATTCGATGTTCCAGGCTGATCGACACCTGAATCCTCACTCGAGCTGAAATCCAATCTCTAAAGCCGCATTCAGACTCTTCACTGCCACTCTCATCGTTAAAATCCACAGTAGAAGGCGAAGATATGCGAGACGAGACGAGACGAGGTGGATTTCTTATAGCGCTCGCGCGAGTATGACGCCATGTTTGTTTACATTCGAAACCACTGCCCGTCAGAATAAAATATCTGATGCGTTGCCGCCTTGCGATAAAAAAAGAAACTTCACAAAAGAGAAAACTCCAGTTTTCAAACTATCTCCTAGATGTCGCTAGGTGTTCCATCGAGTGAAAATTTGTATTCTGCAGGCTCGCGAAACCATCGATCATATGTGATCGATGGCCTATGGAGCGGTCCCGAAAGAGTTAAGGTACCGAAAGGGCCCTCAATGCTCACACGCGCAAGTGGCAAGCAAACGCTGTCTACCTGTACAACCTGGCGGATCCAGGCACAGTCGCCTGTAAAATCGTCGGCGCTTACGTATGATGGATGCACAACATCCATTGTGGCAGCGGAATCTCGAAGAACCCTGCAGGATTTCCCATTCACTCAATTCCCACATGAACGGTTTCAGGAGAGCCAAATTCTCGTCGCTTCAGTCCGTGTAGGAAAGCGCTACCCTGGGGTTTCGACAACCGGCGGCCACATGCCCTGGCTGCTGGCATTTGTAGCACACAAACGGCCTTTGCGCTTCGAAAGATTTCTCCTTGTTTTTCTCTTTCGAATCTTCGCCAGTCTTTCTTAGTGTCTGCGGTTCACCTTTCACAGGCTCCCGTTTTCCAAACCCTCCGCTCTCGCGAAAAAAGGTTTTCCCACCAGCTTTGTCGCGATTTAAAGCTGTTCCTTCGGCGTTCTGCCAACCCTCTTTCTGCTGAGTTGGACGCCGGTTCTCCTCATGCAGAGTGCGCCGTGACGCGTACTCATCTGCGAGCTCTGCGGCTTTTTGAACACTGGTGATGTTAGGCCTGTCGAGGATCCACAACCTAACTTGCTCCGGTATTGCTCGGTAGAACTGCTTGAGACACATTGTCTCTACTACCTTGTCATGATTACCGTGAACTTCTGCACTCTTAAGCCACTCATCTAGGTTCGCCCTCAAATTGTAGCCGAACTCTAGGAACGACTCCTCCTTTCCCCTAGTGAGCTTTCTGAACCTCTGGCGGAACGCCTCGGTGGACAGCCTATATCGCTTAAGCAGACTCATCTTTACGGCATCATAGTTTTCCGAGTCTTCCCGACTCAACCTTGCAATTCCATCCGCAACCTGACACGGCAACAGTGTCAACAGACGCTGTGGCCACGAATTTCGTTCGTACCCATTTTTCTCACATGCCCGCTCGAAATTCACGAGAAACAAACCAATGTCCTCTCCAAGTGCGAAAGGTCGCATTAGATCTTTCATTTTGGTATTCCCACTGTCTCCTCCGCTGAGCGGCTGCTGATTAGCGCTGTTGGCTTTGTTTGCCTCGGCTTTCTTCAGCTCTGCCTCAAGACGCTTCAGCTCAATCTTCTGGTCGAGACATTTCTTCTCAAGTTCCTGTTCTCGACGCTTTGTGGCGAGTTTCTGTTCGCGCAGCTTTAATTCAAGCTCCCGCTCACGACTCTTGAGTGCAAGCTCCTCTTTCTTCTCCTTCTCTTTTCTGTCTTCCCACTCTTTTACCAGCTCCCAACATTCGCTAAGCTCCCTATCGTCTGCTCTGATAGCGAGAATCGCGTTGATAATGTGGGGCTTGCGCTTGGCCCTTCCCGTTTCCACACCTAACTCCTGGCACATTAAAAGCAAGTCAGTCTTGCCCAGTGCATTAAGATCCATGATCAGTTCCTGCGAGACACTGAGCCCTTATCTCCAGACGTTGTCTATCCTGATGTCCAAAATCCACTAACGGTCAGCGATAGACAAAATCCCCAACTCCGACATAAAATTCGAGAGTCTGGTGAATCTCCAAAGAAGTCAGGCAAGACACTCACTCAGGCGTGATCGTGGACGACGATGCATGGTTGAAGATCCCATAGCTGCCAGCCAGTTGTTGCGATCTCCGTGGTAGCGGCTCCTCGGCTAGGACGGGTGGCCGGGCATTCCAAGCGCCGGGGCCTCCACAAGAAGCGGAAGACTCCGAAGAACGGGAGACACAGCCGTTTATTTTCAGTGCAGAGGTAGAATGCGCTCCTATGTACAAAATGGGGTTCGGTTATATAGACATGAGAGAGGAGAAAACGCGGGAAACACACACTCGGACCACACAAACACATGGCTGCAGGCTCGAAGCCGAACGAGTCGGTCGCGGAGGTCCTCCTCCCCAAAGTGGCTTAGAGAGACGCACGGCCGGCGGCGCCGCATTGCCACTAATAGTTGCCGGGGCCACCCCGGTGTCGTCGCGCGGGAAGAGACGACGCCGACTCAATAGAAGGGTCCGTCGCAGAACACAGATGCGGCCGTGGCCCTCTCTGGATGCTTCGGCACCTTTGAAGATGAAGTCGAAGTGCACTCTCCATTCCCCCCTCTCAAAGTGGGGTCGCCGTACGCGCACGTGTTCCGCTGTCGGCAAAGTCACAACAGGGGGTTACTTTACTGCTTTCACTTTCAGAATGTCTGTGTGGTTTTATTATTTTTGCTGATACATTTTAGCATCTTTTCTGGAGAACATGGTTTAGACTGGTTGAAACATGGCAGTAAAGAAAATGGGACAACAGATAGGAGTGCTCACCTGTTCAGATGGACTTGCTCGGCTGCTGTTCTCGGCTAGTTACCCAGATACTGCAGGAATAATGTTACAGGTCTTGCTCATTACTTTTAACAGGGTTCGCTTCCGTAAGCCCCAAAATGGCTATGCACATCGTATCGAAGCATGTTGACATGTTGGCGCGGTTTTTTTTTTTTTTTAGGTGGGTTAGGGATGTGTGGTTGTTGCATCTTCATACAGTTCTCTTGTTTTCTGTGCAATAAAACCTTTGAGCAGATGGCGTGATTTGTCTTTGTTTTTAGTTATCTGATATCTTTGGGCAGTGAGCATACGGTTCAGTGGTGATGGTGACCCTTGCTTGGCTGAATACGCAGCTTGTGTTACCCCGCCAGTGGTCATGACGCATCATGACACGTGTAGGCAAAAATGGCTCGTGCATTAGCGAAATTTCTGGAATTTCATTCAGTGGAATGGCGATCAGCACAGTTCTTGATGCTGCAGCCCTATTTCACGCATTTCGGATGTGGTTCGTAAGAATTTTGAAAAAAATCTGTGGGAGTCGTTCTGTGCTAGGTAGTAAAGAGATGCATCTAATCTTTGAATCCCTAACTTCGTAAGATCTGGTATCCTGAGTAGTGCTTTTAAAAGCTTAATGTGGAAGCTGTTGAAATGGAGGAGTAATAAACTTTTATTGGGCACACCAGTATGTGCTCAGCCTCCTAAGTCCAGGAGGCCACGAATCCGAGCTGTGTCCAGAGCTCGTTGCACCAGGGCTTTCTGTCGCTTCGGTGTGGAGCTGGTTAGCTCAGCCTCCCACTGCTCAGGGTTGGGGGATGGGATGGGGTTAGGATGGTGAGTACAAGAGAAAACAAGGTGGTCAGGGGTGAGAGGTATGTGACAGTGCGGGCAGTTGTAGGGGAAAAGGGACGGCGAGATGTGGTGTAGGATGGGGTAATTATAGAAGGCTTCAGTTTGCAGGCGGCGGTAAAGTGGGATGTGTTGGGAGGGAGGGGTGGGGTGGTGGGTATAGTATTCTTCGTGTGTGTCTGTAGTTGGAAAGTATTGAACAGAAGCTGGAATCAAGGGGAGGGAGCGTGTCTTCAGTAGTGGGAGGGTAGCACCCGATGTCGGTCCTTGAGTTTGGGAAAGCCCGCGGTAGTGCAGATCGCGGGCTGCGGCAACAGCCGCTTCATTCCCAACCAGGCTGGCATGACCAGGAGTCCAGACAATGGTCACTTCTAGGTCCGGAGGCAGTCAGCGTAGCATGGGGAAGGCTTAGAACTTCTATTTACACCACCAGCCTAGGGGGCCGTCATGGTGGCTCGAAAGGACACCATCACCGTTTGTGCACGGGCGACCAGTGGGAGTCTTCCTCCAAGCATCCCAGGGCCTCCATCCAGGGGTCAAGGGAGGTTATGGTGGGGTGGGGGTCAGAGGGGCAGGCCCACAATGTGGACAGTGGGGGTCGAGGGGTTCTCTTCTCAAGGCACTTGAGTTCCAGCAACCGATCGGTGTATACGCTTTTATCGTCGCTCGTCAGCCAACGAGACACTTATTGCTAACAGGAGGAAAACCTGCTTCATCGAGTCAAGCTATTTGCTTTGCAAACCTAGAGCCCGATGAATGTTTACATTATTTTTCTAGCGGGGATTTTAAAAGATGATGCCCCCTTTTACAACTTCAGAACGATTAAGAATTGGCTTTGCTGAGCGTGGTTTGATCATAACACCAGCAAATGTGGCTACCTTTAAAATGCAAAACAAGGTCAAGAATCTGCAGCGAGTTATGTGTGTGAAAGACAAACCCATTCTTTCTGTTGAAACAAACCTAAATCGCCGAGGCAAATGTGCGAATCTGAGTTTTACACGCTGATAGATTATGCAATTCTTGGTAGTGCCTTGTCTGATAAAAACATACCATACTTCATTCTTGAGACGTTAACTTACGGGGCACAAATCTGTTTAAAGCATTCTCGTTAATCTGTTAATTATTGACTCTGTTTAACGAAGCATATAGATTGGACGGGCAACACCGAAACGTGGGGCTTTTTTCCGCCCCACTAGACTGGCTTGGTTTCATCTATCTCTCGGTAAAACCCTTAGTAAAATTTGCAGATATCCAGCAATATTTTGTGATTTCTGCTTTTTGAATTTTCGCGCAGTGTTTATGATTGGCTGACTGGTCGTGCGACGAACATAACGACAAGTCAGAGAGCCTGCAGTTTTTATTAATTATTAGCAAAATAGCTTCTTTTCTAGAATAAATCTGCGTGACCTACACAAATTTTGGTGTTTCTTGAACTTTAGTCTCAGTGATTTTAGTTCCATGCGGTGGCTAGGTGGCCAGGGGCCAGGTCACCATGGCCAAGACAAGCCTGCTTCGAAGCTGGGAAGTTTCGAGTGCGGTTCCTCCCTGTTCTGTGGTGCGGTTGAGGCGGTTGAACTTTTTGTAATTTCTTTGGTCAGTTTTATTTTGCTTTCGCGGCGAGCAGAGGCATGGGAGATAGTGAAAAATATCAGAGTCCGAGATAAGATTCGCGGATAATGAGCGATGCGGGCTGTTTCCCCGTTCCATAATAAGTTGCACACGTGCCCTGCCTGAACTGTTGCATGTCCAACAAAGCCTGCCTGTCGAAAGCGCTGCACGTGCGGCTGTTTTGCCCATGGGAATCTTCGTAACAGGTAAGATTGTGTGCTTTATCGCAGCTGTCAACGAAGATGGCATGCTGTTGGGGAGGAGCTGGGTTTACTAATGCTGACCTTGCCAGTGCACGTTTGACGGTTGCGTATCGTTTCGGAAATTTCGATTCACCCTCTACCGCTGGTCGCTGCGGTATTGCTTTTATAGAGGCGATAGGGCCAGTTAATAAGCCTTTAACTATTTATACCCGTGCTACACGAACGTTTCGAAGGCCTTTGAGTCGAATGTCATGTGAATCAAATCACACTTATAAGCTGCTGCTACAGGACGTTTTTCAGAGGCCTTTGAAACGCTAACGGTCATACTCTCAGGTGCAGTTTTTGCATGCCGCAATTACGAAAACAATTATTTATGTGCAAAACGGTGTTCAGAGTGCACTTCTTCATTTTTCACTTGTTTTTGTTGCATGCGGTTAAAAGGAGGGAGAAATTCCACGTTTTGTTTGGCTCCTGCAACCACTCAGTGACGTCAGAAGTTGTCATTGACGTCAGAATTTGTTGAAGCCATTAGGTACAGCATACAAGAATAGGGGAAGTGAGTTCAGGGAGCGCCGCCGGCCGACACACCTCATGTAGACGACGTGAGATGGCGCCAACCGAAGCATGCGCTGTAGGGTGCCGGGCGTTCAGGCAGAGATGGCAGGAATGCTAGCGGAAGAGCATTAAGTCACTCTGGCAACACTGCACCTGGCTGCGCCGCCATCAGAAAAGAAGCGAGCACGCCGTGGAGGCTGCTATCCGCTGCTGTGCAATGGCGTACCCTTCCCGTAACGTGGTGTTTCCCATAACTAGATGGGAAAATAACCTTGCTGCTCTTACATTGTTAAAAGAGCAGCACATTCTTGACTTTTATTCTACGAGGTCATCAACCGACAGGTCCTGCAGGAGGTCGTACAACTTCAGCTTGGAGTCTTACGTGACACCGTCGTCTGTTATGATGAATAGCCTTACCGCTGCCTACTTGTTCAGTCGCGGAGTCATAATTGTGTTTATTCGATGCGCCCTTGCTCCGTGGCAGTGGCAGCTGGCCGCTATAAACGACTGATGGGCCCGTTCTTTGCTGATCGCTCACTTTGCGAGCATTCAAACCTTTTAAACTATTCGCGGAAAGGACGAAAGCATGCACAAAGACACTGCCCTTGTTGGCTCTGCTGGAGGTCATGTTAGCGATACGCCGCCACTGCTTACGGCGCTTAAAAGTGTTTTCACGTGTAAAAGCGGTGGTAGTGCGAGAGCGATCGGGTGCATGTGTCCGTCAGCAGCGAGCAGATACAGCTGAACGAAGCTTCTGCCTTATTTCACAGCAGACAGCTAGCTGCGCATCTAACGCTCTTTGGAGCCTGAACTCGTTGTTCTTGCTTGTGGCTAGTTGTGCTTGCAGTGCTGTGATGGTGTCGCCACACTTGCACTGGTTTGCACCATCCTGCTGCGACAAAGCTTCGTTGTCCACAAACGTTTCCTGCAGTGGTGCGCCCAACTCTCATGGTGCGATTCAGAAGGTGCAGCCGCCACAAAAGTATTCTGTTGTGGGGGCCTATTTTCACTGTTGAGTGAAACGCTCTCTTCTTGGTCGGTGTTCTTCCCACTGTGTTTGACACTGGACTGTGGGGGTACTAACCGCTGAAGGGGTGGCTTCCTTTGGGGCTTCACTTTATGAAACGCGAATACTGATGGCACAGCCGTGTCTCGCAGCAGCCGTCGGCCACTTGCCACACTTGTCCAAAAATCAGACTCCACAAAATGTTCCGAGCAGACTTTGTTGCCTTGCAGACGGTAAAGTACCGTCCCTCATCTCTTTTGATGGCTGTGATCCACCTTTTCTTCATGTGTGTGTCAGTTGGAAACTTGAAATAGGAAACCTGCAAATAAATTATGCAAGTTCTAAGCATCTAATGTTTCTTTCACTGGTATCACCCAAACAAACTGCAAACAAGTACCTGCGTTGTCGTGATCATTTGATGCTTCTTTAACCGGTATCGCGTAAACACTGCCATTTGTGGATTGTGTAACAAGCGTTACTCCAGGTGTTAGTGCATAAATCGAAATTGATAGAAAAGATCGCTTCTAATTCCGTTCGGGCACAGCGTGTAGCTGCCTGGTATCACAGTATCATGGCAGAACAGAATGCCATAAAGTAAAAAAAAAAAAGGCGGTACGTGTTCCCGATTAGCAGCCGGTGAAAGTCAAAACAAGCAGAGCAAAACACGCATGTTCGCTCGAATTTACAGTTGCACGGACACGCCTGAACGTTCCGCGCCTAAAAACTACGACAGTCCCCTTCCTGGCAGGCGAAACCTTGACGCACCTTCCCCTTTCATCCTTTTTCTCTTTTTTTTTTACCTCTCCCCTTCGCATTCTTTACAGTTTCAGATAAGGTAAGACGTGTGCATAGTGAAAACAAAAACTGCATGCACAATGAAAACAAATGACACTAGTAACAATGGCATCCCCAAACTCACAAAACCACTGGTCGCCGAAAAACAAGGGAAACATACATGCACAACACACCAAATACCCCAAAGAACAAACCGTGCTACACAAAGAAAGTGAACAACGCCACTCCACTGCAGCAGCCCATTGCCCTGCGCTTGCTGCCATGAGGCTCTCAAACTTTGCTCTCCCACCTGCTCTGTCGGAACGCTTACTTACTTCGGTACCACCCAGATTGGTTCTTCTTGCTCCCCTCTTCCTTGATCATGGTTGGAAAAGTGCTTATTTTGTAACACAATGGACAAACGTAGAGCGAAAAAACCAGACAGAACGAATGAGGCGCTACTAACAACTGAAGTTTATTCAACAAAGAAATAGATGATCCACCACTTATGCCAACACTGTGCGCATGCGTCAAATTTCTTTGTTTATTTATACCGGAGATACTCCTTTTCTTTCTCTAGCAAGGTAATGGAAGGGGAGCTCACGCACTCTCCTTCTATTCCCGATGTCATGCAAAATGCCTTCCAAATTTCTGTCTGGTTTTTTCGCTCTACGTTTGTCCCTTGTGTTACAAAATAAGCGCTTTTCCAACCAAGTACAACTACCGATACCAACTAGCCCAACAACAAGCCTTACTTCCTTGCTCAACTACGGCTGTTAGATTCATCGGTGGCTTCCCGGTAACAAGTTGCTGTTTCTCAACTATTTCCCTCTCCCTGTGTTTCACCAGCAGATCGTGATCACTAACTGCCAACAAGCACTCCAAACCCCTTGCCAGTTTGTCAGTAACCGCACAAAGCAATGAGACGTGTGAGCCGTGTTTGTCCAGTCTGAACGGCACGTACGCGAGCACTGCCTCTACGCTGTGCCCGAATGCTCCCTTTACGACCACTTTGCCCCAGGGCTCGGTGTGTTTCACGTTAAGCAGGGACCTTCTCACCACAGTGATGTCAGCTCCTGAATCTAAGCGAGCCCAAATGTGTCATCATTCTGACATCACCCATACGTCTGCAGTTGGGGCTGACCTCCCTCGTCGTGCGTTAGTCTTCGGGTTATCAACACCCTTGATAGGGTTTGTCAGAGTGACCGAGCTCTTTGCCACTTGTCCAACAACTTTTGGATCTGTTTCCTGGCACTCTATCATGAGATGGCCGTGTCGGCCGCAGCGGAAGCATTGGCGTGAGTCTCGGGCCTTATCGGCTGTAGGGGATGCGCCGTTACTCATGCAGTCTCGCGCAAGGTGACCCAGTCGTCCGCAAACAAAACACTGACGCAAAGTGGTGTCTACATCTTGGGGCGGGAGTTTACTGCCAGGGGCACAGTACTTTCCATCACCTGCTTCAACACTACCTTGTGGTGCACCGCCAGGTCCCTGTTCTGTTCCTCGCCACCCGTTCGGAGCGTTAGAATTCAGCGGCAGATACGGTGTACGTGGCTCCCCTCGACTTCCTTCTACCGCATCCGCGACCTGTGCAAGGTCATCGAAGCGCAACCATTCTTTGCTCTCTTGGAGTGCAACCTGCCGCTGAGCATCTTGGGGCAGCGCAGCTTTCAGTTTGTCGGCCACAACCAGCTCCTTAAGATCGTCGAACTTCTGGATACCTCTACTATTAATATAATAGGAGTAGTAGTTGTGGAGCCGCCGTCCAAACTGATGCCAAGACTCATTACGGCCCTTTTTTGCTGTCTCAAACATCTTTTTAAACTCGGTGGGGCACAAACGCAGTTCCCTCAGCACCAACGACTTTAACTGGTTATAAGGCAACATCTCCTTCATGCCGCTTGCCATTATCAACGCCCTGACTCTATTAGTCAAGTATGGCATCAGTGTTACCGACCTGACCTCGTCGGGAGCCTTGAGCGAGCTGAAGAGCATTTCAATTGCGTCAAACCATCCCGGTACCAACCCTTCGTCCTCGTGCATGTGTGGCAAGACATGGCTTAACAATTTGGAGGCGCCCGCGACGCCAGAACGGGTCTCCCTGTCTGAGTCTAGCGCCACGCCCTGAGATTGCAATTTCAGCATCTCCAGCTCCACCTTGGCCCGTTCCAGCTTGGCTTTCTCGATTTCTAGCAACATTTTTGCATCTCTCTTGCCGTCACACCTGTGCTGCTCGTCCCCGCATGTGCTCCTAACGGAGTGGCGCTCGCAGTGGGTGTACTCATGTCGGGCATTTTAGATTCGCGCAGGCACTGTGTTTTTGACCTCGTAAACATGCTGGGCAATGGGCAAAGCAACGTCGTTCACTTACCCATTTGTTGACGACAGGTCCAGTAGTACCGGACACAGGGAGGAATTCCTAACATTCACTTATAACACACATATTCGTCCTCAAAGAGTTCAAGCGTTCGCAACACAATATGATACCTTAATTGTTTAGTTCAGACGCACCCCTCCCAACACCAACTCACAGTCAGCCTACACCGGCAATGTCTCCAGCGTCCTCCCACGTTTCCATCCACCCTCGTCAGCGCTCCATCTTCGTTTCTTCCCGGTGAACGCCAGTACACATCTTCCGCGCTCACTTTTCAAGGCTTCATACGGCATCGGCGATCCCTTTCTCCAACATTTTCTCCTGTTCTTAGATTTCCTTCAAAAATCGGCTACTCCTCTTCTTCCAGATTCGTCTTTTGCATCAACATTTTCTTCCTCCCGTTGCGGGAAAACTTTCCGAGTCCGCTCCAAACCCCAGGAGCTCTAATCCGTCACCACTTGCCTTCTCGTTCCCAATTGGGGTCCAACCAGCTCCACCGTCAGCTGTGGCGTCGTTCGTGGTCGTTATCCCGCCGTCGCTGCGTGTCCCAAATATCCCTCCGAACTCCTGTCGAGGCTGCGCCAGTCACGTTTTTCTTCGGGTTCGTGACAACCCGTGAGGGAACACTGGGACTCGTTGCAGGATGGAAGGCTGTTCAGCGGCTGCGCGGACGAGACTCAACCGCTGTTTGTTCTGATCCACACTTGGTTTACATACACAGCAAGTCAAATGGAGCACCCTTCACTCTCAACCCTTCTTGGCAACGGGCCGGCTATCGGCTCCACACGCCGAGCCGATCTCACTCGTCGACGTCCGGCTCTCAAGTCCCCACTGCCGGCGCCCCCAGCCTGTCACTTCTTCCCCACCCCCAAAGAACAAACAAAACACCGCCCCACACAATAACACCATGGCTGAGCGAAACAGTTCCTAAGAATTTGGGTGCTTCGACCTTCCCCCCGCGGGCCAAGGCCGGCACGTGAAGCTTTGCTATTGTCCGTCCCGGAAGCCCCTAAATTATTTCACTCCCCGTCTCCCGGGACCCCTTCTACGCCCACCCCCGATGTCGCCATAACATCCTGGCAGGCAAAACCTTGACAATTCCCCTTTTCCAGCATGCGATTTCCAGTTGGACATGAACTGTAGAAAGTCCTTAATGCTTGTTGCGCTCTTGGACTCTGGCCGCAATGCTGGTGCTGTGAAGCTGGACGTCATTGTCCTTATGAGGCAATTGACCATCCTGAAACAAGAAAAGTGAACTTATCGCACGTGCACTACAACAAGATTTCGCCTTTGTTGCGGTGCAGCTTTAAAGACTAAACAGAGTGTAACATGATTTTTACCGAAAATGAAAAAAAAAAAAAAAACAGAAAACAAATACGTTAAATAGCCCTCTGAATTCTGTTGTCGCAATGCTGCAATGTGACGCGGCTTCGATTCCCGCCGGCTTTTTTGATGGAGGTGAAAAGCGAAAACGCCCATGTGTTGGAGATTTCGGCGCACGTTGAAGATCCCCAGGTGGTCAAAATTAATCGGGAGCCCTCTACTACGGCGGGCTTCATCACCTGTGTACATGTTAAACCTCACAATCAATCAATCAATCAAATCAATACTGCAATGTGCTAGTTAGGCCCGTTACTCACATGCGAGGCAGTAAGCAATGCTTCAAACGACTTTTTTACCTGAAGAATGAAATTGTTGCATCTATGTCGCCCTTAGGGGATTTCAACCTGACTCTGAAAAAGTGAAGGCCATTGATGACACGGTTTCCAAAAAGTTGAAAGGCCAATGTCACCCTCATCTTTTCAAAGCCATTTGGATCCAGATGATTTGATGTCAAGCCAGGCGTTGCCTTCAGAGCGAGGTTGCTGGAGTCGAAGGTCTGCCTTACACATTGGATTGAAACTGAAACAGTGGTAACAATACATAATATATACATTAGGTTGAAAATTTTTAGAAACAAATTCAATTTGTCACATTGCAAATTTTATCAGATTTCATGTCCCAAGTTCCCCTTCTCATGTTAAGGCACCTACCTTGCCATCTGGAGTTTCTAGGGTACCCCTGAGAAGCGTGTTCCTCAGGCATTTCAATAAATGGGGGAAATCTGACAGAAAGTAGAGTCGTCGGGATGGCTCCACAGGGTGCTCGAGGCTGCATGTGGTTTTGCCTTTCTCCACACCAATCCCCAAAATGTTCCTCATACAGCGATTCCATGAAACACCGTCGCACGTAACAAAGTCAACTAGAAGTCCACTGGCCTCGGCAAGAATTGTGGCTTCCTCGAGTATTTTTGCCAGAATTTCGGCTTTGGCGTTATCATGCGTAGCAAAATTGCCGATGACTTGTGTCCAATTGCCAGTAAGTGCTACGAACATCACAACCATCCCATGGTCTCAAGGGATGTTGTGTCCTTCAGTTGTGAAGGGGCCCATATCAACAAATCCCTCAGTACGGCCAAAAGATGTGACATTGCGATTCACGGGTAATTTTATCTCTTCCACCAAGAGGCCGCCACATAACTTGAAGGTGCTCATGTGCCGTGCCTTTTTCTTCAGCTGGCTAAGTACTTTGTGGCTGAAGCCAAATGCACTCCTGTAAGTCCGCAAGTAGCGTTTTAGTGTGCTGTTGCTAGGCAGGGAAATAATGTTGTGCTTTCGAAGATGTTTACAAAGTTTTGCACTCTTCATCTTCATCAGGATGCACTCCAGAATCCAAGCCTTAGAGTAGACGTTGCCCTTAGCACTTTTTTTTTTTCGCTGCCGAGAAACAGTGTCGTACACAGTCTTGTTGCTTAGGGTCAAGGGCTGAGATCTCGGCCTCAAGTACTTCCTCCGGCTTAGAGGCATTCTCCTCTTGCATCTTCCTCAGCTGGTCTTTCAGGCCACTAACTCGTGATGACAGCCGCTGGTTTTTCTGCCGTGCTGAATGCAGCTTCTGTGCTGTACTCAACATATTTTTGCTGATGGAACGCTTCAACCTTGAGCGCCGTGTCAGCAGGGCCTTCTGCATGTATCGGCATGAGACACATGCCTGTCCTGCAAGGTAAAGCAAAGGAATTGCCATAGCGTCAGGCTTATTTGAAAAATTTGCATATACATTATACCAGTGGTTCTCAAATGTGGGTCGTTCGAGAAACTGCTCTTGTAAGGGAACTTGCAGTGTTGCATCTCAATCTTTTTCATGTCCTCTTGTGATGACCTTGGAGGTGTCCCTCAGACAAATGAATTGAATCATAACTTTTCAGCTTGAGAGGTGGAGGTGCAATTTGAAATGGTTGTGAATGTTGGCTAGCTAGCAGTTCATTGTCTAAACTGCATCACATATACCAGATAAGTGACCAGGGGACATTGATGTGCAGGTGCTCATGTGCTGCCCTCCATATTATTTCCACATTCCTGCACTATTTTGTTTTGAAAATATGAAAGGAATATACCAAAGGAAGGAGACAGTTTTTAGTTTTATTTATTCCCAGCTTCACAGCTATAGAAGGTGACATATCAGAGGTGCCCAGCACAAATGTTGTAGGTGCATCCAGATGCTTGTTGAGACCTCTATCACTGAAAAGTAAAAAAAGATACACCATTTTTAAAACTGGTCAAGCAATGGTCGATGATCAGATTGTTAGGGAAGCGGTTGAGGCCTTCTTTATCAATTAACATAGCAACAAGTGTGTCCGCAAATCGTCTATCACTCTACACGGGCAGGAGCATGTGCTAGTCGCTACCATGTTTCTCTAATGTACGATTTGTTTTCTGGTATAAATTGTGTGTTTTTCTATAAAACGATAGTTGTGGGCAGTGCTTGTGTGCATCCCTCCTGTCTGCACCTGTTATTTGTGCGCATTGACATTTTCAATGGCTTTATACCCTGTCACATACTATTTGTCCCATATGCAGCTTCTTCACTTCACCTTCAATGTAAACTTTACTGACAGTTGCTCCTGGTGCCTCCTGATAACGTGCCCAAAAGGCCGCGTAACCTTCACAGCCCCTTGGAAGCTCTGATTCTGCCACCGTCATTTGTTCTATCATCTCTCTCCCCCTTCCTACAATTTTGGCTGACAATTTCAAGACTTCTTTTTCTTTTTTTGGCCGCAATATTCTTGCGCTCTCAAGAGGTACAGAAGCCACGTTTCCCATTCATACTCCCACGCCGTAATGCAATTCAACTGCACGAAGAGCTAGAGCTCTGATGCGTGCACACGACATACTCACGAGATTAATGTTACCAAACACATGCATACTTACGTTCGAGACACTGCGCCTCACATATCCCGGACAACGATTCGAGGAGTACACGCCACCGGTTCAATCAGCCTTGAGCAATGTTACGACTTCCTACAAAGAAGGAACTATGAAACTCTTGAAATTGCGGCCGGAGTGTGTGGGGACATAGCATCGTAATTTGATTTTAGCGTGTACTGCACACTTGAACGAGAAACGGGGTCAGTGAGAAAAGACGAACCGTGCGTTGGATGCACGAAGCAGGTGTTGGTTTGTGACCAGCGTATGGTTTGTCGTTTTCCACTGTTTCTGTTCCTCGTTCAAGTATGCAGCGCACGCTAACTTTGAATTCAAGACTGTACAAAAAGTGTTAACATAATACGATCAGGGACAAGAGTGACAGGTAGGAGGCTGAGGCGGCCACGCAAACAAAAATTCACGCAGCTTTAAGTACACTGTACAGTACACTGCACAAACTACAAAAAACATAAAATAACGATGTTGCTAACCTTGCTGCTAAAACATGCGCATAGATGTCTTCTTTCCTGCTCTTCAATGTCTGTGACAGCAAACGCCAGAAACCGACTGGCATGGCTGAGCTACGCTGAGCCCATGCTGCAAGTCTCTCTTGAAATGTCGTAAGTACACCTCATCGGATAGGGAGCCTTCGCTAATTCTAACATTTACGGTATATTCACGCAGCTGCAGCTTCCTTTGGTCATACTTGGGTGACCATCAACACTAACTGACACGCTGGATACTGACTGCGCAAAGCGTACACTCGGGGCTGGCTTGTGTGCCCGCCGGCTCTGCTGATCGCTTTACTGGATGGGGCTACTGCAGCTCTAGCTTAAGAGCGTACAGTACCAGGATACGGGGACGCTTCAACTGGCATGAAATAAAAAAGCTAAGGAGCAAGCGGGAACTGTTTATTGCCTGCACCAAAAACAAAAAGGCACTTGTACCAATACAATTGAGGATGCGGTAAATACATGAAAGTGAAGCTGTTTACAGCATTTGGTATTGTGCATGCATTACATAAATAAACTTCACGCTGCAGTGATAACTAAGCGCCTGTGCAATGCCATTTATACAAGCTTTTCGCTGTGTCTCCGTCTCAACAGAAAGGTGTACAGTGCCCTTGGCATTTACAGTACAGGAACATGTGGGTGCATCATGTTCACGCTGGACACTGTACAGTATTACAGGCACACAGTAGTGATGATTTACTCTGTACAGATTATTGAGACATTTGTTCACTAATGTCCCACAATATTCTTGTTACTGCTATGTATCTGCACAACAGGCAGGGCAGGCACAATGTTTGATGATTTAATATTTTTGCAGTGCAACGGCGCAGTTTAAATGTAGATTCTTTACAAGCAACACAAGTCTTGCAATAAAACATCTAGCCTGGCCAGCCACATGTGCACCCACACGAGCGAGAGGCCCTTCCTGTGCCGCTGCTGCCCCAAGGCCTTTACTCGTTGCCTCGAGCTGAAGGAACATGAGCAGAAGGAGCACAGCCGCTGCTAGTAACTTCACTCGTTGCTTCCAGCAGAAGGAGCACAGCCGCTGCTAGTAACTTCACTCGTTGCTTCCATCAGAAGGAGCACAGCCACTGCCAGTAACGTCACTTGTCTCCAGCAGAAGGCACACGAGCAGAAGGAGCACAGCCACTGCCAGTAACAGGACATAAGCAGGCCATTAGGAAATGAAGTATTTCGAGCAAAATTTCCCGCTTTCTTTATCTAACTGCAAATATGTTGGGCACCTTGAACACTTTACACATGAAAAACCTGGCTGGCACTCACGCTTGCTTGTTCTTTACATGGCCGCCAAAGAAGCAGGGAAAATATATCAAGTCGCCAGCAGATGAAATGGTAGTTCCAAAAAACTGCCTTTTCTTTCTCTCTATTCACAGCTTTTCAGCAGATTGTAAGGCAAAATGAATTACAAGGAGATGGTGTAGTTAAGTTGCACTTCAGCTGCCAAAAGACATGACAGCATGGCATGTCAGACACTGCTTGTTGCTATGTCGGACACTAATTCACAAACATGGTAACTCGCACTCTGCAAAACACGACACCATAAGTTTACAACTACACAGTTCACCAACTGCAGAAGCACACTACAGGCAGACTGCTTTCAGGGTCCTTGGAACACTCTTGCTTGGGCTTCATGCCTGGAGTATCTTGTATATAAAATAAAGCAAATCATCCATCCGCTCTACGAACTCTGCTGTCTTCACACAAAGCTGGTCTCGGCAAAGTCACCTACATGGCTACGTTTTCTTTATACCTTTTTTAGCTTTCTCTTTGCTGATGACTTGGACTCTTTCACCTTGCTCAGGTCCCTGTTTCTCATCCTTAAGTACCAGGAAAGGTGATTTCTAATATACGTACGCAAGAACGCCTCACAGCAGTCCTTGCTTCAGAATGGCCCTTCATCACTCTGCCTCATGATGACCACTAGCTTTTGTGACATGTGCACGTTGTGTGCAACGTCATCTATAGTTAAAGGAAACAGCTGCTCGAACCTGCACACGTGAAAAGCCATCTCAGTTGCCGCTGTAAAGTAAGCGGTGACCGAGGACTGCGACGTCTGTGGACACAATGGTGATTACATTTACAAAATGGCGATGCAATGAAGATGAAGCAAATCGAGCTAAAGCTGCTTACGTGTGATGATGGGCACTGATGATAATCGTATCGGTGCCGCCATGATGACTATAAAATTTATGCATTTTCCCCGGCCACAAAGAAGCCATGGTCAGTCCTCGTCCAGTGCCTTAACTTTGTTCTTGTCGGATCCTCTGAGGCCGTTGGAAGGCGAAGCTGCCAAAGGGCCGTTTTCTCAGCACATTCTGGCAGTATCGGTGAAGATGACCTAGCCAGGTGGATATTCGAAGTTCACCTTCGGCGCTTCTACACTCTGGTGCGAGCTCCTCGGGTAGTTCTACTGCGGCCTGTAAATAGGGTCCTGGAGGCGCCCATTCCTTTCCCAAGCCCCGACTCTGGCAATCCAGTTGTCTTTGCGGGATTCATTCTGATTGTTCGAACGCTGCCTGCCACGTACTATCTACTATCTTCGTTTGAGTGCGTTGTTGAGCTGTTCCGGGGCAGTCTTCCTTGCATGTCTCACAAAACAGTTGAGATCTCGTTCTTAAGGTAGGTCGACACCTTCACAAAAAAATTTTTTAATTGTAGTCCAAAAGTTACTATTACATTTTTGAATTGTAAAGCTGATGTAGTTAGAACCTTTAAAAAGGTAAAACTACTAAAAATGTCTAATAAAAAATATATATAAATAAAAATGTCCGAAAATACTCATGTTGCGCAAACAGTAATAACTACAAAATGGACAGTGTGATTCAAACACGACTTGGCAGGAACGTAATGAAGCCAATGACCTGTGCAACTAACCTCCACGATCAATCCATCTTTAAGCTATGTGACGTAATCACAAAAAAAACGGTAAAATTTGATATCCGGCAGGTTTGGTTTTTGCGCAATTGGCGATAGCCTAAAAACTTACCAATATTTTTCAATTATTCTGCTTTAATGCATAGCTCTGTATATAAATAAACAGCACGCAAAATTTCATACGAAAATATTTATTAGAAAGAAAGTTATCACTGTTCGCGTAACTGTGGAACGCAAAAAATCAAGTTTCGAGAAAAATGGCTTTTAAGTCTTAGCCCACTTGTGCATGTCACAAAAAAACGGTCACTGTGCCTAAAATCCGCCAGGCTCATAGCTTGCACCTTCCTTCGAAGCTGCACGATCTCCTTTTGAGCGAGCTGAAGCGCGCATTTTTTTTCTTGCCTGTTTTGTGCCTCCAGCTGACGCACGTGCGGCCTTCGTCGTACGGCGACAGTCACTGGTGAGGCACGCGGCCCTCGTGTAGTGGCCAGGTTCGATGCCTGCCTGCTGCAGAATGTCCAGTATGCCCCTGTTTCCTTCGTTGAATTGTATGACAGCATCATACAACCCAAACAAAAGAATCGGCAGGCTTACATATACGTCTTTCGGGACCCTCTGCCAGACAATTCCATTGAAGCACTCGTTGGCATTTTGAGTTTTGCCGTGCAGTCACTTACTCAAAAGTTCATCGGAGCAAAGGTCACTGTACACAGCTTTCACCTTATTGAGGATTTCGTTGGGAAGTCCTCCCTTGTGCTTGTAGCCAACCCTCTTGAGCGCTTTCGCTCGGTTGAAGCCGCACCAACTACTTACTCCCTCAGGGCAGAGGCCATGCCTGGGGCAGTTGTCTGTCGAGCTACAATGAAATAGGCTTGCGAGTGTGGCTTGCTTCATTGCTGTCAGATTTCCAACATTAGCCCTGATGGCAATTCCGTAGTAATTTTGCAGCCGATCAATCAGGACATCTGTGAGTTTTCCTTTTCCTCCGAGTCCGCGCTCTGTCTTCTTTAGCTTCCTTAGACGGCAACCGACACGTTTCTGCACGTGTCCTATACATTCCAGCTTCTGGACGCTGTCTTTACCATATATGTCTTTCACTGCAGCGTGACTTTTGGAGTCTCCGTCCCCATAAAACTCCACGTACTTGAGTTGCCGAGTTGCTTCCGACCTCTCAAACATGCGATACAAGCCGACTGCTTCCATGGCTCCGGCAGTACCAGCATGGTTGGCGTGACAGTTTGTGTGATCGGCTTTCCATTCGAGGTACTCCTGGCTTGAAGTACTAAGGTTACGCCTCGATTCACAAGCTCTACATTTGCTGGAGAGTCCTTCTACGTCGATGACTTTCCCCGTATCGACAGAAATCAATGACACACACCCATTCAGTGAGGAATGTCCGCGTTTCTGCCATGTGCCGTCCCCTGACACGCCGCACTCCTCACTGTCGACAAGTTTGCGCACTTCAGTGGCAGCATTAGCCATAGATTTTATGGCAACCACTTTAGCCGCTTGAGAAAGCTTAGAGGATGTTTTTTGGTATGCAGAATGCGAAGCAGGGGGCGGCATATTCATGACTTTGCACAATGTGACAGCACCTTTGTGTCCTTTACCAAGTTGTCGCATCGCATACACAAGGCGGACATTGTTTTCTACTGTGCGCCCGGTCTTTTTGGAAGACTGAAACGCACATTCGAACCCACACGAGTCACACATAACACCATACGTAAAGGAGACACCACAGCGGGCGCGTTCGTTGAGGTTTAGCGAAGTGCTCTTGCATTCCGGGCAGGCCAAGGATGAAAAAACGGAACGAAGGATTTCCATATCTACGATCCTGTTACCTTCCAGGGGGGAAGCTTGCAGTGGGATGTCACAGTCCTGCTCCATAGTGCCTAGCTTTCGGGCACTGGCCGAAACAGAAGCGTCCATGACCTGCACGGTAGGTCTATGCCTGGTATGCTGATTCCCTACGAACTTGCGCTGACGCTTCCTTTTCGTTCTGTACTTTGCCATCTCCTATAAAGTACTACAACTGTCTCATTAAAAAGCTAGTATAAATCGGTGAGCTCAAAACGGCATGCGAAAAAGCACAAACCACCAGACCCAAGCTCAACGCAAGACAAACGCGCAAATGTAAACAACAGAGCACGACTGCGCCCTGCGGCCCTCTAGTGGAACTTTTGAAATGAATCGAAAATATATTGTCCCACAAAATGCGTCCAGAAGCTTTTGAACGTACCTAGGCGAATTAACATTACGTAATATGTGTACGAAGAGACATGACTCAGTGACAGATGGGACGGAGTCGGAAACCTTCAGTTTCGGTTTCAGTTCTGTCTAGTAGGGGTTGGAAAAATGATCATAACTTTTGAACCGCTTAAGATAACAGCACAATTCTTTTTGCTAAGTATTCGTGAATAGACAGGGATATTGAAAATGCTAAATGTAAAAAAAGCCATTTTTTTCAAAAAATGCGTTTTTGAAGGTGTCGACCTACCTTAAGTTTGCTGCGTCGCTTTGGTGTCACATCCTCGGGTTCTGATTGTGATGGGGGTTGTGATTGGACATGGGATGGAGGCAACATCAAGAAGGCTTGTTCATGAGAGGTTTTGAAATCAGAGGGCATGTATCACTGTTCTCTCAAGGTTAAAAACTCATTAAAATTCTTTCATAAATTCAATGTCTCAATACTGTTTTTCAGTTTATAGCATAATCGGCACATGACATGAGTAACTTCGTCTTCATAATCAAGGTTGGTTGCAAATTCCTGACCTTAAGTCTGATGTTGACAAACTGCAATTTTCTCATTAAAAAAACTCAATTCCACTGCAGCTTTCCGTAGCTGGCGCAGAAAACTCTTCAATCCATCGTATACATCACTTGTCATTACTTAGAATTGTAAGGCTGCATTTGAGTCTGGATAACTTTTGAGCGATTAACTGCTCCTTTTCTGTTTTGCCCTTCAGTTCATGAAGGCGCATCGTAGTCTCAGGAGTACTCCGTTTGTACTTCAAAGTTACTGCATCTGCCATTGCACTATAAGCTGCAGCGTTCCCCTCACCGTTTTGAAAATCTCTGCCTGAAGCCATCGGGCAAAATTGTCACAGATGAGGAGTCGTCGTCTCATCCACCCATCGCGTCGTTCAGATTTGGGTAGCATCACCGTTCTCTTGTCCATCACCAGGGTCCGTCGTTGATATCGTAGGGGTCCTCCTTGAAAAGGCTCAAGTTCGGAAGACTCCAAATCGCAGGACTTCATCCCGGGTTTATCGGCACCAAATTGTAAAGGGAAGGAGAGACCAAGGGCTGCGACGTTTGTGGACACGGTGGTGCTTGTCCACGAAAAACGGTAGTGGGTGCTCTCTCTCCAGCACCTCACTGAGTTCACTAAGAAGAAAAAAGAATTAGTTCAAAAGAATGTCACTGCATGCAGTGGTCAGCAGCATCACTTAGTCTTCATATTCACACACAACCCGTGGAGCACCACTCGTACGGTTGTCGACTTTCGCCTTTTTGTACGATCACGCTAAGCTCTTCCACTTGTTTTGCACCTGCAGCACAATATGGCCGTGGCGAACTCGGTCGAGATGAGCCCGGCCTTGTGCTGCCGCAGGGCCTTTTTTGTCCTGTAGGGATACGTCATGGATTACAACATGGACAATTCCAGAACATTGAAAGCCAGGTGTACTAACAAATGCCTTACCCTTTCGGCCCTGGGGTCGTCTTTTGATGACCCAACACATAATATCCTCTATAGTTGGTGACAGCTTAACTCTGCAGCGGCTTTTCAAGATCAAAGGGATTTTGTGTTCATCCGCAACCAATGGCGTCTCGCCATTTGTGTGACGCCTGCGACGTACGTTTGAAAGGAGAACTACTTCCAATATGGCCGCGCTCGCTTCCTCACCGCTGCTGCTCGTGGCTGCTGCGCTGTCGAGCGACAACGAGGTTGCCGAGAACCAACACCTCTGTAGGCGATTTGTGTTACGAATGTGATTAGTGCATCAGGAAGCCGCTTATCGTCACCTGTCCCGTGTGTGTCTTGCCGCGTCGTGGTTTGTACGTACGTGAGGAAATCGTGGCGGCACTGGTGGGCTGCTTTACGTACTCGGAACGTCGTCAACGAACTCGATCTGAGAACGGGAAAGCGTCGAAGCTGCATCTGTTGCTAGTGTGATTGTGGAAATTGTGTCGGTGTAACGCAACCTTTGTGAAGAAATAATGCGATTTGCTTTCGTCTACGGCAGTAGCGGTGACAAGTTGCAAGCGTTTTCGTTTGTTGCTGTGAGCGTAGGCTGCGCCCGATGTTGAGCGCAGGCCTACGTGGTGTCCGTCCGGCCCGACGCGGATCGTGCAAACGTGTGCGGCATGTTTTTTGGCCGGATACGGCCGCTCGTACAGTTGAACACGTTATTAAGACGATTGCCAAATCTTACAATGTGAGGTATCTTTCCTTGCCGATTCGTGCATTGCTTTAGCCTGCCGGGGTACGAACGGAGCAGCGGTGTGGCGTTTTTTTCCCCCTGGCGTAAACAGGTATGATTAAACCATTATTGCAGGGACTCGCGAAGAAGTAAACGTTCGTGCACAATTATCCGAGACTGGGTTGGGTAGCTTTCAGAAAATCGGTATGAACCTGCCTTCCTGCGAGAGACGGGTGCCTATGGCGTTCTGTTTGTGCCAATGGGCACGTTATAGAACATACAGAAGTATGAACGAGTGCGAGTATTGTTGAGGTAATCAAATGTGGTTGCGTTTCGTTTCTTGACTCATTGGTTGGTCGTAATCATCAGTAGCATTTTTGAAACGTATAAGAGGGCTAAATAAACATCGAAAGTGCATGATTGCTGGATTTTGAAATTTGAACCACGTCGTTGAAGGAAGTCGGAAATGTGGCCCCGCAACATGATCATGTAGTTTTTTATACATTGCCAAAAATACACACGCGCGCTGCTTTTTATTATGCCTGCTAAGCTTATGGTGCGTATGCTTCCATCGCTACACTAAGTGGCATCAGAGAAACTGACTATGCATGTACTGAGGCTGCGTATTTCGTGTGCAGTGTGGAATTTGTCATTAAGTGTCGTGAGCTGTTAAAGTTGTTTTGAAATAGCTGAATGCGTTTAGTAGGAATGAACCAATAGATTATCTTCCCTTTATTTTCATGCAGTTTGTGTGATGGGCTTTATGAGTTATAAAAATTTGTCTATTGCAGCTGCGTTTCATAGTGATGGCTGTAGTTTAATGATTGCATTTTGGTGCTTGTGCAGTTTAAGTTTCAACAAAGGGGTTACAGTGTATTGGCAGACATTCAGATTTCCAGTGTCTCTGTCATGATAGACTGTTATTATACAGAGTGGAGGACATGTTTGAACGTCTTATCATGGAGCATACTTTAATTTAGATTCAACACCGCTTCCCACTTTTAGATGTTTTTATTGTTCCAGCAACTGTGGAGAGCCTTCAAACAGTGACTGAAGGTGGTTCAGGTTGAAGAGCTGCAGCAGTAATTGCTAATACTTGTGTGTCAGGTAGAAATGAGGTATGTCACCCCTTGAGAATGCTATGTTCATACTTTTCAAGCATGCACTGTTGATTCTGGTTATACAGCTGCAAGAATAATAGAAAGCAGTGATGCGGCATATCAAAATGGTTAAACTTCAGGCCTCCAGAGGGTCATGTTGCTGCTTTCTGTGCGCACTGTTGCTTCCAGCTGGTTCAGATGCAGTAAAAATTGGAAAACTTACTCAGCAGGTCGCAACGATTTTACGTCACTTCTTCAAGATGCTATGTAACTCCTTTGCAAGGTTGAACTGTTCCTTCTGACTAGAAAGCTATGGTAAGAAGTGAAAGCTCTAATAAAATACGTTGGAACGTGTTTATGCCAGGCCTTCAAGCTGTGATGTCGCTGCTTTTTACACACACATTGTAGCTTCTAGCCATGAAGTTGTGGTGAGGGTTGGAGACACTTGCATAGTACGTTAGAATAAATTTGTGCCACACTTTCAGGCTATGAAATCGCTGCTTCTCTCGCACACACATTGTAGTTTCTGGCAATGAAGTTGTGGTGAGAGTTGAAGATGCTTATGTAGTACGTTAGAATGAATTCATGCCACACCTTCACGCTGTGAAGTCACTGCTTTTCACGTACACACTGTTGCTTTTGGCTTTAAAGCTGCATTAGGCATTGAAAACACTGGTGCAGCAAATCAAAATGGATCCAATGTCAGGCTTTCAGGGCGCCACTTTGCAGCTGCTGGCTGGAAAGTGTGGTAAGAATAGAAAATACTTGTGCAGTAGCCCATGACACGTTGACAAGGGGCAGTGAGAATTAAATATTTCTTCTCCCTGTTCCAGTTTGGTGCTCTGATTGGTTGCAGAAGTGGATAAAATGGAAATGCTTACATGGAGATGTCGGCACATTTTTAAATAATTCACTTAGATCTCACGTTCATACTCATATCATTGGGCCTGTTGAGTGTGGTTGTCTAAATAGGTGCAGTAAGAATTGAGTGCACTTGTATAGCTGTTCGTTCAGGTTTCGTATGGGGCAGTCAGTGTTCGACGTCACTGTTTGGTGTACATAGGGGAAGATTATTGGCTTCGGGAAGATTATCAGAAATTAAAATGCTTCCACAAAAGCTTGACATGACATGGCTGCAAAGCAACTACATGTTGAACCGAATATTTTCTTTATGTATGCTATTTCAAAAGCCTCATCAACAATAAAAATATCTTCACGGTAGGCTGCTGCACATCAGTGTAAAGCCAATGAAAGTTGAATGTAGCACAACTTGGAAACGAACTTCGGATGCATGCATTTGTAGGTCACTATTCGTTTTTTTCCATAAAAGCTCGCAACAGTAATTTTTTTAGGCGGCTGCTAGTGCTTAAGGGTGTTTTTCTATCAATTTTCACCGTCAGTTGGGGTTCTCTGCGTTATCATTCCACTGTAAACTGCGGGGTGGTGATATGACACTAAAGAAACGCCGGCAGATCTTTTATTACATCGCCGGGAAACACCTCGGAAATGGTCGCCTGGATTGAAAGCATGACACTGTATACTGTCAGTCTAACCAACTGACGTAGAGCGTCTTGCCACTCGCGTGTCTCGTGAAGTAGAAATGCTTAGTCTTGTAACGTTTGACATCCCGCAGTTCTCTGCTCGCGCCATACGGTGTTGTCTCGTTTAAGCGGAATAAAATAACGCTTGTTTCTTCGCACCTACAGCTGATTTCGCAAGGCAGGACACCTTATGCGGCATCGCGACCTCCACGGTTGCGTGCGTCGCCGCGATAGGTGTTTGCAGTGCGTCACTACGTTCGAAACAGTCGCATAGAACAATGCGTGGCACGTTGATATCGCGGCCGATTTCTGAAAGACACCGATGAATTTTCGCCGCTGGTTTCCTTTTCACCCTGGGCTTACACAGTCCGTGCACTGCATACAGCCATTGCGGCGACGAACCGCCCGTTTCTTCCGCCCTGCGTTTACGACGCTTGATTTAGCGGTGATGATGGCTGTGGAAGATATTGTACCGACTACATTTCTTGACAATGATTGCACACGCGAAGTGAAGAAATAGTCGAACTGCGACGAGCCCGACCAAATATAACGACGACCATTGATTATGTTTCTCCAAGCAGACGACGGCTAAGCGACGTGCAGCGGTCGAAATTCTAACTATTCAGACCCAAAAAATTGTGTGCGCGTTGTTTATATGTTTATTTCTGTTGTCTAACAGTAAAACAATCACAGATAGCTTTGATTTAAGCATAAAATACACCGGAAATAGTTTCTATCAAGAATAACCTTTGTTTTAGTGAGTAATTTTTTTTCTCCTGAGCCAGTCTTCAATGAGGACGACTTTTTCTTTTTCCTGTGAAAATCATTCATTCTTCGGAATGAAACATATATAAACGACATTATAATCAGATGGTTATACTGTCAGCCGCTCATATTAGTAATCATGGGTATAAACAGCTGCAATATAAAGAACTATTTTTTCTAACCGCGGAGAGTCAGCTAGCGGCCAAACAACGCTTGTGGGCGGAGCTGCATTCTTACCCTGTCATCAACTATAGCACCTTGGGAACAAAACGAAAACGGCTAGTTTATTGTGTAAGGTCGTTCAAGGGTGCCTCTTGCAATAGACATCACCATTGTTGAGCTTTCGCGGAGCTGGACGATGTGAAACAGAAGCAGCTTCTCTGGACGCAGGGTATGACGACAGGGCGGGTAAAGAAACGGAAATTTTGATTTGTCAAAATGTCTGTAAATGTGCAAATACTTCGATTGCGAGCTTTATATTTTTTTATCTAAGATCAAGATGTCGTGGGTTTTACGAATTTCTTTTTTGCAAGAAGAAAAATTTTAATTGCCTAATGATTTAATGAATTGGCAGCCTGTAAATTAATAAATAATTGCAATACGTGTAATTTCTCATTCCTGTGCTTCTGAGTCCAAAAGCTGTATGAAAATACAAAGAAAAACAATTTTCGTTTGAAGTAAAAAATCAAGGGCTGAAAGGGATAAGCAAAAAAAGATCACATTTATTTCTTTAACAATTTCAAAATTCACTGACAAGGTGTGAACTTGCTGAAAGCCGCCCTTCATCCCGACCAAAGGGTTCAACTCCTTATATTTTGCAATAAGGAAGTGGGTCCTCCAACCGGTCTTTAGAGCGGACTTGTGGGATTTGGGGCGGCCACCCATCTGTGCGGCGCCGAGGTCCCCAGGCAGTTTGCCCGCAGGCGCATTGTCGGACATGTCTGGTGAAGCGTCTGCAACACTTGTTGCCGAATCCCAGCAATGTGGCTGAACAGAAGTGGTGAAGAGAATCACTTTGTGATGCAAATAACATGTTGCTCGAAAGGGAAGTTATACCACCCGGTGACAAGTAGAGCAAGTTAAACAACATCATACTGTCCCATTTGGTGCCAGCAAAGCTGAAGCACAGCCAACGAGCTATGATGGTGACATTTGTGAAGCTGCACGAATGTGAATCATTTGTGCCTTCCCCCTGAAATGCTGGCCTAGCTCTGTTGGTATAGCCAAGACTAAATGCGCTGCGAATATGCTGTGGTGTTTTTGGTGTCTGTCGACAACAAAAAATGTTTTAAAAAGAGTATTCCAAAAAGAATCCAGGGGCAGGAATGATTCATATGGTGGTAAATTACCGAGGGAAGCTGTTTCGGCTTCAACAGGTTGCACACATTCATGGAACAAACTCCGAGGACATTTGAGGGCTGCGTAAGGGTTGTGAATGCGAAAGCATGAATGTTCAGTTGAACTGAACGCCTTGTTTCTGCCTCGTGTTGTCAAATGACTTCGTAATTTTTCTCTGGACAAACAATTCCCAGCTGAGGCACCCACCCCTGGGAAGTCAGAAGGGGCATGAATACAGGAGCTAGAAGTGAACTGTTTCGCTGTGAAAAAACAAGATGTAAGCTGAACCTATTTGGGTTCAGACTTGAGTCTGCCATCTATCACACCATCTTGCAATACGGCTTTAGCTCTACCTCCCAGGGTTCGCACAGGTCCTTGAAAACCTTGAAAACCCTTGAATGTAGAAGTGTTAATTTCAAGGCCTGGAAAGTCCTGGAATTTTTAAATGGTCCTTGAAAGCCCTTGATTTTTCCGGAGAGAATCAATGGCCCTGTCTTTTCACAAGAATTAAAAGTGTTTGTCGTGGGTTTTAGCTGTTAACAAATGTAAAGAAACAGTGTAACAATCAGGTTTCAGTGTATTGCATGAAGTTACATGTTTGTTGGATTTTCATTATTACAAGGCAACATTGGGAGCAGGCACTTGTCAATCCAATCCACATCACGATACAATCCAGTGAAAGCCAGCTTCTGTTCATCTTCCATCTAGTCTGTGCCTCATACGCTCCATCTACGTTTGCTTTTACGTGCAAATGGTGGACGTGCACATAGTTCATCCTGCCTTGAAGCAACACTTGCTCGACCTAATACCAGCTGATGCTCTTGCTGACAAAGCAGGAGATGCAGGCAACATGAACTAAGTTTTGAAATCAAACAGCCCCAGAAAAACACAAAGAAAAAAGAAAAACCTGTAAGTACCAGCCTTGAAATAAAAAAATAAAGCTGGCGGAGCATTTACAAACCCGTTAGCACCTATCTAAATGTGCACTAATGTGCTTAGATATTGTGCAATAAAAAATTTTTGCATTGTGTTGGAAACGTTATTACATAATCCCAGATAAAACATTAGATGGGGACCTTGAAAATGGGTTTTCTGGTCCTTGAAAGTCCTTGAAAACCCTTGAATTTTTGCTTTTGAAGCCTGTACGAACCCTGGCTCTACCTCCTGATTGGCTGAAACCCGGCCAGTTTTCTCAGTGCTGCAACCAGCTTGTGAAATGAACCGTAGCTAGTGCGCTGAATAGATACCCTTACAAGGCATAGGAAAAGCCACACACCTATTATTCCTAGCCATATACCAGGACAACACCAAGCACAAACACGAAAGCACATTCCTAAAGAATCACTCCAAAGGAATCGCACTGTCCTGCTCTAATTCACCTGCATATTTTTAAAAGAGACAAACACCAAGAGCTGCACTATGCACTTTCTTGAACAACTCCAAAGAAATTGCATCATCCTGAAGCTAGTTCACTTGCACACTGCCCAACCTCTTGAGGAAAGCTGTTGTTCCACTTGTAGTTGAAAAAACTGCCCAGTAGCACCACCTTCCCTGTGAAATCACTTGGCAGAAGGCATGTAGTTGCCCACATTATGGGCCCATGAGTGCATCCGCTTCGCATGCTTTGCTGCTTGCCCTTTTGGGGGTCTCCCCGGTGCCGCACGTTTCGAGCCTCTGTTTAAGCCGGGATGGCGTCTCCCGATGCTTGTTTTGCTGCCTGATCTTGTGGCTTTGGCTAGCGAGGCATTAACTCTCATTAAAACCTCAACAAGAGCCTGCTGGTTTGTGACTATTTTAAGGCGTTTGGCTATACTTGCCTCATTATGCCGCAAGCAGGATTGTCCTTGGCTTAGGCTTCCAGTTGTTCGAATGAGAATAGCATGTCTCTAGGGATGTCTCCCTGAAATTGTTGAAGACAATTCAACAATGCCTTTCTGTAACCAGCAATTGGAGGTAGTTTGGCTACGTAATGCTTCATGACGTGGTATACCCTAAAGATTCTAGCAATTTATTTATTTCACAATAACCCTAAAGGCACTCTGGGGGAGGGTTTAACATAAGGGGAACATCACAATGGTGAAACACATTACCGGGCATCACTGTAAATAAAACACTGTGGCGACCAATGTTCTCACGGTGACCTAGCTAGCACACGAGACTCGGCTGCAAGGTTACTCCGCTGAACCCCGCCAGAGCAGAGACCGCCACCAACTGGCGTAGCAGCAGTGAACAGCAAGGAACACACGACACAAATCACCAACACCAACATTTATTGCCACTGCAAATTGCCACAGAAAATTATTGCCACAGAAAATTACCCTCCAGGAAACGTCTGAGCCATTCCACGATAAATCAGCTCAACCCTTTGGCCAATGTTTACAGAACATGTGGTGTTGACCGATGCGCAGTTCTCTGCAGTCTGCCCTTGAGTGTGGAAATGAGGTCCATAAGTCCACTCTAGGATGGGGTGACCCATGGCCTTATTTTCAACCCAAGGGGCCACTATATAATCAACTGCTTCTGTATCCCAGATGATGAAGAAATGGAAAAATAATTTGGCAAGTACGTAAATGTCCCCGGAAACTGGGTTGTTGTGGCCACTGGTGTCTGACAAAATAGACGCTTGTTCGGGACATGGAACAATGCTGTAGCCCAGCCTGTTCTTGTCCGTCCGAGTGTACCACGTCTATGGCAAGGTGCCTGAAGAGCTACCGGGACACAAGACGAAGAACTGAATACGAAATACGCAGAAAAGTTATGCCAATGGCCGGCCTCTAATCGTCTACATCAAAAGAGTGTGGTAGTTGTCCACAACGGAAAAATGAACGAAAAAGGAACAAACGGCAAAATTGGAAAAGAAGACTCCGGAAGAACGCATGGAGAACTCAAGAATTGAATTACTGGTAAAAGTCACAACCTACTCTCCTCCACCCTACCCAGGATGCGTTTAGTGAAACATTGGAATACAGTGAGGCTGCCGCGGAGTACACTTCAGTACTCCGTGGCAGCCTCGGAGTACAATGGAGCAGAGTATGGTACTTGCACTTTTTCCATATGGATCCGTTGAAGGGCTTTTTGTGCACCACATTTAATAGTGGCAGGGTGGATGTCATCCCCTGAAATCACTGCGAGGTCTGCAATTTCATTGCAAAGGGCCTCTTTCACAAATGTTGACGGGGGGCCATTAAATAGGTCCAGCATCGCTTCCACACTGTCCTGATCTAATGCAGCGTAGTGCTTAAGAATATGTTGCCCTTTTTGAAGGCTCAAACGGCCCTGTTGGCAAGACTCTTTTGGCATCACCTTTTCAAATACGATGCAGAGAGGCAGTTTTCTGCATTCATTCATGCAGATCAATTTGTTTGAGATTGGTGCAAAATTTTTTGTTA
Source organism: Haemaphysalis longicornis (assembly GCF_048455015.1). NCBI lineage: Eukaryota > Metazoa > Arthropoda > Arachnida > Ixodida > Ixodidae > Haemaphysalis > Haemaphysalis longicornis. The sequence goes on along the minus strand of NW_027526295.1, from coordinate 121,087,639 downwards.
GCATGGTAGTTGTGTACATGGCACCTCAGGCCAAATATTTGAGTAGTTGCCTCATCAAAGAACATAAGCGTTTGCACACTTTGGATGCATTTAGTGTTATTTTGTCTCGCTGCATTTGTTTCATTGAGCTTGTAGGGGTCGGAAAATACTTTAAAAGGTGGCAACCAAATGCATTCAGCTGGTAGAACACAACGGGCATTTTTGAGCCTGGCTGTGTGGGCCAAGTGTAAGCTTGGCTGGAATTTTCCCGTTTGGTTCTTTGAATATAACGAGTGCTGAGAGCTTGTGGCTGGAGGCGCGTGCAGCTAAGGTGCCTGTGAAGCCATGCCGGGCACATCCAGTGTTTGCGATGCATATGGGGCTATCACCGACCACATTGTTCGTCCTGTTTGCTGGGTTGTCGATGCGGATCATCGTCTGATCCATATTGCGGACGTTGTACAACGTGTAGTTGTGCCATTCCAGGGAGACTGCCGAAGTTCGAAAGGCACTTGCTGCCTCTGAAAATTCCTCGGGCGTGCATTATGGCCAACAGGTGCAGTTTGCACAGCGATCGAATAAACATTCACTGAAAAGAAAAAGCAGCTGCTTTTTCTGTTCAGTGAATATTTATTTTCTTTTCAGTGATTGTGAAGTTGAAATCCTTAACATGCACTTTGAGGAGGGTTTTGGCTTCACATGAACGACCTTATGTACACAGCATGCAGCTTAATAACTCTTTGTGAACATGAATATCTGCCAATACTAAGGACGCGCTGTTTTCTCGTCACCAGGTTTTCTTGTACCCTGTGGGGACCAGGGTTCCGGCCGCAAGGCTAGCTCGGCTGAACTCCGCCACGGACCGCCGACCGGCGTAGCGGCAGAGAGCAGCAAGGAACACACAAACACAACGAAACGGCCAAATACTCGTTTATTGGCGTGCCACCAATAACGTAGCCGACTCTCACTCGTCCCGACCCAGCCGTCCGGCGAGGATCAGGAGGCAGGCGCAAGGGGGTAGACAAAGGAAGGTGGGGAAGCCGCATATCCGGTACTCACGTCTCTCCTCGTTGCCCGCTGGAACCCAAGAGAGCCTTCCATCGTCCCGCGCGCCGAAACCGGCCCACCGGGGCCCCGAAGAACCGGTCACGTGACAACGATCGCGGCGCCACGACACGCCAGCGCCGCGGCGCGAGCGACGCATCTGCCGAGGGGAGAGAGGGAGTCTTCCCCCCTCGCCTCAGCTGCGCACGGTGAGGAATGGGGAACGCACCAGGACTCTGGGTTTCCCACATCCCTCCCCCTTTTGACCGAAGCCCCTCGGACCCGAGGGTTCCGGCCGGCGGTGGTCTCACCGCCTAGCGCCGCGAGAAATCGTCCAACATCTTGAGGAAGGCCGCCGAATCTTGCGTGGTGAGGTTCGGCTCCGCCGGCGGGGGAGCGAACCCGGCGACTAGAGGCTCCGCCGCCGGGCCCAGGAGGTCGACAGCCGCGCCCCGGCCAACTGGACCATCAGCATCTATGGGGCTCGAGTGAGCGCGCCGCCTGCAACGCCTGCTGCATAGCGCTTGCAAGAGCGTTCGCGATGGATGCTGCGTCGGCAGACATTCCTCCGCTTACGGGCGTCTGCAAGCCGACTGGCACGAGAGGCGCGCTGTTTGGGTCTTCGGTGTCTGCGTAGGGCCGGCACCTGGAGTATGAACGCGCGGCGTCGCCTGACGAAGAGCGCTCGTGGAATCTGGAGCCTTCCGGGATTCCCGTTGCTGCGCAAGCCGCGGCTGCGGTTGCGTAAGGGCCGTGGAGAAGGGGGACCCGAGCCGCGTCGGCGGCTGCGGAGGACGCTGTTGATGCAGGGCATCGCGGGGGCTCCCGGGCATGACCACAAAGGTCGGCCAACAGCATCAAATCCGCCAACTCATAGTCGTGTGACATGTTCCTTTCGAGCTAGCGAACCTCGAATTCGATTGAAGACTAGTCCCACGTTGGTGCGCCAAAAATGTGGGGACCAGGGTTCCGGCCGCAAGGCTAGCTCAGCTGAACTCCGCCACGGACCGCTGACCGGCGTAGCGGCAGAGAGCAGCAAGGAACACACAAACACAACGAAACGGCCAAATACTCGTTTATTGGCGTGCCACCAATAACGTAGCCGACTCTCGCTCGTCCCGACCCAGCCGTCCGGTGAGGATCCGGAGGCAGGCGCAAGGGGGTAGACAAAGGAAGGTGGGGAAGCCGGATCTCCGGTACTCACGTCTCTCCTCGTTGCCCGCTGGAACCCAAGAGAGCCTTCCATCGTCCCGCGCGCCGAAACCAGCCCACCGGGGCCCCGAAGAACCGGTCACGTGACGATCGCGGCGCCACGACACGCCAGCGCCGTGGCTCGAGCGACGCATCTGCCGAGGGGAGAGAGGGAGTCTTCCCCCCTCGCCTCGGCTGCGCGCGGTGAGGAACGGGGAACGCACCAGGACTCTGGGTTTCCCACAACCCACAAAAGCTAATGTCATTAATTATATGTCATAGCACTAATTACAGTGTGTTTACCATGTACCGTATTTTCCGGACTATGAGTCACGCCGCTGTATAAGTCTCACTTCCATGTATTGAGAATTTTCACAGAAAAGTCTATATATAAGTCGCACCTTTTTACAGGGTTCGCGTTTTTTTTTACGCACATCGCTCGCGCGAGTCGCGCAACAGTGACGCTCCGAACCGCAAGAAATGCGAGCGTACCACTTACCTTTCAATGTTATTGGAGCGAAGCAAACGAATACGGAGCCATAGGCCGGTCCGATGCTGTGAGGCCTTTATTATTACTGCCTTGTCATACCGAGTCTATTCGGTACAGCCGTCAAATTCCTTGCTTTCCGAGTCACTCGGGAAGAGTGCGGCGATCCCTGGATCCACCCCGGTCGGCTCCTCTTCATCATCGTCAGGCTCGCTGCTGTAGTCCGTTTCAGCTGCACCGCTCTCAGGCACAGAGTCAGTTAGTCCCGCTTTCTTAAAACCGGCAGTCACAGTCCTTACGGAGACTGAGTTCCGCGCTTCATTGACCACTCGGCCACCTCGCTCAAGGACGCGTGCCTCATGCGGCCGGTTTTTGTAAAACTGGTCGCTGTCTGTCATCCACGTCTCCCACAAACGCCGCAGAATAGCTTTGAAGCTGCGGTTCACGGCTATGTCGAGTGGCTGCAGCATCTGCGTCATGCTGCCAGGAATAATGACCGGGATGCAGTTTTTGGATTTGATCTTCGTCTTTATAAAATCGGTCATGTGTGCCCTCATGCTGTCCATCATGAGAAGTCCCTTCTTCATGTGAAAAAATGTGTCAAGTCGCCGCGAGAAGCATTTCTCCAGCCACAGCCCCATCATTTCCACATCCATCCAACCTTTCATGTCGCACTGAACGACGACTCCGGGCGGGAAGATGTCTTTCAGCATGGTTTTCGTCTTGAAAATAATCATAGGCGGCAGTTTGGTTCCATCTGCACAGCACGCCAACACGACGGTTAAATGTGATTTTTCTTGGCCGGTCGTCCTCAGACTGATCGGATGGGTACAGATGCAGGGCTCGTTCTGAAAGTGAGAGCCGCGTTTGCTGCTCCCGGATATCCCGATCCGCCTGCCCGAGGAGCGCGCCTCCATGCCAGGCGCAACTGGGTTCGACCGACTCTCCTGGTGGCAGTGGTGGCTGATAGGCGCGAGAAGCAGCGATTGCGGCTTGCACCTTGCGCGCTTCCGTGGCCAGCTCGTTGAGATTGCGGCAGCTGCAGCCGCGCAGGTATGAAGCGAAGGTGGGGTGGCTCTGCCGGACGACGCGCTCGACCCGCTCCGCATTCGAAGCTTCCGAGTCGGCGTACTCGAACAGTTCCTGCATCGCTCAGACATACTCGAGCAGCGGCTCATCGGGAGCTTGCGTACGCAGTTCCAGCTCTCGGCGCATCCATGGTTGGTAATCGTACGGCAGGAATTCTTCACAAAACGCTGCCTGAAACTCATCCCACATGGCCGCTTTGCAGCCGACAAGTCTGTGCCACTGTGCAGCGTCTCCCACTAAGGCTGCGGGCATAATTCTGCTTAGGACGTCGCTGCAGCCAGTCGCCTGTTAGTACCGATTCAGCGCCACCAAGAACACGTTGGCGCCCGTTTGGTCGCTGCAGCTGCTGTACGTAGGAACCGGCATGTTGATGCGGGGGCCAGGCGGCTGCACAGCCTCGAGGGCTTGCTGTATCGCGCTGGCGAGTGCCGTTGCGACACCGGCCGTGTTTGCTGGCCCTTCCCTGTGCCCACTTACCGTTTGCGGGGGCGACTGGATCAGCATGTCCGGCGTGGCGTTGTTCGTCCAGGCGGTACATGTCCGCGGCACCGTGGGGTCTGCCGAGCGCGCCGCCCGTGCAGCTTTGTAGAGCCCCGTGCCGCTGTGTACAGTTGCTCGCTGTGCCCGCTAAAATGTGCGGGGGCCGACTGTGCACGCTCCGTGCGTGTAACTCGGCCGTAATGGATGTCCTCCAGACTCACGTATGCGTTCGCTGGTGGTGTGAGGAACGTCGGCCAATGAGGGGTTTCTGCGGCCTGGCCGGCGAGCATCATCAGGTCGCACCACTCGCTGGCGTTGCCTGCCATATTGCCTGATTGTTCGCCTCAACTGCGCTTGCAGACGAGGCGCCAGGTTGGGCGCCAAAATGTGGCGTGGGTCTGACTCGGACGATCCGCACGAGTATACGGGCCGGCCGTGAGAGGCAGGTATGCCGTGTATACGGGCCGGCGTGAGAGGCAGGCAACACAAAGGCAACCGTCCAACATAAGCAATGGTGGGGTTTATTCCCCAAACCCCCGTCCCCTTTCTTCGTCTTGGTTCGGCGTGGCGGCGGCCGGAGCCGTTCGGCTCAGAACGGGCTCGCCCGCGTACGTTCACCTGCAAGGGGAAGAGGAATTACCTGGCGGCCGTTCTTCTCGCTGTCCCGAACCGGACTCCCTCGGGTGCGCGTGGCGTCCTTCCACCCGCCCGGCCGTACGGCTCGTGACATCACTGCGTTCTCCCCCGCACCCCATTGGGCCGTCTCTACTCACGTGGTGCGTGACGTGGAGGTGACGACCTTGCCTCCGGGCGAGGAGGAATCGCCCCTACGTGCCCCGCGCCGGTCGGTGTGGGTTTCCGCTACTACCCTTTCCACAATTTGTTGGGAGGTTATTCGTGTCGTAGAGGCATGAACATGAACCATTGGTTACGCAGTTTAGTGTTGTGCAAACGGTACAAACGACATGTCGTTTGTTTGCTGGTGACAAGCACAGATGTCCTCAAACTTGGAAGTGGTATGACTGAGACGCAACATGTTTAGGCAATATTTATAACCTTGTGCTTCTTTGAGCAATTTCGGCTTCTATTTTAGTTTATCCTTTCTTGTGTGCTTGAAGAAAAGTAGTTGCCGAATAAATTGTAAGAATTTTTGGGATTTTAAGTCAACTTAACTCAAAATCTCCTGTAATTGTCTGATCTTGCTCTAATATGTGCGTTTTATGTGATGCAAAGCCAGATACGACCAAGGAGCACCAAAACAAACTTACTCGCGGCCTTCGCGTGTCAGCATTATTCATTTAACCCTCTGTTTCTCATGAGAGTTCAATTTTTACAGTTCAGTTCTATCAAGAGAGCTAAAAGAATGAACAAAAACTGAATACTTGTGCATTTTCATTTTATTTCTACAAAAAAAATTGAGCACACAAATGTGTACTCTACGTCAGAAGTACTGGGTTACCAGTGAAACTGGTTAAAGCAATTTGCCAGCCGATCTTGCTCTTTGCAGAGGTAAACTGCATTTCTTGCACTCCAATCCATTTCTTTAATTGCGCCCTGGCATCTTGGAGTGTGGGGCATTGTTCTGGGTGACTTTCACATGGGTGGGGTTTACCCCATCATACCTTATTGCATCCAGAACATCACAAGCACGGTTCAATATGGTGGTGCTGCTGCTGATGCGCCTAGCTTCCACAACATCTTCTGTGGCACTCTCGGCCCGCATCAAACCTAGAGCGACTTGTTGTCTGAACTCGGCCAGCTGTTGACAATGGCGGTGTCAAGATGAAAGATGACCCTCTAATACTACTTCTTCGTCTTGAGTTGGTTTCTGTAAGAAGCAAGCAGTTGATCGGCTTTATCCACACCACCCCTGCTCTGATTGTATTTGACCAGGCTAGGTTTTTGGACTTCGAGGTATTATTTTTTCTGTCATACCTGTGGTACGATCCCACGGCATTCCCACTCTGCTTCTGGGCCCCATGGTAACGGTTCTGTTGTAATACCACTCGTAAATACGTTAATTCCCCCGGCAAGCCGGAGTGTGTGGGCCACTGGGGTCTAAAAACCTGACACGCCCTTACAAAAATGGTTGTTGAGTTTCATAAGAAATTTTGTCGAATTCACTCAACAAACATTGTTGAGTATCCAAAGAATTTCTGTTGTGATTCTGTTGAGGATTTGTTGAGTTTTTCAGGAAAAGTGGCCACCGTGGTTTCATTGATTTTCCGTTGAATTTCTTGCGTCGAATTCCCATTGAGTTTCTGTTGTCTTTCGGTTGAGTCTCAACTGAATTTCGTATTGATGTTTTGTCGAGGTTTTTATGACTGCCCAATGTGTTTCTGTTGATATATTGTTGAGATTTTTACGAGGGCCCCCTGTGTTTCTGTTGATATTTTGTTGAGTTTTACACGAGTGCTCAATGTGTTTCTGTTGAAATTCGTCGAGACTTTTACGAGTGCCCAATGTGTTTCTGCTGCGATTTCTTTCAAAGGTTTTTGCGATCATTGCAGGTTGAACAAGAATCTACATTTTATCGCGCCACCAATACACGAGTTTATGGGGTGTCAGTAGTAGTGCATGTCATGTGACTAAAAATTCTGCCTCATGCAGACATGCAAAAAAGAAAAGAAAAGCGTTCAGTGTGCACTTCTTTTTACTTTATTTCCCTATTAAGCAGCGACGACAAGCTATTTTTTATGTATCCGGCGCTTACACTTGGAAACTTCTGGCCCGTGTAGCCTGCAAAAGATGAAATGTATTTATGATTTACTAGAGTTGTCCATCCAAACATGTAGCCATGGGCTATAGAGTTTCAAACAATAACAACTAGAGAGGAATTTGGCGCTGTGATCGTACGCCTCAATGGGCGTGATGGGTAGTTCTGGATTCGGATTGGGGCTCGATGGCTTGTGGAAGTTGCTATGGATTGCAGGCAGTTTTGTTTTCGTTTTGGATTTACATGAACGCATTTGCCTACGCGGGGTGTTGGAAGAAGCGATCGAAGATGCGTTTCTCCCTGAACTGCATGCCTCGCGTGCACTTACGCCGCCCTGAGTGGAATATTTTATAACCAGAGTTGCATATTGGGTGGGTTATCAATTCATTGCCGCACAGCGAGCACGAAAACACAAATGACGGCGCTCTGTGCGGCGAAGTTGTCTGCGAATTAGGAATTGCGGTGCTGCTCATTCGGCAGAGCAATGTATTGTCAAAGCTGACGACGGTTGCGAATCGCTTGGAACAGCCACAACTTTCGGGCGAACGCCGGCTCCTACGGCGTAGAACAGCAGCACCGGCGGCTGGTAGGAACACAGCTTGATGAATGCCACTACTTCAGGCAAGAATACTTCTTCAAAGGTAAACTGTTTCTTTTTTTTATGAGCACAAAACTTTTCTGAGTATTACAAACTACAAGCGCCGAAACTTTTACAAGTTTATAAAGTCCGAGTCCTGCTGGAGTTGGCGGCAAATGGCAAACCTGCTCCACAAACCTCCTCGACTCCGTGTCTGCTGTTTATAAACGTGCGGTTTCATTTCGTACAAAACCAGTTTTTGGTCAGTAACTTTCTTGTTCGTCATGTAATTTACAAACGCAGAACCGGGCAATAAAAGTTTTTTTTTTGTCAAAAAACATAATTTGCGCAGCCATACGCACGTTTCGATCCTACGCAATCCGGTTCCAGAACTACCCATCATTCCCACTGAAGCGTAAGCGCCGCTGCCATGTTCGCGTTGACACTAGCGCCAGTTTCCCCTCTAGTTATTTGTATGAAACTCTATGGCCATGGGCTAAAGTTATGCAATTATGGGGCCTCTGGAAGTTGCTCCCATCAAAGCGGCAGGCATGATACCTTACATAATACACGCCCACAAAGATTGACAGGAGGACCATCACCCGAGCTATCGGGAAAATTGTGTATATAAAAATTGCAAAGCTCAAGTGTGCTTTCTTGAAGGTGTGCAGCTTGTGCATATATGCTTGCCCATCCTTTGTGCTTCTCTTTCTTAGCCTCTAAAAGTCCATTCACATGACCAGTTCTAGGCACCACCCTTCGTGCTTAGTGCACAGACAGTTTAGGAGGGAAAAGATGGTAATGATGATTTGGGTTCAATGGTGCAAGGTTTTAATAGGAAAACAGTGCCAAAAATAGTTATTTACTGTCTGTGGTGGGACGGAACAAATTAAACCCTGTAAGTAAAAAAAATAATTATACGTCGTCTTTCCTCACGCGGGTTCTGGCTGGACCAGCGTGATCACAACCGGTTTTAATGCAAGGAAGGGCGTGTTTATGCACAGCAGCTCGTCACGGCAACTCATCAAGAGTCGCCTCACTCCCTCCGGGCTATCCTGTACATGTGGACGGGCCACCAAGCTGGATCATCCAGTGACGTTTTATAATGTCATATCTGTCCATCGCTGCTGGCCCCTTTTTCTGTCATGCCATTCCCGCCTTAGCATCACGTGGAGGAATTCAAACAAATTATCCATTCAGATTCTACTCGAATCAACATCTCAGAATTTGTGGTTTCCCCAGTGCTTGTAGTTAATAGTTCCCACTCAGTAACAAATGCTTTTTTTCTAAAAAATAAAAACCTGTTCAGCAAGTTCTCAAAATTAGTAATAAAAGTGCGCAAAAATACACTTTCCCAAACAGCATAAAAGGAATGCAATGATCTCACTGTGCACATGAAGAAAAACGGGTGATTAGCTAAAGTTGGCAAAGATGAACGAGGCTGCTTTGTTCTTGGCACTCTAAAAGTGAATCATGTGCACTCACCGACCACAGCCTTTACCCGCACGGGGTCCAACCCTTGCTTCGTGGGAGCGTCGCCCTGGGCTTTGCCTTTCCCTCCAAAGAGTGTCTTCCCCTTCAGCTCCTCCGGAGTGAAGACATGCCGCAAAAGAGCCCTGGCAAATTTGCCAGGGCCACTCGCACATGCATGCACCAGCTGCTCGAGGTACCCCTTTTCAACTAGGACACCACCCCCAATGTCAACCTGCGAGCAGAAAATAAAACCGAAACAGTTGAACCAATACGAACTCAAGGATCAAGACAATGAAGAGTTTGAGTACCCCTGAACAATTTCTCAGAATATTACAGTAATTCATTTACAGACTGTGGCACTGATCCACTAGAAACTCTTTTTGAATAGATTTAATTTCGAATGTATATTTTTAGTTTTTATGAGTGAACATGCATACCTCAACATGTTTTCGGCTTGTTTAAACAAGCGTTTCAACAATTCATTAAAGACTTTGCCAAGTGCCCAGTGAAGTAGACAGTGCGTGTATTGCTTTGTGGTAGAAGGGCCAAAAAAAAGAACCATTTGGGTGCTCTTAGCTCAGTCTGGATGAAACGTTACGTGGCTAAAATAGTTTGAAAATGGCCGACCCAGCAACATTCTAGTCTATAAGCAGAACAATGGAACACTCTTTGACTACTCCAAAAACAGCCCACAGACAAGTGACAAACATGAGCGCTCGAGATTGTGTCAAGCATCAAGATTTATTGTTATCTCGGAACACGCTTGGTTATTAAAAAGCCGAATGCGAAAAAAAAGGTGAATGCCCACCACATAATGTTTCAAGCATGTCACGAGGTGCGAGGTGAAAGTTTCACCGCCCATTCTTTTTTGGGCCTACCTCTAATAAAACGGGCGCAACAGATTCCGTACTTATTAGCTATGTCATTGATAACTTCCCTGCGAATTTGACGAATGAGATCCAAACATCTTCAAACACTGCCATGTAGCCTCCGCTTTTAAACATCTGAGGGGGAGAAAAATAAAGAAAAACAAAGCTTCCCAGTACGCTCTCCTTCACTGGGCACCTTGCTTCAGATATGCGCTTGTAGGATGCGTGAACAGGGCAGTCCGGAATTTCGAAACAGAAACAATGCTGGCTACTCCTTACTACAAGGCATTTATAAACTCATGAACCCCGCAGAAAAAACACCACACCGTCCACATGAACGTTCCTGCCAACACCACGCCGCAAGCCATGTTTCGCGTCTGGAAACTTGCTGCTTGCGCAGCAGAGTGCAACCGCATGTGGCGCCAGCGCCACCATGCAGGTATAGTGCCACCGCACTGTTGAAAGTCCAGTCATATACACCCTATTAGTAACTACCAAGTGAAGCTAGAAAGGTCACGCCAAAATATACCCAGTACAGCTAACCATTGGCACTAACAATGTGATGCAAAGTCGCAAATTTGTGATAACCATCAAATTTTCTAGCATTACTTGTTTACATCCTCTGATTCTTTGACTAGTAATTTTGTCGTAATTTGTGTGATGCTTCTCCCTTACCAGAAATCTGCTACACCCTTAAATTTTGCACACTAACTATTGAAAACATTGACCGTGTGAAAGCTCCCTCCCCCCCCCAAAAAAAACTTACCTTTGGGCAAGGGATCACGACGTCCTCTGGCCCTGGCTTGTTGCCTTCAATCTTGCTTAAAAGTTTGTGCACCCTTTTCAGGACCTTGGATGTTTCTGCAAGAAGCCCACAAATACAATGAACAAAATTGCTAGAACATTCATTAGTCTCATGTCTTTAGTCATTAGTCTCATGTCATGTCTACCTTGCGATGTCCAAATCGATTCTTTGCTCCCATACTTTACCTCAAAGTTATCGGTTTTCCCTACTTGTAGTCTCATCTCTTTTAGCCACCATTCCGAGAGAGTGCACCAGCTGTCAATTCACATTACATGCTGTTCTGTTAACTTGAGTTGAGACACGATATTAAGATAAGTAAACAATGGAGTTCTGGTATCTCCGAGGCTTCCTACCTCAAGCCGTACCATGACGTCATTGTGTGTGATGCTTCCCCCTTACCAGAAATCTGCTACACCCTTAAATTTTGCACACTAACTATTGAAAACATTGACCGTGTGAAAGCTCCCTCCCCCCCCAAAAAAAAACTTACCTTTGGGCAAGGGATCACGACGTCCTCTGGCCCTGGCTTGTTGCCTTCAATCTTGCTTAAAAGTTTGTGCACCCTTTTCAGGACCTTGGATGTTTCTGCAAGAAGCCCACAAATACAATGAACAAAATTGCTAGAACATTCATTAGTCTCATGTCATGTCTACCTTGCGATGTCCAAATCGATTCTTTGCTCCCATACTTTACCTCAAAGTTATCGGTTTTCCCTACTTGTAGTCTCATCTCTTTTAGCCACCATTCCGAGAGAGTGCACCAGCTGTCAATTCACATTACATGCTGTTCTGTTAACTTGAGTTGAGACACGATATTAAGATAAGTAAACAATGGAGTTCTGGTATCTCCGAGGCTTCCTACCTCAAGCCGTACCATGACGTCATTGTGTGTGATGCTTCCCCCTTACCAGAAATCTGCTACACCCTTAAATTTTGCACACTAACTATTGAAAACATTGACCGTGTGAAAGCTCCCTCCCCCCCCCAAAAAAAAACTTACCTTTGGGCAAGGGATCACGACGTCCTCTGGCCCTGGCTTGTTGCCTTCAATCTTGCTTAAAAGTTTGTGCACCCTTTTCAGGACCTTGGATGTTTCTGCAAGAAGCCCACAAATACAATGAACAAAATTGCTAGAACATTCATTAGTCTCATGTCATGTCTACCTTGCGATGTCCAAATCGATTCTTTGCTCCCATACTTTACCTCAAAGTTATCGGTTTTCCCTACTTGTAGTCTCATCTCTTTTAGCCACCATTCCGAGAGAGTGCACCAGCTGTCAATTCACATTACATGCTGTTCTGTTAACTTGAGTTGAGACACGATATTAAGATAAGTAAACAATGGAGTTCTGGTATCTCCGAGGCTTCCTACCTGAAGCCGTACCATGACGTCATAGTAAAAAGCCAATCAAAGCCCCCCCCCCCCAACCTTCCATCTGCACATGGCAGGCATACAGCAGGCTTGCAAAAGGCCAGACAGCTACAACATCGGTGCCATGATGAAATTCACATGCAACTGTACGGGTAATGCCTGACCTCTGATAAAACTAATCAACATGGCCAAACTCCCAGTTGACTGATTGTACGGTTCAACATGCCAACGCAACACAGGTGGTGAGGCGCACCGTGGTAGAGGGCTCCGGATTTATTTTGACCACCTGGGGGTCTTTAACGTCTTCATAACGCACGGGCGTTTTGGCTTTTTGCCTCCATCAGAAAAGCGGCTGCCGTGGCCGGGAATCGAACCCGCACCCTCGTGCTCAGCAGCACAACGCCTTAGCCACTGTGACGGGTCCAAACTCACAGTCAAGACCTTTTGCATTTCCGAGCGAGTGGTGCAGGTACAGTTAACCAAGAAGTAAACATTACAAGTGTGGCAGTTGCTGTCCCTGGGTCCACACGTAGTCAACGCAAGTGAATGCAAATTGCCTGACTTCATGAGATAAATTACAAGAAGCTTAAAATAGAAATTTACTGCAAGGACACATAAAACAAGACAACTTTGAGTAGCGAGAAATGAAATTCAACCCGTCCTTTGCTCGCCAAGTGTATAAATAACAAATGAGAAACAGTGATACTGCCGCTGCAAAGTTTCACCTCCGCACAGTTCTAGTGCTTTCCTACAATAAATGGTGCTCTCAACATCATTTAGTCAGTTTGATATGCTTGCGTATGGATTACTGCAGAAACACCCAACAGTCAGTTGGTGGTTAAAGCTATAAATAGATCATATTTTATAAATGCTAGAACAAAGATCTGAACTACAAATGTAAAACAACCTTTAAGCCACATTTTTCTGAACCCTGCACTTTTTATGCCTGTGGCCGAGTGGCGAACTGGTACCTAAATGGCATGAACGCCGACTCGACGGCCACAAGTTGGGAAGGCATGTCAGGGAATTTTTCCATCTGAGCAAATTTGTGTCACTTGTAACAGCAAAAGGAGAATTCCAAAAGTATTTCGGCAACAGGATACAAATTTCAGCTGGATGATGACGTAATGAGAATGATGATGAAAACGATTACGCAATATGAGTTTGTGAAAGGCAATGTATACTAAAAATTTCCAGTGTGCTAAGCAGGGTAACCTCCACTTTTGTTCCTCAGCTCCGCGCCATAAATAGTTTTCACTATTAAAAAAGGTTACCAAGTTCAGCTGGAGGGCAAAATGCGAAAAAGAGATGAGAGCCGTGCTGATAGGCCCGCTCACAAGGTACCAGTGTCAAACCAGGCACTATCACAAGATATCACCAATGCAGTTCACAGCATGCTGTGTGAGCATTATAGGTCTCTCTGTACTTGGCAATAGACCCTATGCAAAATGCGCCCCGCCATCTCACGTCGACTCCGGTAACTAGGTCCGCCATTTTGGTACGGTCGTTTGAAACCGAAACCAATTAGCAAAACATAGAAGGCGAGCATTGACCGCTCTTGGTGATGAACTACAATGCCGGAGCATTGCTTCGTGCAGCAGAGCACGCAATGCGGAAATACCGGTTCAAATGGAGAAAAGGTATACGTGAAATTCTACGCTTTTGAACGAACTTTGTGACGCGAACTGTGCCGGCGCGAGCAACCTTTGACACGCTGGGCGCAGTGTGCTTGGAGCGAATATTTGTCGTTGGTTCGCTAAGCGCGGGGTTCCGTAGTCGCTGTCCGTATGAAAAATACAGCTGCGTTAGAGTTCTGTTGTCCAGCCTTTGTATTATAAATGAAGCCTGAGCGTGCGCCGCTTATTCACGCGACTGACAGCGGCGCTCGACAGGGAAAAAAGTACCACACGTTGCCAAAATTAGGCTGTTTCTTCACTCGTCCCTGTGGCTCTGCGACCGCTTCATTTCATTGTTAAATGGTACCGCTTAGCCCCTACACGAGCCTTTATCTTACCTAGGGCTGTAAACAAACTTTTCTTGCCGCACTACGCCGTCACGGCGCGGTTGAAAATTTCCTCTGTGGCGGGCGCGCACGGTATGGGAGTGTATTGTTGGTTTCTTTACGTTGCATTTAGCCGCGTGTTGTTGCAGAAGTGGCGAACACTGTTTTATGATGATCTAACGGTGGAAAATTTGAGCTTTTGCACTTGGCTCCCGATTTGCCGGGCTGAAAGGTTTGTTGTTACGTCAAGTTAACTTGGTGCCCATTGTCATTCCAGCAACGATGTATTTACTGTCGAATATTTTGCGACTAAAATACACACTCACTCCTCCAGTTTGTCACATGCTGCATGCATGCCTCCGACGTAATGATAGTGGCCATTGATGTAGGTAGCTGAGACAATTTTAAAGTTTTATTCAAAAAGAAAAAAAGAAAACGGCCACAGTTGCATCAGGCCGCCGCGCATCAGCTTGAGTGCTTTTGTGTTTTTTGTATCCACAGTGAAAATCGCAGTAAATTAAACTACTTCGCTGATTTATAGCGCGTGCAGTATAGCAAACTGTAAATATAAATAGAACACAAAAAGAAGCGTTCGCGCACCCCTGCATGCCGCGGTCTAGTAAACACGACGTTGCCCAGCCTCTGCGTGCTCACGAGGTGGCCACAGCGTAATGTGGCATGACTGCTTGCTGGTAGCTCATAGGTGACCCTTCAGGTGCAATGCCAGTCCTTGTTTCTGTCACTGTGGGGGATGAGGCCAGCACAACTGGGGCAAAAAATCCATTCCCAAGGCTACCAAGTTTTCTCCCAAGCGCCTGCACGGCACTTTGTTGCTGATCGCATTGCTCCTGTACTCGACGTGCATCGAATAGACGCATTGGCAAGGGAAAGGAGGGGCCATTTTCGCGCGGGCTTCTCCAGTCAATGTCTTGGACACTCGCTGGCTTGATGTCCTGCTGTCTCGGACGTCCCCACTGTTGTGGCAGCTCAGTGCACGCAAGCTCCGGTGGCGCCTCTTAAAACCTTCGGCTTGCAAGAGGGCGAGTACGTGCACAGCAGCCAGGATGTGACTCCATGCTCCACTGCAACCCGCCGGGCAATCGCACGCTGCCTCACAATCGCCCCACTGTCCGTCTCAAACGTGAGGCACACAACATAGGGCCGGCGACTTTTCTTCTCGGAGCGAAAGCAGCTGCTGAGCACATGGATGAGGCCCAACCTGCAAGAACAGAGAGAGTAACAGTAAATAGCACTCAGGGAAGAACATGACTAGTCCGATACAGTTTATGGTAAAGGGACAGAGCAGAAAGAAGTGGCCGCAAGGAACAGACTCAAAATGACCAGATTTTGTGTCTTGCTTAACACTGTTGCAAGGACAAGGACCTACACCTCAAACAGCAATGATGTCAAAACTGTTTGTCAAGTTCGAGCGTGCAAGTATCTCTGCATGCTTTGTAATGCATTTTCAAAAGAAGGAAGTTTAACATTTAAAAACCCCACCATGGGTAATGATACCAGTACCCGCATAATCGTGTTCGTCATAACTTAAGCAAGCAATAATGTGATTATCTGGAACTCACTTCCAGAACCTTTCGAGATAAACAGGTAAACATTCGGGCTATACCGATGACCCATCGAATTAAAAAAAATCTTCTAGTTCAGTGAGTTCGAGGTAACGAGGTTTTACTGTATTATCTATTCGTGCACACCAAAAACATGCGCTTTAGAAACAAACACAACCACTCAACCGCCAAAAAGGAGAAGAAAGACACACAAACAGATTTTTGCGCAATAAATAATGAAAACACACAAAAAAAGAAAATTTAAGGCGTATGTACGCTTTTGTAGTTGACTTCGCTGCAAAGCACGATTGCTTTGCGGCAAACGCGCGGGCGGACGACCGTCACGGAAAACGGTCGCAACCTTTCCGTAAACATCTTCGCCAAAAATCATCCCGTAAATTCCATGTACAGCATTTGAAAATACCTAATCCACCCACTAGCGGCACGGTCTGGATATTGTCGCTCTCCTCTTTTAGGGTTACTGCAACAGGGTCGCCGCTACGCATTTGCGTGGTAAACAACGGTGAACAAAGTGATCTACAAATGCTCATACCGGCTAACTCGCGTCAGGTAAAAACAAAGAAGGATTTACTTACTGCGAGGCGCACGTGTTTGTCCGCACCGATGAAGGCGAGCAATGCGCCTCAGTGGCTAGGCGGCATGCCTTGCTCCGCTGCCGCTTGGATGGGTCTTTGGCGCGGCACCCCGAGTGGTATGAGTCTTCAGACACAGTCGGCAGCGCAGGCAAGTCCTTCGTCCACAATCCGCGGTCGAGAGCCGGAAAACACGGTCCAGTTTGAGCCATACCGCGTTACCGTCACCTACACTCCCACAGTAAACAATACGAGACTTCCCGATCGGCGCCCGTACCAATATGGCCGACAGACTCGTTTACATCAGTGTTGCTAGATCACCAAGCAATTTCGCATAGGGTATATTAAGCCTCCAAATATAAAAGTGTTTAGAACACAAGGCACATTTTGCCATTTTATACTGGGAGTGAACAAGTAATTACACAGCATTAGGAAGACTGAATAGAAACAGAAGTATGCAATTACCTTGTATGAACTGACCTGCTGGCAATAAGTAGTTGCATTCCCTACTGTAGAAATGCTCAAAGTAAAGGACAACTGCTTTCAATACCCTCCCTCAATGCACAACTTGACTGTCTCTGAAAAACCCTTCTAATTACTGCACTTCATTACTCTGGCTTTAGAGTGGGATGTTATCTAACGGCAGCAGCAGCCAAATTGATGTTGAGCTGAAGGTGCAGGCGGTCACTCAATAATTAGAAGAATGTTGCATAATAAGTAAGGAAAGATCGAAAAGAACGAACAATGTTAGGTGTTGCCAGTAATGCTGGGCCTGCTGCGCCGCACTTCACTGTTGCATGCTGAACGCTCCTTACCAGCCACGTTGTCAACAGCTTCTTGCTCTCTCTTCAGCGTCGCCACCTCCACCTGCAGCCTTTCTTTCTCTTCTTCTAGCTCCCGAATCCGGTCGCTGCAGGCACAGCATGGTTCTTCCTAAAATTGTGAAGACATGCACTAAATGAGGACTCAGCCAAACAAAACGCAAATTAATTTTGGTATCAGGTCCAGTTATGAGGTGTTTAATGAAACACTATTTTCTTATCACCATCACAACCTGAAGCTTTTCTTTTTCCTTCGGCGAATCTGACAAGAAGGGAGCCCAGCTTTAAAAAAAAAACAGGAGTGCATGGCAGCGGGCTCTTTGCAATGTTGTGGCAGCGGCCGATTTTTTGATGGAGGTGAAAAGCAAAAACGCCCGTGTGTACAAGATTTCGGCGCACGTCAAAGATCCTCAGGGGGGTCAAAATGAATCCGGAGCCCTCCACTACAGCGCGCCTTATCGCCTGCGTTGCGTCGGCGCGTTAAAACCTACAATCAATCAATGAAATTAATGTTTGAAATGTTTCTTAAACGTGCTGACATCAAGCGTACAAATGAAAAATGAGAGTAGGATGCCGCTCGCAGGAATTGGTTGATTGCAATTATGCCACCATTGTTGTGAATCCTGTTTCGCCCACTTTCGAAGACCGACTAGCACGCTGCGCGAACACCATTCGCGCACGCGGCTGAGTAACCTGCGCCGTGCTCCACCTTCACAACAATTATGCTATTGGGAAGATGCATTTTATACAGACCCTTCCTTCCATTTGCCGGGAAGGCATGGCTTCGGCTGTGCTGGCGGTGCCGGCGGCTGCGAGCTTCGCGCGCTTTCTCTCCAGGTAGCCCGGTTTTCCTGCCAACAGTAACCGGTACATACGTCAGTTTTCACCGCTTACTAAATGAACACAAAGAAGACAAAATAGGCATACTAACCAAAATGGAGAATGCGCGCAGGTGCTGGCTCCTCGCCGTCTCTCCAGCTGACGTCCTGTATTGTGCCTTGTAGTTCTTTTAAGGCACCCTCGTCCGTCATCACTCTAACTCCCACTGCTGGATCCGCCAACGCTCGGACGGGATAAACGTCCCATTTCTCATCCGCCAGCCACTTCACCAGCACGTGGGTCATCGTGAAGCATGAGTACAGCAACTACTACCACAGAACAGGGCTACTACCGCGCTTTGTCCCAAGAAGAAACAGAAGATTGCCAGGGTGGCCTGTTGGTTTTGTATTTTGGCTAGCAGGGTCTAAAATTATGCATGTTTTAGCTATAGTATTAACTGTAACTGATAAATCAATATGTTAATAAAATAAACTTCAATTACTAATTAATAAGCAAAGCTAGCTGAAAAAAACTTGGACTTATTTGGCGTTTTTAGAGCAATACAAAATCTGTTTAGTAGGTAAACCAAAGCACCGTGTAAGATAGCTGAATAGCTCAACGCCAGGGGTAACACTGCAAAAAAATGTTTTTTTTTGTATCTCACGAAATAAATCCACACAGTCAGCAATATTTTCAACATGCACTTACAAATTAGAACTGACATGGTATTTGGTCATTTAAAGCAAGCAGAAGTTGCAAAAATAGCTACAATGGGATTTTTTGTGGCGCTGTAATCGCAAATTTTATTACGTTGAATCATCCTTTCGATATGGATTCTCACATGTGCAATGTGGTAAGCCTCCGCAACCTCACTCTGTGAACTGGTCATGATCCTGTAGGAAAGGGGGCATGAGCAATGCTACATGAACCTCCTCCAGACCTGCTTTTATTCCTTGGAATCCCTTATCTGCTAGAACTACGTCGCCTGGGCGCACCAAATCCAAAAAGCCGGAGTCGACGGTCACAAAAGCATCTGAACACCTTCCCACATACGACTTTAAGTGAAAACAAATTGTCCGACAAGGGGTTATGCCAACTAAAATCTTCAGGGTGTAGCCACCTTTGTAGTGCGAATAGAGCACTCTGCTGCTGAATGGTGCTCAGCTTTTCCGTTCACACTTCAGTGCAGTCTATGATAACGCTCCGGTGCGGGTAATGTACCTTAAAGCAGTCTGGCATCGTCGACAGTGTCACGTGTGGCGGCCGACGGAAGATCCACTTTTGCGTTGCTGTGCTTAATGTACGCAGAACGCTGTGAAAGTGACGCGCAACAGTCTTCCTATGCACTAAAAACAGCACAGAAATCGAGAACGATATGCCTAACTTTAGTTTCATAAGAAACATGATTAGTCTGTCACACATTGACACATACGGTCGCTCCAAGGGTGTAGGCAATATGCTCAACAAAAGAGCAAACACCTCTGGGCTTACACCACACAGGTATCGCATCTTCGCATCACAGGCGCTAGCGCTGTCATGACCATTAAAACTGCTCGATCTGTGTTCAGGGCCTATGTGACGGGAGGTAGTGGTTGGACCACACTGGACTTTGGCATCAGTGAAGGTTGTGTGGCTCACTTGTGTGCTTGCCTCCGTTCCTTGCGACAAACATATATACACAGAAAATGTAGTAGACATTGCTTCAACTCCTTCAGTCTGGCATGCTTGCAAGGGGAGTAAGAAAGAACACCCTCATGAAGCCTCTTTTTCATAAAACAGCCTTAGAGCCTCACTTAGATTGAAAGAAAACATTGTCAGTGTAATGCTTGTTTCTTGATTTAAAAAAAATTCACCACATCTGATTACAAGGATACAAACTATCCCAGTTCATCAGCAAATCCTGGAAGGTTAAGCAACGTGTTAACAGCTTTAATAAGTACGACACAAAACATCCGCTTTACACAAATTGATAGGGAGGACCACAGACATCTCCAACGAGCCCCCTTTTACCGCCATTATGACAACCGTTTTCGTACTTCTCTACACTGTGAACACCACAACATACCTTTATTGGTGCAATTATTGCTGTTAAATTTGCTACATGATGATTAGCAAACATGGACACTCACCTGATCTTGTGCTTTCTGTACATCGGCAGCTGGCTGCAACTCGTCCACAAATGCATCCGAACTGCTACTCGAGCTACCAAGTGTGACAGTACTTTGGTGGGAACCCACCTTGCCTTTACGATTACTTAAAGCGCAATGGGCGTTAGATTAACACAGGCTGTATTTTTGTAGAGCACTTCATTGCTTCATCAAAGTGGTTCTATTCATCAGCTTGTATGATGTTTCCTAGGCTGAAAGTGACACTTCCAGCATGCCTGATTAGCATTTATTTCAGTTTATTTGTACATGCATTTAACCCTAAGACGAAGCTTTGAGTGCAGGTTTGGCAAGAATTTCCGCAAGTGTTTTCACGACTCACCTAAAACAAAACACGTCATCCACAAACATTTATTCGTTCATTTCAGCTCAAGATTTGAACTTGTATACAAGAACACTTACACAGCTTGCAAGAGCTGCTTTGGTAATGCACAGGATCAGAGACAAAAATGGCACTGCCTGTCACTGACTGCATCTCTGAACGAGTGTTTTAACAGTGTTTTTAACGAGTGTTTTAACTGTTTCTTGCTGGTAGCGTTGGTACAGCTGGTTCAGCATCTCTTTTTGTTCTATTTCTTTCGCTTTTATGTCTATTTCAAACTCCCGCAGCTTAAATTCCTTGTCATTTTTGTGTTGCTTAACCTCTTTCCGTTTCAGAAATCACTGCTGCCTAAACTCCAATTTCATTTTTTCTAGGGCTAGCCGCTCCTCTAGCTCGTTTTCTTGGAGGAGTTGCTCGTGCTTCCACCTTTTCTCCAGGGTCTTGTTGTCGGCTGTCGTGTTCGGGTATGCAGAGCTTTTCCTTTTTCCTGGAAAAACATGACACAAATGCTGTTTACAAATCAATGCATCTGATTTTACTGTTCTTGAAGGGAGTAAGGAACACTAGTCTCAAAATAAAAATCTTTTTCTGTTTATGTAAGCAAAATGTAGGATGAAGCTCGTGGCACGTGAACTGTCTCCTATTTTAGCTGAAATAAT
Source organism: Haemaphysalis longicornis (assembly GCF_048455015.1). Taxonomy (NCBI): domain Eukaryota; kingdom Metazoa; phylum Arthropoda; class Arachnida; order Ixodida; family Ixodidae; genus Haemaphysalis; species Haemaphysalis longicornis. The sequence continues at coordinate 121,066,616 of NW_027526295.1, read as the reverse complement.
TAACAAGTTGTTTAAAGCAGGTGCATTTCCTGATGCTTTAAAGGTAGAAAAAATAATGCCTGTTTTCAAAAAAGGTGATCATTTGTCAACTAATAATTACCGTCCGATTTGTGTACTTCCTTTCTTTAGCAAAGTAATCGAAAATCTTTTTTACTTGCGTTTGATCCTTCTATCTGCTTATATTTAACCTACTCTCTTCCCAACAATTCGGTTTTAGACCTGGCTACTCGACAGAGCTCGCCTTGCTCAGCTTTACTGGCCGAATTAAACAAGCCATAGACAACAGGTTACTTACTGGGATAGTTTTTATTGACCTCACTAAGGCTTTCGACACAATTTAACACCGAATTCTTCTACGTAAACTTGAGTCTTTCGGAATTGTGGGTCCCCCTTTGCAGTTCATTCGCGATTATTTAACAAATAGATCACAGGTAGTTTCCGTCAATAACAATGCGTCATCTGCTAAACCGGTTACCATGGGCGTCCCTCAGGGTTCAAGGTTCTATTCCTACTTTTTATTAACGACTTACCTAGTTCCCTTAACCATACTGTCTTCTATACGCCGATGACACTACTATTTTCACATTCAAGAAAACAAGTGCTGAACTTGAAAGAAGCTTAAACTCCGATCTCTAATATTTATCAATGGTGTGTTAACAATCATCTTTATATGCATCCCTCAAAAACTACATTTGTAGTGTTTTCATCCGCACAGAACACATTTCCTTCTACAGTTTCCGTATCTCTTAACAACTACATTATTTCCGTATCTCATCACGTGAAGTTCTTAGGCGTAGTACTAGACAAACATTTGAAATATAACTATCATATACTCTCAATATTAAAAAAAGCTTCTTTTGGCATTCATGTTCTCATTAAAGCCCGCCATTATTTTCAGTGACGCATTATTTTATCATTGTACTACGCATATATTCATAGCCATTTTTCCTGTTGCATTTCATCCTGGGGTAATAATATGCCAGTCACCTAGAGCCCCTTCAACATCTTCAAAAACGGGCATTACGTCTGATCGCCTTCGCTCCATTTCAATCGCCTTCAACGCCACTCTTTATTCATTTTTCTGTGCTTCCAATTAGTAATTTATTCACTCTAAAGTTACCTATATTGATGTACCGCCTCATTTATCATCGTCTATGTATTTCAGGGCTATCCACACAACATCTTGTCAATACTAATAACTCCAGATTTTCGGCCTGTCACAATTTCATTGTCCCTAAAGTGCGTAGCAATTATGGAAAACTAACTCTTAAATTTACAGGTGTATCCGTCTGGAACAACATACCACTTGAAATACAGTTATGTCCCACATTCTATTCGTTTGTGTCGCAAACTTTAAAGAGTACTTAATCACAAAACGTGTTGTTTGCTAAACTCTACCATCGTGCCATGCTTCTAATTTATACTATGTTAGTATTTCTTTTACTCACTATACCACGTGTTGCTACACAAATATTTTTGCCTTATGAAATTTTACCCATTCTTTGTTTAATTCGTGCGAAGTGTTTTCACTGCTTGCTGCGTTTTTATTACACTAGACTTATTCTCTAACTGAGGTCCCCCCGACAGTTTTCTAACTTCAAGACCTCCTCTGTGTTGTAACATTTTATTCATGTAAATGTATACGTTCCTGAAATAAAGTTTGATTGAAGTTTGAAAATAAAGATCAGCAGAAAACCAGTGCCATTATGAGTCGTTTTAGTTCTTTTTCAGCTTTTCTGTAGTTCTTTTCCAGCTGCACCAGTTGCTGACTTACTCTTTGAAATAGTACTTTTTTAGGTATGTAGAGTTTTATTGCTCGTCACAGTGGGCCAGTGGTGTATTGCCATTCCTAAGCACACAGTGTTTGTGGGAAGGCAGTCAAAGTAGCAGCAACCGACCAGGCAGGCAGTAGAGGTAAGTTTGGACAGTGCCTCCTGTATGAAAGTTATAAAGGAGGCACTGGTTTGGAATATACATTTGGAAGCAGTGCATGCCAAGTAGAGCACTGCACGGGCCTGATTTTAAGGCCCGAGCCCGGCCCGAGCCCGCTTCTCGAAGCCCGAGCCCGACCCGGGCCCGTAACACCTAGCCCGAGCCGGTCCGGGCCCGGGCATCCATAAGTGAGCCGGGCCCGAGCCCGGCCCGGGGCCGCAATCTCAAGCCCGGGCCCGGCCCAGCCCGGTAATTTATTTTTTGGCCTAGGGAGGGCCCGCGCGTGTGTGACCAGGCTCGGTCTTTGACGCTAAAGAAAGTTTATTATATTCCGGGCGATCAGACGGAGCATCTAGTCTGTACAAGCACGTCATAAACTGAAACGCAAAAAATAAGGGTTCAAAAGTGCACATAGTTTAGCTTGCACCGTCTGCAGTTCACGCCACATCGGCGTAATAATAGGTCGTATTCTTACACGAGAGACATCATCACCTTTGATGACCAGACTCTTGGCAACTTAACGTGGTTGTCTCGGCCACAAGTTGGTATTGCTGACATTTTTCGAACCGCATTTGGACCAACGAGTATGTACGCGCGTTTAAGTACTTCACATCCCCGCACGGGGCACCTTGAGCAATCTTGGTGACGGTACTGGCGATACCGCGGACCCCGAGCCCCCAAACATACGCTGGATCCAAGCGTGGCAATGTGTTTATAGGTGGAGGGTTAGAAACCATGAACGGTGGCCGTCGGAGCCCAGGTCAAGCTCCGGCGGATGGGCTCCCTGTCTGTTCACCAGGCACGCAGCTCCTAGACCTCTTTGGCTACCAGGGTAAGGTCAAAGAAGAAAGTACCCCCGTCTCCCTGCTTTCCAATGTATCATATGGCATTTTCCAAACCCCCCCCCAAACGTGATCGGCCCCCGAAAAGGGGCCGCACCGAAGTTTCGTTCCCACAACTTCCCAACTTGAGTATTCCGAAACCGAACAACTACTCTCGCTTCTTAGTAATAGAATCAGTTGACCAGTTGAACCCTCTTGCTTCAAAGTCAGTATTTCTCGTCTCCAAATTTCTTGAAGGTGTCATCGGCGAATCATATAAAGCCAAAAAACAAAGAACCGGTGAAATCCTTGTTGAAGTCAGTAGCCAGGATCAGGCTGATAAACTACTTGCACAAACCCGCATCGCCGATCTGGCCATCCGAGTCACGCCCCACCGCAGCCTAAACAGCTCCCAGGGCGTGATTTCCGAATATGACCTAATCAATGAATCTGAAGCTGACCTGCTGGAGGGCCTTCGTAGTCGGGGCGTAACAGCGGTCAGGCGCATAACCATCCGCAGAGACGATAAACAAATACCGACAAAGCACCTCATCCTAACCTTCGACAAGGCGACCCTTCCTGAATTCATCAACGCAGGTTACATCCGTTGTTCAGTCCGGCCTTACATCCCGAACCCACGGCGCTGCTTCAAGTGCCAACGGTTCGGGCACGGCACAAACACCTGTCGCGGCCGACTTACCTGCGCAAAATGCGCCCAGCACGATCACCTGGCCGAAAACTGCAACGTGCAACAACTTCTTTGTGTAAACTGCCAGGGTCCACATGCGGCCTACTCCAGAAAATGCGAAAAGTTTCACTTAGAAAAGAAAATCATTAACATCAAGGTTACTGAAAACATCACTTTCCCAGAGGCGCGGAAGAGGTTCGCCTCTTTCCCTCTGGGGAGGTACGCCGACGCAGCTCGCCGGGGGGCGGAGCGGCGTCTGGTTTCGGCGGGGACCCAGTACCGCGAGTCGGACTTGGTCCCGCCCCCGCCCCCCCCTGGGTTGCCTCTGGCAGCCCAACCCGCCTCCGCACCGCTCGCTGAGCCAGCAGCGGCTGTGGTGGCATCCACGTCCGGTGGGGATGCTGCTGCACCCACCGTTTCCCCCTCTCTACCGGCCCGAAGCACACGCGAGGGCCCGGACGAGATGGAGACGGAGGCAGTCGCAGCGACCCCCTCCCCCGCCTCACTGCCTTTGCCGTCTGTCGTGCTCCCCACGCCTTCGGCACTGGCAGCGCAGGCAAAGAACACCCGAAAGGGTACCACGCCAAGGGGGCCCAGTCCTCTGGGCACCCCCTTGCCTTCAGATGACGACATGGACGTCGAGCCCTTCCGGCTTTCATCGCAGCGGAAGGAACGGGCTGCGACGTCCAGGTCAGTAGAGAAGGTCAGAAAACCCCTCCCAAGAGTCCAAGCCCCGAAAGACCCTACATAAACATTCACACTCCAGTAGCTCTGAACACATAATAATGGGAAGAGAAAACATAGTTCAATGGAACTGCAGAGGCCTTCTGAATAATCTTGACGACGTTTATGAGATTCTGCATGCCAATCAGCCAAGTATAATGTGTGTCCAGGAAACACATCTGAATTCCAAACACACAAATTTCTTGAATAGTTACATGGTATACAGGAAAGACAGGGATGGCTGCACACACTCTTCAGGCGGTGTTGCCATAATCACCCGCAAATCTTTAGCATGCCACCCTGTCACCTTGAACACCGTCCTCGAGGCTGTAGCCGTCCGCACAATAATATTTAATACATTGATAACGGTATGCTCCATATACATTCCTCCTGATGTTGCACTTACGAGCACCGACTTCGAGGCGCTGGTTGACCAGCTGCCCGAACCATACATACTTACAGGCGACCTTAATGCTCACAACTCTCTTTGGGGCTCTTCCAGAACGGATGCCCGAGGTCGCCTGATAGAGAAATTCCTTACATCTTCTGGAGCATGCCTTTTCAACAATAAACAGCCTACATACCATAACATAGGACACAATACATACTCAAATCTTGACTTGGCTATTGGTTCGGCAATTCTCTTTCCATGTCTTGAGTGGGCAGTGGGCACTGACCCATATGGCAGTGACCACTTCCCCACTTCACTAACATATATAGGTAACGGCCCAAGCAGTTCTTCTTCCCATAATAGGTTCAATGAAGCACGAGCTAACTGGAACACATTTACAGAGACATCGAAACTACACCACACATCCATAGCACACCTACACGTCGAAGAAGCCACCCAACTCCTCACGGCGCACATCCTCGACGCCGCCGAAAAGTCCATTCCCCACGCCTCTGGTGCCCCGCGCAACCAGCGGAGGCCGTGGTGGAATGAGGACTGCAGGCGGGCGCGAGAGGCCCAGAACAAGGCGTGGGGTGTCCTTCGTCGGTACCCCACGTCGGGAAACCTCATTTTGTTCAAACGGGCCAAGGCGTTAGGAAAACGTGTGCGCCGTGAGGCGAAACGAGAGAGTTGGCACACCTTCTTGACATCCATTAATTCATACACAGACACACACAAAGTCTGGACACGTATACGCAAGCTCAAAGGACAACAGACACACAGCCTGCCCCTGGTTAGCACAACAGGGGACACACTTGAAGACCAGGCTAACACGCTTGCACAACACTTCGAACACGTGTCCAGTTCAGCACACTACACGAACACTTTCATGAAACACAAAACATCTGCAGAAAAAAAGCCCTTACACGACAAAGACAGATCAAAAACTTCTTACAACTCTGAATTCACTCTCTATGAGTTGAGGGCTGCCCTGAGCTCGTGCAAACCTTCAGCTCCAGGCGCAGATAAGATTACATACACCATGATACAGCACCTACACCCAGACACTCTTGAAACACTCTTACACCTATACAATAAAATATGGCTTTCGGGGCACATTCCACGCTCTTGGAGGGAGGCCATAGTAGTGGCTTTCCTAAAGGAAGGGAAGGACCCTTCCTCTCCCGCCAGTTATCGTCCCATTGCCCTGACAAGCTGCCTGTGTAAGCTCTTCGAGAAGATGATAAACAGGAGACTTGTGTACTTCTTAGAGTACAATGGCCTTCTCGAGAGCTGCCAGGCGGGCTTCAGGGCGGGGCGATCTACCAACGATCAACTCGTTGCATTAGAGTCTTATATCAAAGATGCTTTCCTCCACAAGCAGTACTGTATGACAGTCTTCTTTGATCTTGAAAAGGCGTACGATACTGCTTGGCGGTACGGCATCCTTAGCGACTTGAAGTCCTTTGGCATGTCGGGTAACATGATAAACACGCTTTCCAGTTACATGTCCGAAAGGACGTTTCGCGTGCGACTTGGAACTGCACTCTCTAGGGTGCATGTGCAGGAAAATGGAGTGCCACAAGGTGGAGTTTTAAGTTGCACCCTTTTTATTGTGAAAATGAATTCCCTGAGGAAGGCATTGCCACCGTCGATTTCCTGCTCAATTTATGTAGACGACGTGCAATTATCCTTTAAGTCTTGTAACCTGTCTGTCTGTGAGCGCCAAGTCCAGCTTGGTGTTAACAAGCTAGCTGGTTGGGCAGACAGCAACGGTTTTAAATTTAATCCAGGGAAGTGCAGTTGTGTCTTGTTTTCCAAGAGGCGTGGCATCCGGCCGGATCCAGACATTCAACTCCACGATGTCTCGATTCCTGTCAAAAGGGAACACAAGTTTTTAGGTATAATCTTTGACGAAAAGCTCACATTCATCCCACACATAAAACAACTAAAACATAAATGCTTAAAAACAATGAATATCCTGAAGGTTCTCTCGCACATCTCTTTTGGTGCTGACAAACAGCTTCTGTTGCGTGTTTTTACCAGCTTGATAGGCTCACGATTGGACTATGGCAGCGTTGTCTATGGGTCAGCCACTAAAACATCCCTCAGAATGCTCGACCCTGTGCTTCATCTAGGGCTACGCTTGTCCTGTGGCGCCTTTCGGACTAGTCCAGTCGAAAGCCTGTATGTAGAGTGCAACAAATGGAACCTACAACGTCAGCGAGCATACACAGACCTCCTTTATGCTTTTAAAATTTCATCCATGCCTCACCATCCTTTTAAATCAGTTTTTCATGATACCTCCATGACTCAACTCCTTTTAAATCGACCATCTTTCTCTGCGCCCTTCTCTTACAGAGTTAGAGAGGAAGCGTCAGAGCTTGTTGTCTCCTTTTTAGATACCATCCAAAGTTCTGTAACAGATCTCATAGCACCATGGCATCTCCGCCCTGTCTCATGCGACACATCATTCACACATGTAGATAAAAACCGAGCTCCCACATGTGCAATTCTGCAGCATTTCTTGTATTTGCAGCAGAAGTATGAGTGCTCTGAATTTTATACGGATGCCTCTAAGACTTCCACCTCTGTGTCCTGCGCGGCGCATGGGCCCGGCCTTAGTGTCACCAAAACTCTCAATAGTCATACTAGTATATTTACGGCAGAGGCTTACGGTGTACTTCTTGTTGTCAATCATATACTTCAAAGTCACATCCCACAATCCATTATATATACAGACTCCCTCAGTGTCGTGCGGGCGTTGTCGTCAACAAAGTCTTCGAAAAATCACGTTGTAAATCTAATAGTCAAGGGTATTATGTCGGTGTATGTACGCAAGTTTGAACTGGTTCTTTGCTGGGTCCCTGGCCACAGTGGTATAGCCGGGAACGAAGCAGCGGACCGAATGGCTGCTGCTGCTACACTCTCGAATACAGTAGACATAACCACATTACCCTACACCGACGTGAAACCACACATCAGACAACAACTTCGCAAAATATGGCAAACGCACTGGAGTGAACAAACAGACAACAAGTTACACGTAATAAAACCACACTTGGGACCATACACCACCGACACACGCAATAGATACACTGAAGTCGCCTTGGCTAGATTACGGATAGGGCACACTCATGCAACGCACTCGCACCTTCTCACGGGGTCTCCAAGACCTCTGTGCAGCAGGTGCGGAGAGGCCCTATCCGTGATCCACATCCTCATACAATGTAAGGCACTCGACATTACACGACGAAAACACTTCCCACAACTACACACACGACATATTCCACCACACCCGTCATACTTCTTAGGAGATGAAGCCATGTTCTCTGTTCAGCGAACCTTAAGGTTCCTATCTGAAGTTCATTTCTTACAACTCATCTCTTATCACCCATAGTTTTACCCCTGGTCCTATACACCAGCCACCGTATTTATCTTTTAACCACTCACGTTCTTCACCCTGGCCCTTTACACCAGACGTGCTCATAGTATTTAACTGACTTTATCCGATTTCCCTCCTTATCAAATAACTTTGTATTTGGCGCTCTTTGCCCATGTCGGCCTTGCGCCATTAAACTTAAACCATCATCATCATTAAGTACTTCACATGCAGTGGTCGTTAAGCGGTGGTATTTCTCTGGCATGCGTGTTTGACTCCCGGCCACGGCAGCCGCATTTCGATTGGTGGGATATCTAAAACACACGTGTACATACATAGACATAAGTGCACAGCCCCAGAATGTCTGAATGAAGTCCTTCCCCTCTTGGGCATTCCTTGTAATCGTATCTTTGGTATGTTATACAACAAAATAGAAAATATTGATGCTGTACACGATACGTCATTAAAATTGCAGTATGGTGACCATCAGGCCTAGCAAAACACGTTTTTAAAATAATGCGTACAACTAACAGCAAGAAGCGGGCAAAAATAAACTAAGAATATTAATTTTGATGCTCTTTTCTACACTTCACGTCGGACCTATTAACGGCCGTGCCTACGAATTCAAGCCCGAGCCCGGCCGGGGCCCACGGCGTCGATCCCGAGCCTGGCCCGGGCCCGCGGCATTGAGCCCGAGTCCGGCCCGGGCCCGCGGCATTGAGCCCGGGCCCGGCCCGGGCCCGCCAATAATCGACTTCGGGCGGCCCGGCCCGGCCCGCGGGCCGGGTCGGGCCCGGGCTTTCGGGCCGGCCTGGGCCCGTGCAGTGCTCTAATGCCAAGACAAAAATTGCTCACAGGATGCACTTTAAGCTCATCAATGCATAAAGAAATGGAACAATAATAAAAGAAACAAGCACTATTGTGAGAAGGAACATGTATTGGTATGCGTAAAACTTAGGTGGTGTTGGGACGCCTGCTGTAGTTCTCTGCCGACCGGGTTGCCCCTCCTCGTGCTAGGTGTAGGGGCTGGTGTGACGGTCACACCTGCACTGTCTTTGGTCGATGTGCTGGTCCTAGCGGAGCAGTTTGTATCTGCAAACCAGCCATTGCCACTTGACGTGACAGATGGAGATTCTTCTGGCACCTCCTCTGAGGGAGGTGCTCGGCCGCTTGAAATGTGCTCTAGCAACCAAAGTGCTGACTGGGAGTCGTCGAAGTCTGCATCTGAGGTCCCATAGTCTGCGTAGGCAATTAACCTATATGTGAAACTGGTGTCCCAAAACTGCATTGTTATGCAGCCAATATTGCAACTACTAATTTTATCATAATGAATGTCTTAGCATAATTTAAACAAAGTATAGAAACAAATTTCAGCACTGAAACGAAGATTTCTGGAATATAAATAAGGTACTTAATAACCTTTCACTCAATTTTTTTCCTCGCTCGAAGACAAATGGTAAGCTATTCTGGGATGAAATTTGATTCACGTGGGTAAAGGAATATAATTAAAAAGGGTGGGGGAGGGGTGCACATTCACTTGCTGCACTGAACTTTTTTGACAACTCTCGCCTGCTATTGCTACCCCTTTCCTACGCATGCAAAAAAAAAATAATGGGTCCCCGCTTACGCGGTGCGAGTCACAAACGCTCACCCTATAGTCTTCCTCACACGGCGTCTTTGTAATCACAGAATGGGCGGCGAGGGCCTTGTCCCGTGTGAGCACGGCCGTGGCACGCAAAGCAGCCACAGATACGGTCCGCCTTCCTTTAATCTTGTAGCCGTTTTCTTTAGCAAGGTACCACAATTCTTGTAGAACTTTTTCTTTGGCGGTGTACTCTTCCTCCGTTCACGACCTACGAAAAAGCAGTTTGCGCTCATATAAGCATGACGTGGCAAGTGGGATCGCTGTGCCAACATGTCTGATCACGATAAGAAAACGTGCACAATGCACTTTACGCCGCTACGTAGAGAAAAATAGCAGCCAAAAAATCTGCGTTTCGTAGGCTCCAAAACAGGGGACTTACTTCCTTAGGTTAGCAAAGTCGTTCGCGGCGAATTACGCCAACAGCAAGTCCAAGCTCTCCCGGAGTGCACGGCCTCTAAACCTTTCCTGGTGGCCGCCTGTACGTTCTTCGTAATCGCTGTCCATCTGGAGGCATCTCTGAAGAGGCTTGCGGGGCACGCAAACCTCTTACGTACGCTAGGCCTTTGCGTGTTCTAGCGTACGCTCTACTAAAGTTCTCTAATTGTAAACAAACGCTTTCCCGTTTGTATTGAATGCAACACGTCCAGAGCACTGCATGAATATGCTCTTATCTGAGTACGTACCATAAAGACATCGTTGAAGTCCCGCGGAACTTCTTTCGTGCAATCGCACAGAACGCCCTGAACCGAATGCCCGCGTTTGACGCATACATTTTATTCAACTTCAAAACAATCCAGGGAGGCGTTTCGAAAAAACACAACACAACGTCACGACATGCGTTGGAAGTCTGAACTGCGATCGGTTGGCTCCTCCTGCCCGTCGTAAATTCGGCACTCACCTCGTGTGCGGTTTGCGGTGTGGAACAGCAAGTCGCTTAACTCTGGCGCTCAAGCCGAGACGGCTTTTAGCCACGCACACTGCACATACCCGATGCGAGGTTGAGTCGTACGTCGCTCACCACTCAAGAGTGAGCGGTGAGTGAGCCTGTAAGGTCCACTTATGAGATCAGCGGCCAGGCGCCCGAGCTGCGCGTGAGAATCCGCCACTCTCTCGGGGGGCTCAGCACTGTGGACTCTACGCCGCAGCCGTCGCCAATTCGTCAAGGCGCGCACGGGAGACGGATTGTCTGGCCCACCGAATACCATGGGGATAGTCCCCTATTAAGAGCGCGGACGGCGCCGCCGGATTCCGAGAATCGTTGACGTGACGCGCGGAGGTGGTGTTCGCTCTCACCCGTCGGGGTCGCGCGCACTTGCTCGTCCGCGGGCGTGCCGTTGACCCAAAGATGGCGGCGCCTCATTGAATATTCCGTAGCGCGCTGAGTGACAGCTGTCTACGTGAATTTGGGCACTCCCTTACGCGTGTACGAACGCTACAGGTGCGTTCCCGAGAGTGATCCCGAGGCATTATAAGGCCGAACTTGGCCGTTAGAAATCGTTCTTGTCTGAGCGCTGAGTTGGGCAGTTCCCGGCGGGACAAGGAGTCTCTACCGTTAAAGCTAGGTTGGGATTTGTGAGCCCCCTAGGCTAGAGGTTAAGATCGCGTCGGAGGTTTAGGGTACAGCACCGCACCGGGCAACTAGACGGATCTGGCGGCGAGACAGAGTCTCGGCCGTCGTTTCTCAAGCGGTTTGTGTACGCTCCGAGGATAGGAGAGTTAGACGAAGTTGAGGAGCTCCAGTGATTTGTGCGCACTTGGAGCAAGCGTCTAGCTGAAGTTTGAAGTTTTTCTTTTTATTACTCATGTACCCAGTTTTCCTACTGTAAATAGCTGCATATAAACTCTTCGTTTCATTTAATCAACCCCAACGCCCTGAGTTCAACTCGACCGCCGTCTCCAAGAACTTCAACACCATCGCCCTGCCAGCCTCCTGTCACATCAACCGGAGACCGGGCGATTGGGTTCCTGATCGACACCGGACTTCGGGGAAATGAACCACAACCATCTTTACTGAGCCTCACCGTCGTTTTGTCCTCGTAAGTACGAGTGAGTGCGAGCGCCACTCACGGTGAGCCCCGTTCACCACTAAGTGAGTGCGAGTTCCACTCGCGGCGAGCGCCACTCGCGGCGAGTGGAACTCGCCACTCGTGAGTGCGAAAACCACTCGCGGTGAACCCCACTCGCGAGTGCGAGTTGCACTCGCAGTGAACCCCACTCACCACTCGCGAGTGCGAGTTGCACTCGCTGTGAGCCCCACTCACCGCTCCCGAGGGAGAGTTCCACTCGCGGCGAGCCCGCTCACCACTCGCGAGTGCGAGTTCCACTCGCGCTGAGTCCCACTCGCGACTGTGAGTTGCACTCGCGGTAACCTCCGCTCACCACTCATGAGTGACGAGTGAACGCGCGCTTCTTGCGCGTTGTGCGGGGCTTACCGCAGTGAGCATCACTCGCTGTTGGCATTCGTCGCAATAGCCGCTTGCTGTGGTAATTGCTGCTGGCGATATCCACTCGCACGCACAGCCACTACTAGTTAATGGAGCGACTGCCTTTAGCTTCGGGAATACGTGAGTACTCTCGCCATCTCCAGTGACCTGTTGATTGAGGAATACGATTTTGATGGACGTCTGACGCCATTATGCGCTGATACTCGCACTGTCATGACCCACTGAGGTGCTGTTACCCGCACTGTCGCCGAATGATGTTTCTGGCTCGCAAATTGGAATCGGTAACGTCGTCTCAATAAAGCGATTACACTTCCCTACCGCTGAGCGCTGCGATGGAGGCATTAGGAAGCGCCGTGGTCTAGTGCCGGAGTACTTGGTGCATATAATTGGCTGGCTTGCTGCAGCTGTGAAATCGCCGGCTGTTATGAAGCGCAAATTGTGAGTGCCCGTAATCGTTTGAAAAGGTATCGCAGATTTTCAGATTCGCGTATCAGGATGCAAAACGGTTCGGATGGGCTAGTTGTGGAAGCAGTAGCTCATCTTCGAGGCCTTGGCGTATTAAACGTATCGGTATTTGTCATTACTTGTTACGGCGGCTCTCTGTTATGATACTCGCTTCACGCGGACTTTCGTCGTCCGCGTGCCGATGGCTTAGGGGTACTGTGACCCCCGAGTGGTGTGACGAAAGCGTTCTCGGCAGTCGGATAGCGTAATTTGCGAGCGGGTGAGTGAGTGAATGAGAGCGTGCGTGTGCGTGTTCATGTCAGTGGGTTTGCATGCATGTGCGCGTGCGTGCGAGTTCGTATGTGTGTGCGTACGCGCGCGTGTTCAAGTGCGTTGGTGTGTGTGTGCGCGCATGTGCGTCGGTGTGCATGTGTTCGTGTGTGTTGCGTGCATGTTCGTGCTTGTGTGCATGCGTGCGCTTGTGTGCGGACGTGTGCGTGTGTGTGTCTGATGACCCATTCTCCCTCTTATTTCGTATAAACTTTCAACGTGAACTTGTCTCTCCCCGGTACGGGCGCATGACGGTGTAGTTTAGGATCAAGCTACGGTTTTGCTCTGCGGCAGGCTGGCGCCGTTTAGGGAGGGGGACGAGAGGGAGGCGGGCGCCACACAACTCGTCTCTATGAGGACGCCCGCGCTAAAGTCGGGCGGCGCCGATTTGGCGCGAAAACGCGGCGCCGCCTTTCCCTCGCATTGCCTCTGCCAAGCGCTCCAGTAGCCTCCTTCCTCCACCTTGCTTGCCGTTTTCAGTCTTTTCGTGGTGGTGTTTTGCTGGACACTCTCGCTATGTGCCCTTTTCCCCTGGGATTACTCTTGAAATTAACCGTTTGAAGGGTTGTCCAGAGCGAAATGACTGCGCAATTTTTGTTGCGCGGATAGCGCGCTTCGAGATAGGAATATTTGCGCGCGCTACCCAGTATTTTGACAGATGGCAACAGCTTTTCTAAGCTTTTCTTCCGAGCTGGACTATTTCTTTTATGTTTGTCACTGCTGTGAAAATTTTCGGTGTTCTTTTCTTTTGCAGAATGTGAGCGAAATAGCATAGACAATAATAAAAGGTTATGATGAATGGCATCAGGAAAATGTGCGAGAATTTGTTCATTTCGTAAAAGAATCCAGCGTTGATTACCGCTTTGACAGTGACATACCAAGACATGTGCTTATAATAACCGAATACATACTTAGGAAAAAGGGAGACCCCATTCCTGAGAAAGGTAAATTTTAGCTCAAATCAGTAAGTATTTCATTACCGAAAGTATTTGTACGTGCGTGTGAGTGGAGGGAGCGAGTGGCGATTGCGAGTGAGTGTGAGTGGCCTTTCCAAGTGGCGAGTGCGAGGGTGTGTAAGCGGCCAATGCGCCCCGCACGGGGCACCTTGAGTATTCATGGTGACGGTGAGCAGCGACACCGCGGACCCCGAGCTCCCAACATAAGCCGTGTCCAACCGTGGCGAGGTGTTTAAAGGTGAAGGGTAGAAGCCGTAAACGGTGGCCGTCGGAGCCTTGGTCAAGCTCCGGCCGATGGGCTCTCTGCCTGTCTACCAGGCAGGGAGCTCCGGGACCTCTTTGGCTACCAGGGTAAGGTCAAAGGAGAAAGTACCCCCGTCTCCCTGCTTTTCAATGTATCATATGGCATTTTCCAACCCCCCCCCCAGACGTGATCGGCCCCCGAAAAGGGGCCGCACCGAAGTATCTTTTCCTTCTTTGCAATCGATCTCTCTCCCAAAGCCCGATAATTTTTCGCGCTTTCTGATCATGGAATCTCTTGACAAGACAAAACCAATCACTTCGCAGTCCGTGTTTCGAATCTCCAAGTATCTTGAAAGCCTTGTCGGAAAGTCCTACAAGGCTAAGAAACTCACAACGGGAGAAGTTTTGATAGAAGTAGAAAACAAACAGCAATCGTCTAACCTCCTCAAGCAAACGCGCATGGTAGATGTCGACATCAAGATCACGCCCTATCGCAGTCTCAATAGCTGCCAGGGCGTGATCTCTGATCGGGATTGTAGCGGCAAGCCACAGTGCCAGCGGCAGCAGCGTGACGCAGGCCCACGGGCGCGCTCACCCGCCGGAGGGCTCGCGCGCCCCTGGCATCAGTAGATAGAGACCCCACGGCGTTCGGAATAAAGCGGTTTGCTACGTGGTCTGGTCGTCTCTGTTTCAACGCCTCCGTGGCATGTGCTCTACAGGATCTAATGAATGAGACTGAAGCAGATCTGCTCGAGGGCCTCCGAGATCAGGGCGTGACAGCAGTGAGGTGAATCACCATACGCCGAAATGATGAAATAATTCTTACCAAGCACATAATCTTGACACTTGACCGTTCAAACCTTCCTGAGTCGGTGAACGCAGGTTTCATGAGATGTCCAATCCGAACCTACGTGCCGAACCCACGCCGCTCTTTCAAGTGTCAGCGGTTTGGGCATGGCACAACCTCTTGTCGTGGTAAATTGACGTGCGGAAAATGTGCAGCACATGATCATGTAACTGACAATTGTAAATCCGAGAACTTCACCTGTGCGAACTGCCAGGGACCACACGCTGCCTATTCTAGGAGCTGTGAAAAGTTCAAACAGGAAAAACAGATAATTGCCTTGAAAGTCAACGAAAACATCACCTTCCCAGAGGCGCGGAAGAGGGTCGCCTCTTTCCCACTGGGGAGGTACGCCGACGCAGCTCGCCGGGGGGCGGAGCGGCGTCTGGTTTCGGCGGGGACCCAGTACCGCGAGTCGGACTTGGTCCCGCCCGCGCCCCCCCTTGGTTGCCTCTTGCAGCCCAACCAGCCTCTGCACCGTTTGCTCACCCAGCAGCGGTTGTGGTGGCAACCTCTTCCGTCGGGACCGGTGCCGCTCCCGTCCCTTTCTCCCCATCCTCCAGTGCGTTGGAGGGTGCCATTGACACCACGGCCCCCGCACCGGCTCCCACCGCACCGCCCGTGCCGCTTCTGGTGCCTCCGATACATGCGGCGGTGGCGGGTCAAACGAAGGGCCCCCGAAGGGGGCCAAGTCCGGGGGGCCCGGTTCGACGGGCACAACCAGGACATCGGACGACGAGATGGACGTCGTGCCGTTCTTGCCGGCAACACAGCGCAAGGAGTGGCCTCCGACGTCCAAGCCTACAGATAGGCCGCCCAAAAAGCCCAATCCAAGAGTCACAGCCCCGAAAGACGACACATAAACATACACACTCCAGTAGCTCTTAGACTAAATAATGGGAAGAGAAAATATTATTCAATGGAACTGCAGAGGCCTTCTGAATAATCTTGACGACGTGTATGAGATTCTGCATACCAATCAGCCAACTGTAATGTGTGTTCAGGAAACACATTTGAATTCTAAACGCACCAATTTTTTGAATAGTTACCTGGTATACAGGAAAGACAGGGATGGCTGCACAAACTCTTCTGGCGGAGTGGCCATAATCGTCCGGAAATCCTTAGCATGCCACTCTGTCACTTTAAACACTATCCTTGAGGCTGTAGCAATACACAATAATATATAATAGGTTGATAACGGTATGCTCCATATACATTCCTCCTGATGTTACACTTTCGAGCTCTGACTTCGAGGCGCTGGTTGACCAGCTGCCCGAACCGTACATTCTAACAGGCGACCTTAATGCTCACAATTCTCTTTGGGGCTCCTCCAGAACGGATGCCCGAGGTCGCCTGATAGAGAGGTTTCTTACATCCTCTGGAGCATGCCTTTTCAACAATAAACAGCCTACATACCATAACATAGGTCACAACACATAGCACGGACCCATATGGTAGTGACCATTTCCCCACTTCATTAACGTATATAGGTACAGGCCCGAGCAGTCCATCTTCCCATAAAAGGTTTAATGAAGCAAGAGCTAACTGGAATACATTTACAGAGACATCCAAACTACACCACACATTCATAGGACACCTACACGTTGAAGAAGCTACCCAACTGCTCACGGCGCACATCCTCGAAGCCGCCGAAAAGTCCATTCCTCACGCCTCTGGTTCCCCGCGCAACCACCGGAGGCCGTGGTGGAATGAGGACTGCAGGCGGGCGCGAGAGGCCCAGAACAAGGTGTGGGGTGTCCTTCGTCGGTACCCCACGTCGGGTAACCTCATTTTGTTCAAACGGGCCAAGGCGTTAGGAAAACGTGTGTGTCGTGAGGCAAAACGAGAGAGTTGACGTTCCTTCATAACATCAATAAACTCCTACACAGACGCACGGAAAGTATGGACAAGAATACACAAACTCAAAGGACAACAAACACACAGCCTGCCTCTGGTCAGCACAACAGGGGACACACTCGAAGACCAGGCTGACACACTCGCACAACACTTTCAACGCATTTCCAGTTCAGCACACTACACAAACACTTTCATAAAACACAAACAAATGGCCGAAAAGAAGCGTTTACATGACAATGACAGGTCAGCCACTTCTTATAACTCGGAGTTCACACTTCATGAGCTGAGGGGTGCTCTGAGCACGTGTAAACCCTCAGCTCCAGGCCCAGACAACATTACATATACAATGATACAGAACTTACACACAGACACTCTTGTAACACTTCTTCACCTTTTCAACAAGATATGGCTTTCGGGGCACATTCCAAAGTCTTGGAGGGATGCCATAGTTGTAGCATTTTTGAAAGAAGGGAAGGACCCTTCTTCTCCAGCTAGCTATCGACCTATTGCCCTGACCAGCTGCCTGTGCAAGCTTCTTGAGAAGATGATAAACCGGAGGCTTGTGTACTTTTTGGAGTACAACGGTCTTCTTGAGAGCTGCCAGGCAGGCTTCAGGGCAGGGAGATCCACAAACGATCAACTTGTGGCACTAGAGTCATACGTTAAGGATGCCTTCATTCGCACAACTCTCATGCGCACAACTCAATGCGCACAACTCTCATGCGCACAATGCGCACAACTCTCTTTGGGGCTCCTCCAGAACGGATGCCCGAGGTCGCCTGATAGGGAAATTTCTTGCATCTTCAGGAGCATGCCTTTTCAACAAAAACAGCCTACATACCATAACTTAGGACATAATACGTACTCACATCTCGACTTGGCTATTGGTTCTGAAATTCTCTTTCCATGTCTTGAGTGGGGCGTGGGCACGGACCCATGTGGTAGTGACCACTTCCCCACATCCCTAACATACATAGGTAAAGGCCCATGCAGTCCATCTTCCCATAACAGGTTTAATGAATCAAAAGCAAACTGGAGTACATTCACAGAAACATCTAAACTACACCACACAACCATAAGACACCTACACGTGGAGGAAGCAGCCCAACTCGTCACGGCGCACATAGTCGACGCCGCCGAAAAGTCCATGCCCCAGGCCTCCAGTGCGTCCCGCAACCCAAGGAGGCCCTGTTGGAACGAGGACTGCAGGCGGGCGCGAGAGGCCCAGAACAAGACGTGGGGTGTCCTTCGCCGGTACCCCACGTCAGATAACCTAATTTCTTTTAAACGGGCAAAGGCTTGGGGAAGCGAGTGCGTCGTGAAGCAAAAAGGGAGAGTTGGCGCACCTTCCTCACTTCCATCAACTCATACACTGACACACACAAAGTTTGGACACGAATACGAAAACTAAAAGGACAACAGACACAGCCTGCCCCTGGTTAGTACAACAGGGGACACACTGGAAGACCAGGCTAACACACTTGCACAACACTTTCAACACGTGTCAAGCTCTGCACACTACACAAACAGTTTCCTCAAACATAAAGCCTCTTGTGAAAAGAAGTCCCTACATGACAACAACAAATCACAGACTTCCTACAACTCCCTGTTTTCACTACATGAGCTGAGGGCTGCTCTAAGCACGTGTAAACCCTCAGCTCCAGGCCCAGACAACATTACATATACAATGATACAGCACGTACACACAGACACTCTTGTAACACTCCTCCACCTTTACAATAATATATTTCGGGGCACATTCCAAAGTCTTGGAGGGAGGCCATAGTTGTAGCATTCCTAAAAGAAGGGAAGGACCCTTCCTTTCCTGCTAGCTATCGACCCATTGCCCTGACCAGCTGCCTGTGCAAGCTTCTCGAGAAGATGATAAATCGCAGGCTCGTGTACTTCCTTGAGTACAGCGGTCTTCTCGAGAGCTGCCAGGCAGGCTTCAGGGCGGGGCGATCAACGAACGATCAACTTGTAGCTCTTGAAACATATATAAAGGATGCCTTTGTGCATAAACAATTTTGTCTTACGGTGTTTTTCGACATAGAGAAAGCCTATGACACCGCTTGGCGGTACGGCATCCTGAGTGACCTAAAGTCAATTGGTGTTGCGGGCAACATGTTGAACATTCTTTGTAGTTATATGTCGGAGAGAACCTTTCGTGTCAGAGTTGGTCGTGCACTGTCAAATGTTCACGTGCAAGAAAATGGCGTGCCGCAAGGTGGAGTGTTGAGCTGCACCCTCTTCATAGTAAAAATGAACTCTCTTGGAAAGGCACTGCCACCTACAATCTCTTATTCCATGTATGTAGATGACGTGCAGATATCCTTTAAATCGTGTAACCTGTCCATCTGCGAACGTCAAGTCCAGCTCGGCGTCAAGAAACTTGCCGGCTGGGCTGACAAGAATGGCTTTAATCTTAATCCAGCGAAGAGCTCTTGTGTTCTGTTCTCCAGGAGGCGCGGCGTCCACCCGGACCCAGACATCACTCTTGCGAATGTGCCAATTCCTGTGAACAAGGAGCACAAGTTTTTAGGTATTTTATTCGACGAAAAACTTACATTCATCCCGCATATCAGACAGCTCAAATGCAAATGCCTAAAAACAATGAATATTCTGAAGGTCCTCTCACATCAATCTTATGGGGCCGAGAAACAACTCCTGCTGCGCCTTTACACGGCCTTGGTGGGGTCTCGGCTCGACTATGGCAGTGTCGTGTATGGGTCTGCCACAAAAACAGCACTGAAAATGCTCGACCCAGTGCTGCATCTTGGCCTTCGCCTCTCATGTGGCGCATTCCGCACTAGCCCTGTTGAAAGTCTTTATTTCGAGTGCGACAAATGGTGCCTAGGGCATCAGCCGGAGTATGTTGACCTATTCTATGCATCCAAGATCGTGTCTCTGACCAACCATCTTTTTAATCCCACCATGAACGATACATCAAATTTACAACTCTTTTTAAACAGGCCATCTATTCCTTTACCGTTCTCTCTCAGAGTTAGGGAGGAGGCTACTGTACTCAATGTCCCCCTTTCAGACACGCACAAGACACCCATCCATAATTTCATCGCACCATGGCATCTTCGTTCTGTATCATGCGACCTGTCATTCACTCTTGTAGAAAAAAATAGGGTACCCAGGAATGCAATTCTGCAGCACTTCCTGTTCCTGCAGGACAAGTACAGGTGCGCAGAATTCTATAGCGACGCGTCGAAAACTGGTTCTACGGTATCTTGTGCAGCGCACGGACCAAATTTTAGAGTAAGCAAAACAATGAATTTTCATAACAGTATTTACACGGCAGAAGCATATGGCATTGTACTCGTTTCAAACCACATCATCATACATAAAATTCCCAAGTCCATTGTGTACACAGACTCTCAAAGCGTTGTGCAGGCACTGTCATTAGGAAGGTCATCTAAAAACTATGTCATAAATGCTCTCTTCAAGGTACTAATGTCTGCTTATGCGTCAAATCTTGAAATAACTATATGCTGGGTACCAGGGCATTGTGGAATCCCTGGCAATGAGGCCGCCGACCAAATGGCTGGTGATGCTGCTCTCATGACTACAGTTGACGTTACAACAGTACCTTACACCGACCTAAAGACACACATCAGACGACAGCTTCGTAACACATGGCAATTACACTGGAGTCAGCAAACAGACAACAAACTACACGTAATAAAACCACAACTGGGGCGCTACATAACTGACTCACACAACAGATACACTGAAGTCGCCCTGGCTAGGCTGCGGATAGGCCACACACGTTACGCACTCCCACCTGCTCACTGGAACTTCGGGACCCACGTGTAGCAGGTGTGGAAAGGGCTTATGCGTAGTTCACATACTAATCACATGCAAGGCACTTGACGCAACACGACACAACACGACACAACAACACGACACAAACAACACGACACAACAACACGACACAACAACACGACACAAACACAACACAAACAAACACGACACGAACTCTACAGACAACATATTCCCCTACACCCATCGTTGTTTCTGGGTGACGACGCCATGGTTCCTGTGAACCGCGTGTTTAAGTATTTGTCAGATGTTAAGTTTTTAAACCTCATCTCCTATCATGCATAATCAAATCTGGCCCTATACACCAGTCATCACCATTATCTTTATTTATCTTACTATGTCCAGTTTACAAGTTTTATACCTACCTTTTGTGGGAATCACTTCTTTTCATTAAATAACTTCTCTGGCGCTCTTTGCCCTCGTCGGCCTTGCGCTATAAAAACGCAACCATCATCATCATAATCAAATCGCACGTCCGTTACTCCGCCTTTTTCACTTCGAGCAAGAGAGCGAGCCTCGGATCTGAGTGCTTCGTTTTTGACGGGTACAGGTCATCCTCTTTAAACATTTTACCGCCTTGGCAAGTTCGCCCTGTGTCCTGTGACCTTTCTTTTATAAAGCTTGACAAAAATCGGGTACCGCGAGCTGCAATACTGCAGCACTTTCTTTCTTTGCAGTTCAAATACCCACTTGCAGAATTTTACAGTGACGCGTCTAAAACCTCCACTATGGTCTCCTGCGCTGCTCACGTTCCGAATTTCAGTGCAGCCAGAACCATGAGCGTCCACACAACAATTTTTTCAGAAGAAGCGTACGGAATTTTACTGATTGTACGACATATTCTTGAAAATCAAATTCCCAATTCTGTCATCTACACAGATTCCTTGAGTGTTGTTCGCGCACTGTCATCGCATACACCCCCCAAAAACCACATAGTTAATCTTGTATTTAACACTATCATGTCAGTGTATGCGGAGAAGCATCGGCTGCTCCTCTGCTGGTTCCCAGGACACGCTGGGATCCCTGGAAACGAGTTGGCAGACGAGAGGGCAGCTGCTGCTGCACTCAGGAACACTGTAGACATAACAACCGTACCATATACAGACCTCAAGCCACACATAAGACAACACTTGCGTAGAACATGGCAAACACACTGGAGTGAACAGACAGATAACAAGTTACACGTTATAAAACCACGCTTGGGACCATACACCACTGACACACGCAACAGACACACAGAAGTCGCCTTGGGTAGGCTGCGGATGGGGCACACCCATGCAACACACTCGTATCTGCTGACGGGATCTTCTAGACCCCTGTGCAGCAGGTTGCGGAGAGGCCCTATCCGTAGTGCACGTACTAATCACATGCAAGGCACTTCACACAACACGACACAAACACTTCAGAGAACTCTACAGACAACATATTCCCCTACATCCATCGTTTTTCCTAGGTGATGATGCCATTGTTTCCGTGAAACGTGTGTTTGAGTATTTGTCAGACGTCAAGTTTTTAAACCTCGTTTCTTATCACGCATCATGAAATCTGGCCCTATACACCAGCCATGCTCATTGTCGTTTTGTGATTTTAAGTGCGAATGCACTTTATAAGCGACCCTGAATCACTTGTCCGCCGTCCGCGCTCCCCCTCTCCCCTAGCAACGGCACGGAGGAGGAGAGAGAGCGTGCGTAGCAACGCTCTCTGCGTAGCAACGGTCTCCTGCTCGGCGAAGCTGCGGGCGGCGCGCCGCTTCCTGAATCACTCGTCCGCCGTCCGCGCTCCCCCTCTCCCCTAGCAACGGCGGGGAGGAGGAGAGAGAGCGTGCGTAGCAATGGTCTCGGCGTAGCAACGGTCTCCTGCTCGGCGTAGCTGCGGGCGGCGCGCCGCTGCGTCGGTTCGCTTCGCGTTCCGTCCGCGTGAGGGCGCTCGCTCGTCGGCTCCGCATTCCGACGCTCGAGGGCGCTCGCTCGACGGCGCGCCGCTAACGTCCGGTTCCGTAAAGCAGTCGAGTTTCCGTAGCGCTTCGTCGTTCTAGATGGATCCTTCGCGGGCTTCGCAGTCAAGCATTCGCACTTTGCCATCTTCCCTCTCACTTGGGAAATGCTTGGGAATTTTTACTCTTGTTTTTGCTGACTTTACTTAGTGTTTAAGGTTTCACCCCTCATATATGACTATTGTTGTGGCGCTCTTTGCCCCAGTTGGCCTTGCGCCATAAACATCCAACCATCATCATCAAGCGGCCAATGAGAGTGGTGAGCGTGAGCGCGAGCGAGGGGTGGGGATGAGTGGTGAGCGTGAGTGCGAATGGTGATGACGAGTGGTGAGCGTGAACGGGAGTGAGTGCGAGTAGTGCGGACGAGTGGAGAGCGTGAGTGGGAGTGAGTGGTGAGAGCGGAGTGGTGAGCGTGAACGTGAGTGATTGCGAGTGGTGGGGGCAAGTGGCCAGCATGAGCGCGAGTGAGTGAGTAGTAAAGGCGGAGTTGCGCGTGGTGAGGCCGGAGTGGCGAGTGCGAGTGAATGCGTTAGGATCGCGAACGCGCCCACCACACACACACACACACACACACACACACACACACACACACACACACACACACACACACACACACACACACACACACACACACACACGCACGCACGCACGCACGAACGCACGCACGCACGAACGCACGCGCGCGCGCGCGCGCGCACACACACACACACACACACACACACACACACACACACACACACCACTTCGGTTGCTGGCCTGGCTACAAAGCTTCGTTCGGGCAGTCAGTGATGTCACGACGATACGCTGCGCGAGGGGCGATGTGCTAAGCACTGGACGTATTTGAAAACACAGTGGCAAAGAACTTGGTTCATCGGGAGCAAATTACTGTCGACACAAAAAAGGAATCGTGGATGCTTGCCGGGCTACTTGCCGCCATGTTGGAAACGCTAGTGGCCTCACGTACGCACGCTATTTCACTGAAATAACGTCCGCTCGGCTTCCGTCCGCTAAACGCAGAAGTGGCCTAACGTACGGCGCATGCGCAGTGAGAACGACGCAAAGAAATAGTGTTGGCTAACTGCTTGCGTACGGTTGCGTGCGTTATTCTAAAACTCTCTATTTATAAAGGGAATGTTCTCGGGTCATGAGGAAAAAAACACACTTTATAAAGCTTTCTTCTATTATTAACCCATGCCGACACGTCCTGCTGAACAGTTTTACGAAAGAGGCAATTTCAGCTGTGTTCAGTGACCATGTTTTAATGCAAGCGTGATTGTCACTCTACACCATTGTTGAAGCGCAGTAGGCCGGTTTCAGTGTTGCACTGAGTGCACTTGTTCGGCGGTAGAACTTGACGTGATTTTTGCTGAGACGCACCCTTGTCCTTTCGGTGCTACATATTGGATTGGCGCACCTTGGGAATAGATCTAGCTGTTTCGTAGCGGCTGTTAAGGCTTTGTCTTTCCGCCGTGACAGCACTGTCGGGGACCCAAAGTACGTTGACTGTTTTCGTTGATTGCCCCGCACGGGGCACCTTGAGTATTCATGGTGACGGTAAGCAGCGACACCGCGGACCCCGAGCTCCCAACATAAGCCGTGTCCAACCGTGGCGAGGTGTTTAAAGGTGAAGGGTAGAAGCCGTAAACGGTGGCCGTCGGAGCCTTGGTCAAGCTCCGGCCGATGGGTTCCCTGCCTGTCTACCAGGCAGGGAGCTCCGGGACCTCTTTGACTACCAGGGTAAGGTCAAAGGAGAAAGTACCCCCGTCTCCCTGCTTTTCAATGTATCACATGGCATTTTCCAAACCCCCCCCCCCCCAGACGTGATCGGCCCCCGAAAAGGGGCCGCAGCGAAGTTTCTTTTCCTCGTTTGCAATCGATCTCTCTCCCAAAGCCCGATAATTTCTCGCGGTTTTTGATCATGGAATCTCTTGACAAGACAAAACCAATTACTTCGCAGTCCGTGTTTCTAATCTCCGAGTATCTTGAAAGCCTTGTCGGAAAGTCCTACAAGGCTAAGAAACTCACAACGGGAGAAGTTTTGATAGAAGTAGACAACAAACAGCAATCGTCTAACCTCCTCAAGCAAACACGCATGGTAGATGTCAACATCAAGATCACGCCCCATCGCAGTCTCAATAGCTGCCAGGGCGTGATCTCTGATCGGGATCTAATGAATGAGACTGAAGCAGATCTGCTCGAGGGCCTCCGAGATCAGGGCGTGACA
This sequence comes from Haemaphysalis longicornis, assembly GCF_048455015.1. Taxonomy (NCBI): domain Eukaryota; kingdom Metazoa; phylum Arthropoda; class Arachnida; order Ixodida; family Ixodidae; genus Haemaphysalis; species Haemaphysalis longicornis. The sequence continues at coordinate 121,041,868 of NW_027526295.1, read as the reverse complement.
GCAGTGAGGCGAATCACCATACGCCGAAATGATGAAATAATTCCAACCAAGCACATAATCTTGACACTTGACCGCTCTAACCTTCCTGAGTCGGTCAACGCAGGTTTCTTGAGATGTCCAATCCGACCCTACGTGCCGAACCCACGCCGCTGTTTCAAGTGTCAGCGGTTTGGGCACGGCACAACGTCTTGTCGTGGTAAATTGACGTGCGCAAAATGTGCAGCACATGATCATCAAACTGACAATTGTAAATCCGAGAACTTCACCTGTGCCAACTGCCAGGGACCACACGCAGCCTTTTCTAGGAGCTGTGAAAAGTTCAAACAAGAGAAACAGATAATTGCCTTGAAAGTCAACGAAAACATCACCTTCCCAGAGGCGCGGAAGAGGTTCGCCTCCTTCCCTCTGGGCAGGTACGCCGACGCAGCTCGCCGGGGGGCGGAGCGGCGTCTGGTTTCGGCGGGGACCCAGTACCGCGAGTCGGACTTGGTCCCGCCCCCGCCCCCCCCTGGGTTGCCTCTGGTGGCCCAACCCGCCACCGCACCGCCTGCTGAGTGGTGGCGGGTTGTGGCATCCCGCCACCAGTGGCATCCCGCCGTGGCATCCCGCCGTGGATGCCACCACTGAGTGGTGGCATCCACGTCCGTTGGGGATGCTGCTGCCCCCTCTGTTTCCTCCTCTCCACCGGCCCAAAGCACATGCGAGGGCCCGGAAGAGATGGAGCTGGAGGAAACCGCAGCGTTTCCCACCTCCGCCGCACCGCCTGTGCCACCCGGGGCGCTCCTGACGCCCTCGGCGGTCGCGGCCAAAACGAAGGGCACCGCAAAGGGTGCCGGGTCCGGGAGGTCCGGTACGCCGGGTACCCCTTCCAAATCAGATGATGACTTGGATGTGGGACCCTTCCTGTCTGCTTCGCAGCGGAAGGAGCGGGTCCCTCCATCTAAACCTCCAGATGAGGTAAAGAAAACCCGTCCAAGAGTCCAAGCCCCGAAAGACCCTACATAAACAGTCACACCCCAGTAGCTCTAATACATCATAATGGGAAGAGAAAATGTCGTTCAATGGAACTGCAGAGGCCTTCTAAATAATCTTGACGACGTCTATGAGATTCTGCATGCTAATCAGCCAAGTGTAATGTGTGTCCAGGAAACACACCTGAATTCCAAGAACACAAATTTCTTAAATAGTTACCTGGTATACAGAAAGGACAGGGTTGGCTGCACACACTCTTCTGGCGGTGTGGCCATAATCGCCCGCAAATCCTTAGCATGCCACCCTGTCACCTTGAACACTATCCTGGAGGCTGTGGCAATTCGAACGATAATATTTAATAGGTTGATAACGGTATGCTCCATATACATTCCTCCTGATGTTTCACTTTTAAGCTCTGACTTCGAGGCGCTGGTTGACCAGCTGCCCGAACCATACATCCTGACAGGCGACCTTAATGCTCACAACACTCTTTGGGGCTCTTCTCGCACGGATGCCCGAGGTCGCCTCATAGAGAAATTCCTTACATCTTCAGGAGCATGCCTTTTCAACAGTAAACAGCCTACATACCATAACATAGGACACAACACATACTCATGTCTTGACTTGGCGATTGGCTCCGCAGTTCTCTTTCCTCTTCTCGAGTGGGGTGTGGGAACTGACCCATATGGCAGTGACCACTTCCCCACCTCACTTACATATATAGATAAAGGACCAAGCAGTTCATCTTCCCATAATAGGTTCAATGAAGCACGAGCTAACTGGAATACATTTACAGAGACATCCAAACTACACCACACATCCATAGGACACCTACACGTTGAAGAAGCTACCCAACTCCTCACGGCGCACATCCTCGACGCCGCCGAAAAGTCCATTCCCCACGTCTCTGGTGCCCCGCGCAACCAGCGGAGGCCGTGGTGGAATGAGGACTGTAGGCGGGCGCGAGAGGCCCAGAACAAGGCGTGGGGTATCCTTCGTCGGTAACCCACGTCGGGAAACCTCCTCTTGTTCAAACGGGCCAAGGCATTAGGAAAACGTGTGCGCCGTGAGGCAAAACGAGAGAGTTGGCGTACATTCATAACATCAATAAACTCCTACACAGACACACGGAAAGTATGGACACGTATACGCAAACTCAAAGGACAACAGACACACAGCCTGCCCCTGGTCAGTACAACAGGGGACACTCTGGAAGACCAGGCTGACACACTCGCACAACACTTTCAACACGTGTCCAGTTCAGCACACTACACGAACACTTTACTGAAACATAAAGCCTCTTGTGAAAAGAAGTCCCTACACGACAACAACAAATCACAGACTTCGTACAACTCCCTGTTTTCACTACATGAGCTGAGGGCTGCTCTGAGCACGTGTAAACCCTCAGCTCCAGGCCCAGACAACATTACATATACAATGATACAGAACTTACACACAGACACTCTTGTAACTCTTGTTCACCTTTTCAACAAGATATGGCTTTCGGGGCACATTCCAAAGTCTTGGAGGGATGCCATATTTGTCGCATTCTTGAAAGAAGGGAAGGACCCTTCTTCTCCCGCTAGCTATCGACCCATTGCCCTGACCAGCTGCCTGTGCAAGCTTCTCGAGATGATAAACCGGAGGCTCGTGTACTTTTTGGAGTACAACGGTCTTCTTGAGAGCTGCCAGGCAGGCTTCAGGGCAGGGCGATCCACAAATGATCAACTTGTGGCACTAGAGTTATACATTAAGGATGCCTTCATTCACAAACAGTTCTGTTTAACTGTGTTTTTCGACCTGTGTTTTTCGACCTGTGTTTTTCGGCCGATGAACTTGAGTCAGAGGTTGTTATGTAGTAGAAGCTGTGCCTTGCCTGCTATGGTGACGTTGGTTTCACATCAAAGTTTCAGATGCTCCTCGACGGAATGGAACAGATAAAACAGCATGGCCCTGGCCACCATAATTGGACTATGAGGTTCGAAGATAAAATGCCCAACCAAAGTGTAGAAGTTCTTTAACCTCAAAAATGTTTCATTCTCAGGGAGCGAGCTTTACCAACTCAGGCTGTCACACCTCATGTGGCATGGGAACGGTGATGCGAGAAGTGGTTTCCTAGACCGAGATGGTGGAAACATTAGTGGAGAGCCTTTTTTGCGGACATCAGCCTTTATCCAAGCAGGCCTACCAGCTTTTCTGGTTGGGGCAATGAACTTTGTGTGTGCATCTGTCATGTGTGAAAACGTTGAGGAGGCAATTCACCGTGTGATAATACCTCGGACCTCTTGTCGGGCATTAGATTTCTTAGGATAACCAGAATTGTTCATGTTTCAAGCCAAGAGTTCTTTCTGTGTAAGGTGTGACTGCTCCATTAGTAAGATCCTAAAATTATCTCCTTTGTTTTAAGGGAGTCTTCGCGTGAGGCCATCGTCACAAAGCAGAGATTTCTTCTCCAATGGCCTCTATTCTTGCACCCAGGTGTCAACTCTGTCCCCTGTTTGCCTCGCTACTACACGCCGCAGCTGCCCCGTTGAGAGTGGTATGTACAATGTGTCATTTTGCAGGGCATGCTCAGACCGCAATGCTGTTACATACAACTGAGGACATACTTCAGTTATTTTCTCGCCACTTACACTTTGAACAATTCCAAGTTTTGTAATGCTTTCTGTGTGAATAAAAGCATGCATGATTTTTCTTTTTTGTACTGCTTCTTTCAAGGATAATAACAAGCAAGGGGACAAAGAAAGTATACCGCCGTGTTTTTCATTTTTGGAACCATTTCTGAATGGGAATGATCTGCCCTCCGAAACGAGGCAGCATACAGAAGCCCAGTTAAGGGACAAAATGATTACATTCTTGAAGTAAATATCCACCATCAGTTTTAGAACTGCGATAGCCCTGTTTAGGTACAGTTACAACACAAATTTTCGTTGTCAAACAACTGGTCAGTGAAAACAAGTTGATCAATAGTCCAAATCCGGCAGTAAGAATGTGGCAATATGAAGCCTCTCGTAAGAAGTTAGCGCACTCTTGACCGGATATGCAGTGTGAGACGAGGGGCCGCAGCAAAAAGAACACAGATCTCAATTTTGGTTGGGTAAGTTTGTACCTTAATTCCTGAAAAAACTCAGATAAGGGCATTGTTCATTGCACTAAATATTTGCTTATCGATAACTACCACGTCCGGCAGGATGGAACAGGTGGTTAAAATTTAAAAGTAGTATTTCTTTTTCCGCCATTTTTACGTTCCGAGGCTTGCTGCTGTAGTAATATGGCCTTTCGGATACCTGCCGCATGGTAACCACTGTAAAAGTACAGTAGCAATTCAAGGTGGAAATTTTCGTTTTTGGGTCCATTAATTATCTGAGAGGTGCAACCATTTCTCCAGGCAGCGCGAGGACTGGCTTTTTGTAAGTGATGTAGCTCTCATCTTAGTTTTTTAGCCCTGCCTCATGGTGCACAGCTGCTTACGGGGCCCATAAGTGTGCGCAGCTTTGCCTTGCTCGGAGGAATATTTTATCCCGCCTGTGTGCTGCGAGGTTTACTACAGATACTAGCACGCTTTCTGTAATTTAGATGGGGCAGTGTGCCGCGAAAATATCTCAAACTGAATTACTGGAACTTGTTTTGGCCTGTTTACTGCAGCATAATTGCACTACAATTCGATTTCCAGTGTTATGTGTAGTTTCAAGGCGCATTGGCTATAGTGTTCATTTAAAAGGCCACATGTCAACTATCAACACGAAATTTAAGAGAGTTTTCAGCTGGTTTTAGTGACAAAACGAGCCCATAGTTTTAAAAAATGCAGTCAATAAGCCTGATGATATAAAAAAAGAGTCATTCTTGCTTGAGACTGGCTGTAAAAAAGAATAAACAGGTCATCCAGTGAAGATTACTAGTATCTTGCTAGCCTGAGAAAAATGTCAAATATGTCATATAACTGAGTTGTAAACAACGGGGGGGGGGCAACGTTTACACCTTTTTAAACACGTATGCCAACGCCCTGCAGACTGGTTGACTTAGTTTTAGTCCAAGTGGCATACCAGTGCAATGTGCTCTCAAAAAGTATGACTTATCAATACTTCCCCAAATACAGGTGGAGCACAGAAGCAAAGTGTAGGGTTGGTATGAGACGGTTAAACAAGGTTCAATTCATCTTGCAAATGAATTGGACAGAACAGGTAATCTGGTGCTAGTATAAAATCTTCCTGAAAACCGTATGGAATGATGATGTAGTTATGATCTGTGGGAAACCTGTGCAGCAGCCTCATTCACTAGCAGTTCTTTTCCCATTTGCCCACTTGACCTACAGCTGTTCTGCCCTAATTAAAGCTCTCTCTCTGTCTCCCCATCTCTATAATGTGGGCTTCTGCCAATACGCTACATATAGAAGAAAGGATTTGAGGCCGACGAAAAATCTTCGCAAAACATTGTGCTCGCAAGCCCTGTATTGATATTCTATAACTTTAACTTTTAATTTCTTCTTTGTAGCAGCAGTAAGTAAACACATTATCAATACACCTGTTATGCATTTTGTTTGACTCGACATATATTTACAACCATTGTGTAAAGCGGGCTTAATTTTTTCATAATGTGGTGAAGCCACTATCATCTGAGGTACATATCTATCACCATGTATTTCAAGGTTGACTCGTATTTTAGAAAGCATTCGTGCGGTCTGTGAGTGCCACCAGGAAAAGGCGGCAGCTTCGGTTGAAAAAAAAAAGCCTTATAAAGGTCCCCTGAAAGTGACCGTACTTGCATCAACCCAATCTTCTTCCCTGGTGCACTACTTGAGCTCAGAGTGAGAATTTCGTTTTTCAAATGCTTTGCTCAAGCATTGCCTTACACCATCTTACTTACCTCTATAGTGAAAATTCCAGGCAGTGTTCCTGCAAATGAATCTGACCAGCTTAGGTACACGATTGCTTCCAGTGATAATGGTTTTAAGATCTACTTCGACTTCTCAATAGTTGTCAGTGCACTATTGGTTGGAAAAAAAACAAAGCATTCTGATATAAAATCACCTGCTACCTCGTCCATTTGTACGCCTTTTTTTCGTAGCCAAAGTAACGTCTCAATCTGGGACTAGATATTAACAGAAATTGAGGGATCTCCTGATCTCTAAGCATTCCAAATAAAAATGCATTTTGGCTTACTGCCTGTACTGGCAGTAAGCCAGATTCTGTAATGGCCTCATGTCATCAGGATCCATCCTCTTGAACATTGGATGTCGCGTTTGTTTCCTCGAAGAGCTGCTGGAGTCATTTCAACTTTTCTTTGAATTTTAATTTATGGGCATGCATTTTTTGTGATTAGGTGGAATGCATTACACCAGTTAATGGGCTAATGTCACGCCTTTCCGCGTGGCTGTTACTAAGTGGCTTGTCAGGAGCGCAAAACCGATGATTTTAATTATACTTTTCTCATATGTATACTTCCTTATTTATCTGCGCTGCTTTTTTGCCTAGGCAATTAAAGATATGGTGACAGACTCCTCTTGTAGAGACCTGAAACGAATGAAAATGCTTTTGGCCGCAACTGAACAGGCCCGTGGCTCCAACCATCCTGATGACGTGCCATCCTACTTTTTAAATCCTAACGTGGTAACATTACTCAAACTTTTCAAATTGTGTGGGGATTGCTTCGTAAGGTTAAATGAATGTGTTATTTTTGTTGTTTACAATCTGTTTAGTAAGCTGCAGTCGGTTATTTAGCGTTGGACAATAGTTATAAAAGAATTTCTTACAGACCAGCTAGCACTTCTTACCCTTTATTAAAGGTGAGAAGGCATTTTATAAAATGCGTATTCAAAGATCTCAAACTAACTCAAGATAAATATAGAACTAACTCTACTACTTCAGTAGTTGTGAAGCTGATTTTTTTCTCTGATCGATATTGCTGAGCAGAATTAAAAATTTTAAAGCTGCTTCAGGACCTCCGATTGTTTCAGTGTGCCATATTGCCAGTGTGCCACAGCAGAAAAAAGGTTCAAAGACACAGTAGATGCTGTGTAGCAAAAGCTAAGAAGGGTACAGGAGATTTTGTAAATGGGAACCGTCATGGAGCTTGAACATTATGTTTGACCAAAAAAGGCTGACGTTGCAGTTTTTACTACGGTAAGATAGCACGTTTTGGTCCCTAGAATTGAAAGAGACGCATAAACAAAAACTTCAGAGCTGTAGGGTCGCAAGCAAAATATCTAAAATACGATAACACAGATGTACTTTAAAGCACACTTTTCAAAGCGTTCTTAACCTATAGGTATCTCTAAACAAGCCTCATAACAGCACTGTAGCAGCACATAATGGATCGCAAACATTTTTTTAATAGAAAGACACATGAAGTATGAACTACGCGAAGTTGGAAATTGTATATACAGTCGAGTCCACTTATAACGATACCGTTTATAACAATATATCGGATATAACGATGAACCGCTATGGCACCGTCAACTTTTGTATGCTTTCCATGGGAAAATAAACCGCTAATTACAATGCTCCAGGGCCGCGATATCGGATATAATGATTGAATCGGGTTATAGCAAGCACCGAGATTGTGAGCTGCCGCCGGCTCTCCACGCCAACCACGCCGACACCAAGCGCCGCGATGCTCCTCGCATCCCGTCCACCCCTCAGAAAACGAATCAGAAAACGAGGATGGGAACAGTTATCCTTCCAAACTCCCCTCCCGATGCCGCTGCTTTGGCTCCGTCCCCGTGCATGCTGCTTTGAATTTGACTGGGTGCCTTTTCACCTCCCTATGTTCTTCCTCGGATCAAACGTCAGGGCCGATGTTTGGAAATGTCTGAATGCCTCACTGAAGAGGTGAACGTTGCGGGGATACGTGCTGCGGACAGCGGTGGCACTGACAACTCTGGCAACGCGGTTGCACACCCTACTCGGGTAGCACCCTCGCAGGAGGCCCAACGCATGATAGTCTTTCAGGAACCTCATTTCTACCAAGCAGCCTTTGCTCAGGTAGGTTAAGCACCTATAGATGCTCTTAAGCATCTAAAGGTGTTAAGCAAACAAAGCTGGCCGAGTATGGCTTCTTTTCCACAAATAGGTAGCAGTACAACCTTGTTTGCCTGAAAAAAAAATGTTTTAGGCCCTGCTCTGTCTTTTTATTTAGCAACCCGCATATAACATTCATCGGTTATAACGATGGGATTTTCTTGGCACTTGGATATTGTTATAAGTGGACTAGACGGTAGTTAATAAACAATATCCCTCAGGGCTGGTGATGGTCAGGCCATTCAACTGCAAAAGGTAACACTTTTTTTCAGAAATGAAACTATGATTCTCCTCACATTAAAGGGACCCTGCAACACTCCTTGAGCAGTGCAAGTAAACCTGCGCGACGTTTAGATTACACTACCAGGAATACCTGAGCCAAATATTACACGTGCACGTGGAGCGGTGAGCGCGCAAATCGATGTGAAAGACGCGGAAAAACCAACCGCTCTCTCTTCAGTTGTCCTCATTATGCAACCCCTGGCATGGCCTAAGGGACGTCACATAGGCCATGGCTGCCCGATCGGCTGTCACTGGTCAACTTCGCGGCTGGATTCTCCCATTTCCGTCGTCGTCATCGCTGTGTACGAACCTCTTCTATGCCTGAACCTGTAGGCACAGTTTTGCCGTTTCTTTTGTGTTTTGAGTGCGCGCGGAGTTTGAGTGATGAGCTCAATAATTCCCTTTCAACGGGACCACTCGACTACATTCGTTTATTGCTTCAAAAACGCCCTACCAGCCCGAGCGCGCCCTTGCGAGCAGGCACCCCATGCCTGCTTTTTTTTGTGGCACCAGACCGGAAATAGGCCCCTCCGCATTGCAGCGAAAAGGAGAAAACTACCCGGCATGTGATATATCGAAGGCCGCCGAAGAGAACACCGCGAGCCGCCCGCCTCTCCGGGAGAGAGCGCGCAGTTTTCGTCGCGTTGTCCGCGGTCGAGTTGAGAGGGAACGATTATGCGCGATTTCTCATCGCGCGTAGTTTCGTTAATTGTGAACGGATTTTCATAATTGTTGCGGGAGGAGATTTCTGGGACAATAGACTTTATCCCCAAATACATTACTAGTAGTCGATGACAAGTGTTGCAGGGTCCCTTTAAGTAACCGTCAGTGGTGTATGTATTAGTATTTTTTGCGGCGAAGTACTACTTTTGAGCCGGGACTCATAAAACTACTAAAAAATATTATACTAAACCTACCAAAACATTGTCCGCTAAAGACAATGGTCACCGCTGTAAAGCGCAAATAAATAAATAACACGAAATCAGATGGGATATAAACTCCGGTCTCCAGGAACGAGGTGCTCTACCAACATTGCTATCTCTGCAGCTTGCTTGCGGTACAACAAAAGTCGTTCTTCCTTTCTTTGTGACACATACCCACTTGGGGGATTGTTTACGACTCGTGATGTTGGAGGAGCTGACACGCCCCCATCGAAAAATTCACAAAACTATGATTGGGAAGCATATATGTGTTAGAACATTGCATGCAGCATGAAACCGGAACGTAGTGACACCGGAACGTAGTGGCACATGAGCAGACCAGCAACACGCCGACCGTGCAGAATCCTGATACTAAGGAGGCTGTGGCGCGTGCCGTTCTGCTAACATAATTTTCCCGGTAACACAAAATGAAAGAAAATAAAGAGAAAGAAAATCGACAGAAAAACGTCGTCTACATAGATTGAACAGGAAATCAATGGTGGCAGCGCCTTCCGAAGAGAATTCATTTTTACAATAAACAAAGTGCAACTCAAAACTCCACCTTGCGGCACGCCGTTTTCCTGCACATGAAACGTAGAAAGTGCAGTTCCCACTCGCACGCGAAAGGTTCTTTCAGACAGGTAACTGGCAAGCGTGTTCATCATGTTACCCGATATGCCAAAGGACTTCAAATCACTGAGGATGCCGTACCGCCAGGCAGTATCATACGCTTTTTCAAGATCAAAGAATACTGTCATACAGTACTGCTTGTGGAGGAAAGCATCTTTGATATATGACTCTAACACAACGAGTTGATCGCTGCTAGATCGCCCCGCCCTAATGCCTGCCTGGCAGATCTCGAGAAGACCGTTGTACTCTAAGTACACGAGTCTCCTGTTTATCATCTTCTCGAAGAGTTTACACAGGCAGCTTGTCAGGGCAATGGGACGATAACTGGCAGGACAGGAAGGGTCCTTCCCTTCCTTTAAGAAAGCCACCACTATGGCCTCCCTCCAAGAGCGTGGAATGTGCCCCGAAAGCCATATTTTATTGTATCGGTGTAAGAGTGTTTCAAGAGTGTCTGTGTGTAGGTGCTGTATCATGGTGTATGTAATCATATCTGCGCCTGGAGCTGAAGGTTTGGACGTGTTCAGGGCAGCCCTTAACTCATACAGTGTGAATACAGAGTTGTAAGTAGTTTTTGATTTGTCTTTGTCTTGTAGGGGTTTTTTTCTGCAGATGTTTTGTGTTTCATGAAAGTGTTTGTGTAGTGTGCTGAACTAGACACGTGTTCGAAGTGTTGTGCAAGTGTGTTAGCCTCGTCTTCAAGTGTGTCCCATGTTGTGATAACCAGGGACAGGCTGTGTGTCTGTTGTCCTTTGAGCTTACGTATACGTGTCCAGACTTTGTCTGTGTCCGTGTATGAATGAAATTATGGATGTCAAGAAGGTGTGCCAACTCTCTCGTTTTGCCTCACGGCGCACACGTTTTCCGAACGCCTTGGCCCGTTTGAACAAAATAAGGTTACCCGACGTGGGGTACCGACGAAGGATACCCCACGCCTTGTTCTGGGCCTCTCGCACCCGCCCGCAGTCCACATTCCACCACAGCCTCCTCTGGTTGCACGGGGCACCAGAGGCGTGGGGAATGGACTTTTCGGCGGCGTCGAGGATGTGCGCCGTGAGGAGTTGGGTAGCTTCTTCAACGTGTAGATGTCCTATGGATATGTGGTGTAGTTTCGATGTCTCTGTAAATGTATTCCAGTTAGCTCTTGCTTCGTTGAACCTGTTGTGGGAAGATGAACAGCTTGGGCCTTTACCTATATATGTTAGTGAAGTGGGGAAGTGGTCACTGCCATATGGGTCAGTGCCTACACCCAACTCGAGAAGAGGAAATAGAACTGCGGAGCCAACAGCCAAGTCAAGATATGAGTGTGTGGTGTGTCCTATATTAACGTATGTGGGCTTATTTTTGTTGAAGAGGCATGCTCCTGAAGATGTAAGAAATTTCTCTATCAGGCGACCTCGGGCATCCGTGCGTGAAGAGCCCAAAAGAGAGTTGTGCGCATTAAGGTCACCTGTTAGGATATATGGTTCGGGCAGCTGGTCGACCAGCGCGTCGAAGTCAGAGCTTGAAAGTGCAAAATCAGGACGAATGTAAATGGAGCATACCATTATCAACCTATTAAAAATTATTGTGCGTATTGCTACAGCCTCAAGGACGGTGTTGCGAGCGATAGGGTGGCATGCTAGGGATTTCCGGGCTATTATGGCTACACCGCCCGAAGAGTGTGTCCAGCCAACACTATCCTATCTGAAGACGATATAGCTATTTAAGAAATTTGATTGATTGGATTTTAAATGTGTTTCTTGGACACACATTAAACTTGGCTGATTAGCATGCAGAATCTCACACACATCGTCAAGATTCAGAAGGCCTCTGCAGTTCCATTGAACAATATTTTCTCTTCCCATTATTATGTGTTCAAGCTACTGGAGTGTGATTATTTATGTAGGGTCTTTCGGGGCTTGCACTCTTGGGAGGGGCTTTTTTGCCTTCTCTGGAGGTTTAGATGGAGGGACCCGCTACTTCCTCTGCAAAGCAGACAGGAAAGGTCCCACATCCATCTCATCATCAGATTTGGAAGGGGTGACCGGCGTACCGGACTCCCTAGACTTGGCACCCTTTCTGGTGCCCTTCGTTTGAGCCGCGACCGCTGAGGGCGTCAGGAGCGCCCCGGGTGGCACAGTCGGTGCGACGGATGTAGGAATTGCTGAAGTTTCCTCCGTCTCCATCTACTCCGGGCCCTCGCGTGTGCTTTGGGCCGGTGGAGAGGAGGAAACGGTGGGTGCAGCAGCATCCCCACCGGACGTGAATGCCACCACAGCCGCTGCTGGCTCAGCGAGCGGTGCAGAGGCGGGTTGGGCTGCAAGAGGCAACACGGGGGGGGTACCAAGTCCGACTCTCGGTACTGCGTCCCCGCCGAAACAAGACGCCGCCCCGCCCCCTGTCGAGCTGCGTCGGCGTACCTCCCCTGGGCGAAAGAGGCGAACCTCCTTCGCGCCTCTGGGAAGATGATGTTTTCGGTTACCTTCACGTTAATGATTTTTTTGTGAAGATGAAACTTTTCACATGCGCGAGAGTATGCTGCGTGTGGACCCTGGCAATTCGGGCAGGTGGAGTTGGTTGCAGTGCAGTTGTCGGAGAGATGATCATGCTGGGCGCATTTGGCACATGTTGTTCTGCCGCGACAGGAGTTGGTACCATGCCCGAACCTCTGGCACTTGAAACAGCGCCGCGGGTTCGGGATGTACGGCCGGACAGAACAACGGATGAAACCTGCGTTGACATGCTCGGGCAGTGTGCAGCGGTCAAAGGTAAGTATCAGGTCTTTTGTGGCTATTTCTTTCTTTTCTCTCCTTATAACGATGCGCCTTACTGCTGTCATGCCTTGATCTTTTAGGCCTTCGAGCAGATCGGTCTCTGTCTCGGTTAGGAGGTCTGGCTCAGATATCACACCCTGGGAGCTGTTGAGGCTGCGGTGGGGTGTGACTCTGATATCCAGGTCTGCCATGCGGGTTTGGCTCATGAGAGTTGTGGCTTACTGCTGTGTGTTAATCTCAACTAAGACCTCACCAGTTCTTAGTTTTTTAGCATTGTATGTCTTGCCAAGGATAGATTCAAGAAACTTGGATACAAGGAATACGGATTGTGAGGAAAGAGGCTTGGATTTATCAACCGATTCAACTATAAAAAAACGTGCGTAGTTGTCGGGCTTCGGGGAGTTGATGGCAGGAAGAGGTGGAAAAGGTTCTTCGGTGCGGACCCTTTTCAGGGTCCGATCAGGTTTGGAGGGGTTTTTCGGTTTACCATATGGCATAGGAAAAAGCAGGGGACGGGGGTACTTCCTTCGCTCGGGTTACACTGATACCGGGAGAGGTCCCGGAGCTCCCTGCCTGGTAAACAGACAGGGAGCCTATCCGCCGGAGCTTGACCTGGGCTCCGACGGCCACCGTTTGAGGTTTCTACCCTTCACCTTAAAACACATCGCTACGGTTGGATCCAGCTTATGTATGGGGGCTTGGGGTCCGCGGTGTCGCCAACACCTTCACTAAGATTGCTCAAGGTGCCCCGTGCGGGGTCCCTCTAATTGGCGTTCATAGGTTTGAAACCCGGCGTAATTATTAATGGGTAGCAATCTTTGCCGAGTGGTCCCGCAGCCAGTACCCTGTAACGCCCTGCATTTCGACTATAATGCAGATTTCGCGAAGGTTCCACCCTTCACTTATAATCATTAAAATAGCGTAAATGGATATATTTGGCCGAACGAAATTTTTTTAAAATAATAAAGAACAGAACTATGAAAAAACGCGGAAAATGACAAGCCGCACGACGCCCTGCATTTCCACAATAATGTAGATTTCGCGGAAGTTCCACCTGTAATCGTTATATTAGCGTGGTAGTTCAAAATTTTCTAGCACAAAAAATAAGAAAAATATAAAGCAGTACGGTAAATGGCGAACCGTGTAAGGCCGATTTTCGACAATAATTCTTATTTTGCGAAAGTTCAAAATATAATCGTTTTAACGGCGTAAACGGAGATAAATGGTCGAATGAATGTTTGAAAAACTAAAACGCAAGAAAAATATTGAACAATTGCTAAAACTTGCAAAACGTATAACGCATGGCATTTCCACATTATTTATTTATTTATTTACAGATACTGCTGTCTCGATTCACGAGACATAGCAGGAGTGGGTACATCATGAAAAGAAAAGAACATACATTAAGCTGCACCACATAAACATACAAATCATTTAAAACATGTTACAAAATATGGTTGGGCAGTTCTTTCAAAAACAGTTCAATTGGTTTTTCGCGCAGGGAACCATCTAGGTTGTTCCAAATCTCAACAACGGCTGGGAAAAAAGAATGCTTAAAGCAATTTACAAATGGCTGGAAGGGAACAATGTTGAGTGGGTGAGATCGGCGCGTGGCTCGTCGTGCTGAATGACAAAGAGTAATAGGTGCTTCAATTAATGCATATTTTGCAAAAGTTTCGTCTGGAATCCTTATAATAGCCTCAAAAGAGATAGTTTGCCAAGCAAAATTTTTAAAAACTAATAAATACCAGAAGTTTAACATAATTGCGGAAAATAGCGAACCGTGTGGCACCCTGCATTTCCACAATAATGCAGATTTCGTAAACGTGCCACCTGCAATAGCGCAAATAGATAATTGGTGGAACAAAATTTTGAAGAAATAACAAAATAACAAGAAAATGAAAAAAAATCGGAAAGAAGCCAACCGTATCACGCCCTGCATTTACACAATATACAGATTTTGCGGAAGTTTCTTATCGAATCGTTACGCAATAGTGTAAATGAGAAAATTGGTAGAAGGAAATTTTGCAACACTAAAAAAACGAAAACTCTACGAAAATACAGAAAATGATGAGCCGAGTTGTTTTATTTGTGCTTTTTGATTAATTTTATACTTAATTTATGCCTAATCTATGCTTATTTTGCTAAATTTATGCTTATTTTTTGTTAATGCATTTCCAAAATAATGTGGATTTTTCGTGAGTTTAAAATGTGATACCTATAATAGAGCGAATGGAGATCATTGGTCGAATGACATTTTGAAGAAATAAAATAACAAAAATGCGAAAACAATGGGGAAATCGCAAACCGTATAACACCCTGCATTACCACAATATACAGATTTTGCGGAAGTGCCACATCTCATTGTTACAATTGCCTAATTGATGTAATTGGTAGAAAGAAATCGAAACACTAAACAACTTTAAAATATAAAAGTCACGGAAAATGGCGAACCGTGTAACGCCCTGCATTTCCACAATAATGCGGATATTGCTAAAGTTCCAAATGTGATCGTTATTAGCGCAAATGGCGACATTTGGTTACAGGAAATTTTCAAAATTAACAACACTAAGACAAATAAAAAATATAAAAATGGTGAACCATTTTATGTTGTTATTTATGCTTTTTGCCTAAGTTTTGATTAAGTTTAAGCTTAATTTATGTTTAATTTATGTTTATTTTGTTATGTATGCATTTCACAATAATGAAGATTATGTGCAAGTCCCAAATGTGATCGTTATAATTGCGTAAATGGGGATAATTGGTCGAACAAAATTTTGAATAAATAACAGAAATAAAAAAATATGACAAAAATAAGGAAAATGGCCAACCGCATAACGCGCCGCATTTCCACGATATACCGATTTTGCGGAAGTTCCATATGTAATGGTTAAAATATCGTAAATGAGATAATTGTCGGCATGAAATTTTGATACACTCAAAAAAATAAGAAGAATATTAAAAACTCGGAGAATGGCGAACAATGTAACGCCCTACATTTCCACAACAATGCAGATTGTGCGAAAGTTCCATATGTGATCGTTATATTAGCGTAAATGCAGATAATTCGTTAAAGGAAATTCTGAAACATTAAAGGGACAATGAAGTGAATTTGTCAAGCTCCCGTTTTTGCTTGCACTGCGTAGACTGGCTCAAATTAGCACACTTTTCATCGTTTATCCGGTTGACAAATCGGTAAATATTTTACAAAGCGCGAAAAAAGAAAAACTACCATGCGCGGTTTGCGGCGGCCGCACCAACTAAGGCTGTGACGTTGGGAGGAGGGGGCACCGTGATTGGACGACGTCCAAGGTTAGCAATCAAACAAGTTTCGGTTTCGGTTCTGTAAAACACAACCAATGGCGTTGTTGGATGGGCATCTTTATCACCCCCTTTCTCCTCTCTAATCTTCATATCCCCCTCCTCCCCCTCCCCACCTCACTGGGTTGTATGCAGGTGAGCCCCCAGTTGGGCTCAATAATATCCCCAGTGCATTTCCTTTTCCTTTTCACCCGAACCACCTAAGAAGAAGAAGAAAAGGCATTCTCAATATAGTAGTAATTATCGTACCGCGCTTCTGCCATGTTGTCGGCTGTAAAATGCATAAGATAAGCCTCCCTGGACGGCTTGGAATCGTAGCATTCACTAGCCGAGGCCTACGCAGTGCATGAACGCCCTCCGCGTCCCCGCAGACGCTCAAATGCCATGCGCTTTTCCCCTATATTTGGAGCTTGCCTCACTCATGCCTGTATCGTAAAAAGCGTGTTCGCACCAGGCCAAGGGTCTGTTGATTCTGGCCTGTGCCCACTGCCCGCAAGCAGTCGGTGCTTATGGCAACAGCACGCCAACGAGAACTCGCTAGCGCGCCAGTGCCAGCCTGCGCGCGTTCTGTGAACTAGTTCGTGGAGCAATGAACGTTGCGGCCCAAAAAAAGGTGAACTCAGTATAGAAAACATCGGCGGAAAACGAAAAAGTTAACTTATAAAAAAAAGCACATACCCACGTGGATTCGAACTTGTGACTTGCAAAACACTTGCAATATCATACCTAGCGCTCCAAACCACTCGGCAACGGGCGAGCGCTGCCGATCTTGGAAATATAGGGTATATAATGTATAACCAGTATAAGCAGCTTAGGTGACTATTTGTTGTTTTGCGCTCCTGCAGTAAGCATCCCCCAAGTTTCAACAATATCTCACGTCTAGAAATTGCATTTCTTAGATGGAAAAGCGTTCGCGGATGCGTAGTCGTGGTGCTGGCCGCTGTGCTTGTTCGCCCAGCGCAAAAAAGTGCTTCCCGCACCCTAGTTTTACGCTGTACGGTAAAAATATCAGTTGATTTTATTTACTTAGTACCTATATGACTTCGCTGACTCTTCTCCCGCCTTCAAGAGGCCTTATATTTTTCTACTGGTGTACCAGTCAGCGAAGCGTCGCATGTGCGCTTGTGCAGCGCTTGTGTGAAGCGACCTTGAATTGGAGCTAGATACAGTGTATAAAGTAACCAAGTAAAGAAAGGCACATTCTTCCATTCACAAACGTGTCCTGGCTTCGTTTCAACTGAGTGAACGAATTGCGACGATCCGTCGGCGGCCGGCGGACGAAAGGCTGGGCCGACTGACTCTGTCTGAAGGCCGGGGAGCCGTGGTGTAGCAGAGCCAATTGCGAGCTCGGCTCCTCCCGACGTCACACGAAAACGCCACAGAAAATGGGCGAGCGTAAAGAAAGGAGGACAGCATTTTCGAATAGATTTTTCTACTAAATAAAATCGCCTAAACGCGCCTAGAGTGGCCGAAACGTGGCCTGGGGACTCCGGAATACAATTTGCGCTAGTAATCCCGCAATGTTTACATATCCCTTCAGTGTCGCTTTAAAAGAACTAACAAAAATATAAAAAAAAACCTACGGAAAATGGCGAACCATGAAACGCCCTGCATTTCCACAATGATGCAGATTTCGCAAAAGCTCCACCTGTAATCGTTATAATAACGTAGATGAGGATAATTCGTCGGACAAATTTAAGAAAACCAATAAATTTGGCTGTCAAGAACCCACACTCAAACCAAGCGGCATAAGAATGTTACGCATTAGTAGATAATTCTCTGAATTTGTGCAGAATTTTCATCATCATTATCTTTTGCATATGTGTGGAGCGCACGAAAAATTTGTTTTGAAGCAAACTTGAGGTCAGGATAATTTGTATTCTTTTACAGAGAAGCTGTATTACGCTAGGACTTCATACAATTCTCGATTCCCTCACATAGAAACGCCTTGCGGCAAAGTCAACTTTGTCCTCTTCTTTTTACCGCGAGGCGCCAAATACAGCGAAACGATCGTGGCTGTGCTTTTATTTTTTTTGTTTGCGTGCTGGCTCGTATCTGCTGCAGGGGCTCTAAATGCGTTTAAATCGCCAAACGCTCCAAAACACGTGCTTTAATTACCAAGTACAGGTAAGAAAACAAGCGGCCGTGTAACGCGCGGTAGACTGATCGAATGAATTTGCAACCGTAAGGCGGGCGGAGATCGTGAGGCGAATTTTAAAAACCCAGGTAGAACCAAGGTAACCCATAAAAAAGCCGACTTAGAACATGAGGAGATATTAGAACATAAGAAGATATGAAGATAAAATGTACTGGGAGATATTTTATATTCCCATATAAAAGGCGATTTAGAGACATGAGGAGACAGGAAATTCCTTGAAAACTTCAAAAATTCGGTATGCAGCCAGCATGCTCTTCAATTCATAAAGTCGCTTTAACTTTTGGTTTTCTTAGCGAGCATTCTTTAATTGGCACTCTTTGGCCGCAGATATGTCTTTGCGCTGTTAACAACAAGGCGTTGTACCACCGCAATGAAATTGCGGTGAAAATAAAAGTTGAAGCCGTATAAGATTGTTGCGTGGCTTTCAAGATAAAAAAATTCACGCATCTCAACGAAGTGAATCGTGACGAGTGCGCGAAGCAATGGGGATCGTTCTTACCGTAAATCACCCGAGGCGTTCCCCACTCGCGCATGTAAATTAGTGACAACGCCTGTGTACACTATACAAAATTCCAATGCAATCCAATCCTTGCAAAAAAACACTGCGCTAAATTCAAATTACGAAGACGAAGGACGGCGGAACTTACGATGCAGACTTACGAAAGCGCAACTATCAACTGGCCTTTATTTTCCGACCCTA
Organism: Haemaphysalis longicornis; assembly: GCF_048455015.1. Taxonomy (NCBI): domain Eukaryota; kingdom Metazoa; phylum Arthropoda; class Arachnida; order Ixodida; family Ixodidae; genus Haemaphysalis; species Haemaphysalis longicornis. The sequence goes on along the minus strand of NW_027526295.1, from coordinate 121,023,116 downwards.
TCGGAAAACACTGGAAATATAAACATAGAAACAGAAACGTTAAAAACCCTGCACAAAACCCCATCTGTGTTAAGTTCTTGATAGTTGTTATCGTCACTTCATTTTTTGCGCGGTCTCACTCACAGCTGGGCACGTGCGCTCGTCGTCCCCTCTCTCTCGCTCACTGACACACGGGGAACATCTTTCCGCAGGTGAATTTTGTTGTTTTTTAGAATCGCCGATGGCTGGCGGACGCATGACGTCGTAATGTACCAACTAGCCCAGAAGCAAGCTCTCATTGCAATCCAATCCATTTCAATCCAATCCAATCCATTTCAATCTAATCCAATCCATTGCAATCAATACAATTTAATCCAATCCAATCCAACGCTCCTCGTGCACGCGCAACACTGTGTACGCGGACGTTAAGCCCCGCACAGAGCGAGGTTCCAGGGTGCTTCGCCCCTAAAATAACTGGGTCGTCATTAAAATGGGCGTGCCAATATTCCATGTAGTCTCTTGCAAACCAAAAATTTCGGGAAACACCGCACCCCCAGCTCCCTGCTAACTTCCTACGGCAGAGCCCATCATGCTTTGTGTAGATGGGCCTTTGAAAAAACTTCCCGCGCCTGCGATGTGACGTGGGAAGAGTTCAATAGCCTGTATATGTGTGAGTGCTGAGCCACCGGTGCCGCTAAAAAAGTGCGCGACCTCACGCTTTCTCCTTTCCAGTTTCTTTTTTTCTGCGATTACGGAGGCAGGTTAGGAGTGCCCCGAAGATGTGCGCAAACCCGAATTTGAGCTTGGCGGGGAGGTCTTCAGGACATTTCCTTTCGAGTGCCGCTTGAAGAAGCAAAAGCAATTCGAAATGCTCCCCGGGTACACTTTCCTTTATTTCCAGTTTACTCTTACAACTAAGGCGCCCTATGGCAGGGGAAAAGAGGAATAGGGGATTAGGGAAAGGTTATAATTGTCAAGCCTTGCCTACACCTCCCTTAACCAATGGCCGAAATCAAAACCTATCTGTCGCTCTATGCCGGAAGTTTTTGCTGGCGTTAATTATTATAAGCATTAAATCAGACGGTGTGTGGCACACAGGAGTTTTCTATTCATGCTCATGTATTTCTAAAAACGAAAAAAAAAAAACTCGGCATACACCAAGATTCGGACGCAAGGACAAAGAGTAGGAGTCGGTGATTTTATCCACCGCACTATTTTCCCTCTGATGATGATGATTAGTGGCTTTCCCTTTGAATCGGGGTGTCGGTTGTCAGCAACCGACTTGGCTGTTTTATTACGTTTACTTGCCCTACTCATAGCTAACCTATAGATTTGCTTCCTCCCTTCCATCTCTCCCTCTTTTCTGTTTTAAACTCATCGCCCCCACCCCCCTTTTTCCTCCCCTCGCTGTTCTAAATTCTCATCCGTATGATTACTCCGCCTGCGTACCCATTCCTGCCCTACTTTCCCTCCACCACCACTCAAGTCGCCTCTTCGTCACCTCTATGGCCTTGAAGTTCAGGTTCCGGCCCCTCGCCCCAAATCCCAAAGCCTCCGCCAGCGTCGTTTCCCCCTCACCCCGCGGTGGCCGTATCTCTGTGCAGCTCCTGACAATATGGTCTATAGTTTCCCGATCACTGCCGCAGCATGCACACGTTTCATCCTGCTGCCTGTAGCTACCCGTGTATGCCCGGGTTCTCAGGCACCATGCCCGTGCCTCGAAGAGCAGCGCACTGCCTCTCGTATTGCCATAGAATCCCTCCTTCTTAATGTCCCGTTTCTCTGCCCTATAAGTGTCCAGGGTTTTTTTCGCTTCCATTCCCTGTGCCCACTTCATCTCTGCTGCCTTTACCTGCTTTTTAACTGTTGTGTAAACCCCGCTTTCCCCTACCGACTTTCCGTACCGCTTGGTCAGCTTTCTGGTCCTCTGTCTCCACCGCGTGTCCACGCTACTCATATACAGGTACTTCAAAAAAAAAAGTATTGTACAGCAGCGCCCCATGCGGATTTCCTGTTTTCTGGCTCCACTTGTCTCCCATTGAAAATACCCTTGCTTTTGCTACTATAACAATATTCTAGTTCTACGCCTTTTTACTTGGCTTTTCCCAGTCCAAACCCAACTCCCGCGCTACGACCCCAAATGAAATCCTTTGCGCCCGGGATAGACCCCATTTTCATAACGCGAGGGACACAGGTTTGATTCTGAGAACGGGAAACGTTTTTTAGGGGCGAAGACCGCGAACGGCTGGGGCTGTCGGCGTCTCCTGCCACCTTCGTCATAATCGTCCTTCGTTTCATGCAGTCACGATAATGAAACACCGGAAAACTCGCTTACGCCTCGCGCTAGAACGTAACGCATACTAAGAAAACACCGGGATACTCGTTTACGCCTCGCGCTAGAAAGCATCGTACTTCAATGACAAGGGACTTTTACAGCAAAGCTGTATACCCGTACCTCCAACGGTTTCATCTTCGTTGGCAAAAACGCCAAGGCGCCAAGAATGCACTTATGCACTGCATTCTTCCACCCTGGCCAATTTCACCTTAGTGGATATGGTCCGGGATTTTTTTGTCTTTTTATCTGCACATGCCATTGTCTTCCGCCGCTGCGAACCCTGTACCTCTCAAGCATTTGGGGTGGCCCAGTGGTTGGGTTGCCACTTTTACGGCTTAAAGTTCCCCAGTTCGATTCCAGGGATCTCCCTAACCACCCGTCTTTCTGGAGACTTCGGGGTTTTTCGGGGTGACGGCCGGATTTGTGTGTGTGTGCGGTTAATAACGAGAATCGATTATCGTTAAGAGAATCAAAGTGGAATAAAATGGGTGAAAAAAACGTAAGCTACGCCATGCGCAAAGCGCCGACTTTGAGACCAAGAACGATGAGAGATTGACCATGGCAAACGCTTTACACTGCGCTTTACAGTCCTCAAATGGAATACCAACTCACCCGGAGGTTCGTCTTGATTAGTGAATTAAGACATACGAAAGAGAAACACGATAGATCACTTTAAATTAATAGCAAATAAGATGAATTACGGTGGATTGAAGTGAAAATCATTCCTTCAGTAAATTTAGAGAAGCCAATACCCTAATACAATTAAAAAAACGAGAAAACAAACTAACTAACGACACAATGCAAGAGATCATTTTTATGAAAACCAATTTCAATGTCTCAGTCCAACTGGTAAACAGGGGAGGAAGGCTCGTTGGTTGCGAAGTCTATTTATAACATACCTGTTGATAAACTTTTATCTAATGGGATAAAGTACACTGGCTGTAAGCTTGCTGATGCTTTGAACACGTTATTCACTCCTGAATCTAGCACTGCTACGAACCAGCTCTATTTTTTCTTTACAGAGATGCTCTCACACAATATTGTGTGATCTTGCTAAGAAAAGTCAAATCATATTTGTGTTCAGATTTGGGAGTGCCAGAAGACCCCAGGCCTTGCCCCAATAACCTCCCCCTCCTACAAGCAGTGGGTGAACCGCCTGACGAGCCAGGACCTTGGGATCCAGCGTGAGCTGGTGAAGAGGGCCTGGACCGCCAGCCGAGCTCAGGGTATCCCGGAATAGGGAAGCCCCCCACCGGGCGGGTGCCCTAACATCTGCACCATCTTGGCAAATAAAGATTTATCCATCATCATCATCATTAATATTAGTTGGTGTCGCGATGCTCACAATGTTCAGGTTGGACCTGTTGAGCACGTTATCGCCACAATTCCGATTCTGTTTACTTCTCTATTCTATCTATGCATAGTGACCGCCACCTTTCTTTCGAGTATGCAACTAGCAAAAGTAACGGCTCTTTATAAAAAAAGCAATAAAAATGAATTCAGCAATCAGACTCATTAGCATTGTAGTAACATTTTCAGAACTTTCGAGACGATAATCCTTCAGGTTCGATGCACTTTTCAACTCCCACGGTGTGATTACAGGTTCTCAATGCGGATTCACGAAGTGTAGGTCCTTAACAGGTTTAGGAAGTGTATGGCTGTTTGTATACCTCGCGAGTGAAACGTGCGCGAAGCGGACATTTTTGAAACGGACGCAACCTGAGAATTCTGATTCCGGATTAATAAACGTAGAACGTCCAGAGATGCTGAAATAGAGCACCGCACGGGCCACTATTTCTAGGCCCGGCCCAACCCGACCCGGGCCAGGCTCGGGCCCGACAAATTTTTGAAATGTGGGCCCGAGCCCGGCCCTAGCCCGCCGAATTTTTATAACCTGAGCCCGGACCCGCCCGAGCTCGACAAAACTTCTGAAATATGAGACCGAGCCGGCATAATTCAATAAAAATGCTAGGCCCGCCAGACGGTTTTTAAATTAAATACCACCCCTATTCCGACAGGCTCTAAACATCAATTTGAAGTTTGCTGTCTGCCTAGCAAGCGTTAGCCCAAAGCGAATACGAGTACTCTGGATTTAAATTTTCTTTAAACTTGGAGCGAACTTTGTACAATTTCAATATCCTGACTTAGAAGCTGCATTTTCGAAAGGCGCGGAACTTCATTGCCGCTCATTTTAAAGTTTTCGAAGTTTTCAGGCACACCGAGGATATGTTAAATAATTCCGTGCAAGTGCATGTTTTATTATTTTTCAACCGATATTGCGCTTTTCTTTGTTCCATTGCTTCCTAAAATTTGAGCAGACGATGCGTCCAGTTTCACCACTTCATTTTTGTCTTTCCCTCTGGTTACGTAGGCAACATTATTTTACCTGCGCTTCGTTTCTTTGGCGCCCTCAAATAGATTTAAAAAACTTTTCTACCACAAAAAAGTATGGGCTATGCTTCAAAAATTCGTCATTCGAACTCTACACGAGTGCGAAGTCCAGGTCACGTTTGTTTTGTTTGTTTTAGTTAAACAACCACACGCGAAAAACAATAATGTTGTACCGTGTGGCTGCAGTGCCCTCGTTTTCCGGCCCGCTCTCTCCCACTATGGTGATGGGAATCAGGCATTTTTTTTGTTAATGTGAAGGCTTTCTAAGCGCACTTGTTTTTTATCCTATCTTTTAACGGCACAGTAGTGACTTTGCACTTCGCCTTTTTTTATTTCACTTACCCTGGAAAGAGCAAGAAAAATTTTTGTTGTCAAAAACTTATAATGCACGGCATAGAACTGCCGGGCCTCACAAGCTTCTCGGGCATGGTGGTTCAAGCCCAAGACCGGTCCGGGCCCGAGAAAATGTGCACTACCCGGTCCGAGCCAGGCCCGAGGGCGGGGCCGTGCTTGTGCTTTTTGGGCCAGCCTGGGCCCGTGCAGTGCACTACGCTGAAACTCTCTGCAGATCCCAATACATTTTCCGGTGAGAATATGATCAGAAAAGTTGAAAAGGGGGGTGCTGGATTCTGAGGATATTAGGCTGCTGTGTGATTGTTTTGATTGTGGCAGGCACAAACGGGGCCACCTCGAAAAACCATGTGAATCCGCAAGGGATTGACCCATAATACTGGGTTCAAAAGCGTCACTTTGTTATAGCCCTACTCGCAGGAATGATAATGAAAAATCTAGGGTGAGTTACTGGAACAACGCCACGGCAATCTGTACACCGAAAACCAAGCACATTCCTCCGGTATGTGGAGCCGGAATGAGTGTGAAGCAAAAGTAATCCATTACCACCAGCGATACAGCTTCTACGTTACAAAAAGGAAAAAAAAAAGACCACCTCAAGGCCCTGACTCCAACCGGCCTTTTATCCGCCCTGCCCCCGCTCCTAAGATCAGCCGCAATTTTCATAAACGAATATTTTGCTAATGCTAGCCTTACCCCTGAGACCTTCCGTAAATGATACACCCCGTCTCTACCGCCTCGATGTCCCTTCTGCGCCTCTTCCACTCCCGCCAATCTCCAGCACCTAATTTGGCGCTGCCCGAAGTTCGCGCGCTACAGAACCTTCAAGCCTCCTCCAAATACAACCTCTGTTTACATGGACCCTCGTACACTGGAACCCTCCATGCTGGCTTTAATTGCACACTTTTTCCTAAAAAGCGGTCTAGCGCGAGCAGTCTAGAGTCGTGAGCCTGCTCTCCTCACCCCACGCGGCCTCTTCAGCATTCTTAAGGAGCCCACCTGTTTTGCGTCTAACTGTACGCATTTAAGATGTCCCAATTTACAAACACCCCACCTTCTACTTCCCGTTCTCCCACTTGACGTAGAGTCTTCCTGCCACAATAAATACTACCTCCTCCTGCTCCTTTTCATAAAAAAAGACGCTAGGTTTATTTTCCTGCTCAGCAACAGTTAAACCTGATGTAATGAAGTTGAGAAAAATTCTCAATATTTCTTTACATGCAGGTTTCGAGTTAAGGCTCACCCGCCGCGGTGGCTCAGTGGCTAAGGCGTTGCGCTGCTGAGCACGAGGTCGCGGGTTCGATTCCCGGCCGCGGCGGCCGCTTTTCTGATGGAGGCGAAAAGCAAAAACGCCCGTTTGTACGAGATTTCGGCGCACGATAAAGATCCCCAGGTGGTCAAAATTAATCCGGAGCCCTCCACTACGGCGCGCCTCATCGCCTGCGTTGCGTTGGCGCGTTAAACCCCACAATCAATCAATCAATCAATCAATCAATCAATCAATCAATCAATCAATCAATCAATCAATCAATCAATCAATCAATCGAGTTAAGGCTCACGTGAATGAAGCAGAATAAAAACGAAAATGCTAGGCATCAGTGATGGTGAACTGACCCTTGAAGGATTTGTTTCACAGTGAAAAACGCTGCTGCTTTCTCGCGAGCTTAGTGCCTACAGGGTTCTCCAAATGAGAAAGGTCACTTATCCCAGCATTCACAAACGTAACCTAGGTATCACCGTTGCCTCTTGACACTCTTCGGTGCGTTAACGCATTTCCAGGACCAAACATATGCCGAAAGAACGCCTTTTCGTGAACTTGATGCTCTTTTCCGCACTCAGACTCAGAATCGGTGAGAGGGTTAGCTGGGATACTGTACCTGGCGGTGACATTCTTCATTCTCGGACGCAGAGAAGGCATTTAAAACTGAGAGCTTGCCTTGAAAAGACAAACGTTTTCAAAGACAGTCATAGAACCCACCACAGAAATGGCGGTGGAGACGCGTGACTGCACCTCGACAGGCAGATTTAGCACATAACCGACACGGCGCGGAAGAAATTTGCTAAATTAGTGCAATTATCCTGCTGATTGTTTCAGAAAAAAAGCAAAAAACAATGACCTATTAATGTAGCGAATTCGTTACATCAAGGTTAACCGCCACAACACCTTCACACCTTCGTTACTTAGAGGTAGCAAACACATCGGCTTCAATGGGTCTGGCAATATGGAATAGAAAAACCTCCTTAAATCCAGGAATTCGTTACACTGAGGCTCCTTGCATCCAGGTCTAACTGTAGCTTGAAATAAATTGCAAGTCTGAAATGCTATTTTAGCTGCGTATGGTTTTTATTTACACCATTGTCGGCTCAACTAAACCTTTGAGGTAGGAAGCGAAGTGCTGGAAGGAATCCCACTATTAGACGCCGTTTGCCTTAATTTTCTTATTGTTTAACTCGTTCGATGTCAGGTGACGTTCACATTGGCATCACCGTTTTATCAAACATGCAGTCTTTGTAAAGCACCAAATGGTATTGTATCTTCATTGTCTCTTTACAATGACCACATGTTCATACTGCCCTCTATTACTATTCATATAAAAAATTCTAAGCAATAGGCTTGGATTTATTTAACTGGTATAATTTTTGCCGCCTCCGTAGAAAAAATGTTTCCTCTAATGAGTCGTGCCGCGCTTTTTAAGTCGCCTGTGCCATTCAGTGCTTTGTTTAGATAGTTCTATCAATTCATCATCGTGGGAGTTGTATAGCCTTATCCGACAAAAAGTCCTTCTTATGTTCACGTGTTAACTGTGGTAGATAAACTACCATCAATTCGTCTGCGAAAGCTTAGAACCCAGCTATGCAGTATTCCTTTCCATGCCGAAAACCTAGTTCTAAAGAAAATACAGTGAAAATTGCAACCTTTCAGATTCGATTCGTCAGTGCCAAACGAAAGTACCTGTGGTGGTAATATGGTTGTAAAAAAACTTTTACTGCGCTAATATTTGCATCAATGTACTATAAATACAATCAATACTAATCAATGCATTTAGTGAATATCGTTCGATCAACCACTCAATCAATCAGTCAAATGATGATTTTCTTCTTCATCAAGAAGAAATATAGGCATAGGCACTAGGTTGATGAAAAAGAATGAAAAAATTCTTGTCAACTTTGCTTATAGGTGGTGCGTGCACGTAGCGGCACGGATCTCATCAGGTTACCACTCTGAAGAAAGTGTGTCCGGAGTGTGTTACTGACCATTCATTGCACCTGGTTAGGGAAGTAACCAAAATAATTATTTTACTGCAGAGTAGTATACCTCTACTCCCCAAGCAAATTTTTGTTGCGACAAAAGCAGAAAATAAGGCGTCCATACACTCACTGACAGCAGGCACATACCAACCCAGGGGGACTGGCCTTACCGGTAAAGAGTACGGTTGCGTAAGCTACTCCTAGTGTAAAAGTACCCAACAGAATAGAAATCACATGGTGACATCACCACGCCTTCATATACAAAAAGGGAGAGCGGTATAGCGCCTGCTTCAGTTCATTCCTGGCTACCTTGGATAGACAATGGAAAGTAAAGACGCCAGAAGAACAGCTAGAGGAACATAGAGCAGTCCTGAATGTCGTTGTCCGACGCCCCGGGCGTCGGACACTCTAGTGCTGTAAACTGCAAAGCTATTTCGTGTGTCTATTGCTCGAACGTCTCATCAAGGCGTTCACTTCCTATGTGGGGTTTGGCCAGGTGGGGTTTAGCAGCGTCGGCCACCGGTTTTTCGCCGTGGTTACCAGGAAGCCACTACGAAAAACACGGAGGATGCCTGATTTTAGATGCGACTGCATCTCATTCACTCGTCTTGTCCCTCCATACGGCGTTGTTGTCCGTCCACACCCCTCCCCCTACACTACAAAAAAAATAATAGTTAGCGGCGCCCGGTTTCGATCCCACGACGCTGAGGGCGGAACGCGAGGTACATGGCGCTGTTCCCACTGCGCCACAAAACCGAGACAGAATCAAATGCTACGAACGCGCCTTATATCCTTGACTCTTTCAAACCACGTCAAGAAGCTACTGATACAACGCATGATGGGGCAATGATTAACACTTCCAATAAAAAAACAGAAGCTCCCACTTTCAGCAACAATGACGGAGTAAGGGTCGTTGCGACAGCGAAGACCCAAGCATACCACTTAGAGAGATTGACCAAGATTGGCCAATAAAACAATAATCATACGCGTTCCCGACACGTTTCACGCGATTTCAAAATCAATCCAACTGAAACACCTAGTGAACCCCACGATGCGTCGTATCTACACAGGGTTCCCCTCGCGGGGAGGTGGGCGCAATTTTTTTACTGGCAGCGCACTGGGAGTACGAGGCCTGCACACGTCACGAGTACGGCAACAGCTTCTCGTTGCAGTCGCAACGCAGGGCACCATTCTTCACGATCGGGATGACGACTCCAAAGACGCAGTGTGTCCAGCCGTAATCAACGACACGTGTTCATGGCTCAGCTCGGATCCAGCAGATGCGTGTCAAGTGATTACAGGGATCGCATGGCGGCACCAGCGGCACTTGTCATCTCATCACAGTTTACCTAAGTGCATGAGTGGCGCCGGACCATTGGACGTCGGTACCGACATGCAGGCAACGCGCTTACGGACTCTGTTTCTTCAGGTTGGTTGGTTTTACCGTTATAAACGAACTGGAAGATCCTGTAGATCGGTGCCAGAGCCCGTGTCTTCGGAGCTTTATTTGTTCCAAAATAACCACTTTGTGGGCATGTATAGCACTGGCTGTTTTTGGAGCGAGGATATTGTTAGCAGGTGATGTAGAGGAGAACCCGGAACGTCTGTGCGGGGAAGACGAACAGGTACTAATGAAAACAATACCCTGCTTACCTGAAATACTGGAGGGACAAAGAAAAATTTCAGCCTAAGTTGAGGCGCTAAAACGGGACAGGATGAGATAAACGAAACAATTAGTAGCATCAAGACAAAACTTGAGGACCTTTAGGACGGATCCGACAGCAACCAATGATGTAACTGCGGAGCTTCACGCTGAAAACATCCAATTTGTAGACGCCGTGCGAAATGCTATGATAAAACAGGATGACATAGAAAATCGCCCGCGTAGAAATAACCTCTTCTTCTTTGGGATACCGGGTAGTAGAAAAGAAACTTGGGGTGACTGAAGCAAAAGTTATTTAGTTATGTGCTGAAAAACTCTGCGTCACTGTAAATACTTCCTCATAGAAAGAGCACATAGAATAGGTAAACACATGGCCGAAAAACCACGCCCATTATTAGTAAAATTCGGCCTTTTTAAAAACAAACAAAGGGTCCTATCTGCTGCGCTGAATCTTAAGGACACTAATATCTCAATTAGTCAAGACTACTCGAAGAATGTTCGCCAAGAAAGGTAAAAACGTTTAGTATATGCGCGAGAATGCAACAGGAAATACACGCTTAGATACAACAAGCTGAGGATTGTTTGAAAAACCTATGCATATGATGCTACCACTGATGTCGTTAGCGAAGTCACCCGATAGCAGTTAACCAGTAGCGAAACCAAATCCAGTAACCGTTGTTTTCATCAATTGACCATCATTAATGTAAACTGCAGAAGCCTGAAAAACACAATCGTCGAGTTTGATACAATGGTCAGCTTTGTTCAACCAGACAGAATACTTGGAATCGAGTCTTGGTTGGATGCCGAGGTTTCAGACACTGAAGTTTTTCCAAGTTATATCTCTTATCGGAAAGACCGCAACACGCGTGGTGGCGGCGTATTTACTTTAGTCTGTGATACACTTCAGAGCATGCCCCTTCATTGTGCTGGCAATGCATCGGAATCTATTTGGTGCAGAATATTATTTTCGAATGGCAGCAGTCTGGTTGTGGGTGCTTTTCATCGACTGCCAGGATCAAATAGTATTGAGCCGTTGCTGGGGTTGTCAAGGTCACTGACTGCTACATCACCGGAGACGATTCTTCTGGGTGGTGATTTTAACCTACCCTAAATCACTTGGCGAGACCACCGTCCGGTTGAAAATAACCGTTCCGGGATTAATAGTGTTCTTTATGAAATAGAAAATTCGACCTTTTTCAATTTGTAGATTTTCCTAGACGGTCTGGCCGCTCAGGCGGTAGTATACTTGATTTATTATTCAGCAAGCGCAAGGACTTACTGTAGTTGGTTATAGCAACACCTGGGATTAGCGACCATGATGTGGTGGTAGGTGCGGTAGTATGTCAGAGCACAGTATTAAGCAGAGCACGACAAATAAAGGTGTCCTCGTACTATAGATGGTGACTATGACGCCATTAACAACGAGTTCAGCTCGTTTTTTCCGCATTTCTCAGACCGCAGTCACGATTTAAACTTGGAACAGTTATGGACGTTGTTCAAAGAGGAAGTTTTGACGTCAGTAAACCGATTTATCCCCTCAAAAATGGTTACAGCAAAGGGACGGAGGGGAAAACCATGGGTTACGCGAGAACTACGCACATTGATAAAAAGGAAAGATCGGTTGTATAAAAACGTCCGCTGAAGAAACCAGCCATCATTGCTGGCAAACGTAAATGTTCTAGGAGCCCAACTTCAGCAAGAAATAAAACAGGCAAAACACAAGTACTTAACGTCTCTCGCTGACAGAATCAAAACCAACCCAAAAGAAGTATGGCACTATTAAAAACCAATAAAGAAGACTGTTAGCATTCCACCTCTTTCCGACAACGGTGTAATAATAAAAGACGATAAGGGTAGAGTTGAAGGCTTTAATTCTCACTGTCATTCGGTCGTTTCGGGAGAAAGCCCACTCATGTTTTCCACTCCCTTTCCGCAACTTATAAGTATGAATGATATTCAGATAACTGAGGCAGGGGCCAAATCGTTGCTCGCTAATCTGAATGCGCACTCTGCGCATGGCCATGACGGCATACCAAATTAAGTTCTTAAAGGCTGCGCAGCCCATATCGCTCCTTTTCTGGTCGTACTCTTCACACTATCTTTTAGCTGCGCAACATTGCCCAGAGACCGGAAGATTGCGAACATCACACGCTTACATAAAACCGGTGACAAAGATAAACCTTGCAACTACAGACCAGTTCCACTAACCTGCGTTTGCTGTAAGACATTAGAATTTATATATTCATATATTGATGTCTAATGAAGCACATTCAAGACAATAAATTTTTCACGCCGTGGTAGCATGGGTTTCGGTCAGGTTTATCTTGTGTAACGCAACTTACTGAGCTTATTCACGATATTGCTAAAGATGTGCAGATAGATGCTGTTTGCTTAGATTTACAAAAGGCTTTCGACGTTGTTCCGCACAATCTACTACTTTACAAGATGTCTTTTTTAGGCCTTCCGCAATATCTCCTTAGCTGGGTGCAAGACTACTTGAGCGATGGCCAGCTGCAGGTGCTTGTTAATGGTGTTTCATCATCTCCTGTTAGTGTTTTATCTGGAGTCCCACAGGGCTCCGTACTTGCACACCTACTTTTTTATTATTTTTAACACTGATCTTCCTAACGGACGTAAATGCACTGTGCGGTTCAACGCTGACGATTGCATCATATATCATCCTGTGAAATGTGCCGAAGACGTAGATGTAATTCAAACAGACCTTGACAGAATTATCACTTGGTGTACAGAATGGCAGATGAAGTTAAACATTTCGAAATGCTATCACGTCCAATTTACGAACAAGAAAAACAAAGTGGACTGTTCATTATCGTTGCAGAATCCTAAAATACAGACTAGAAAGGGTAAAATATCTTGGTGTAACCCTCACAGAAACATTAGACTGGACCACCCACATCAACGCAATAAGCTAGGCATATCGTCTTCAGCAAGACATACCATCTTGCTGAAGACATATCAGCAAGACATATCGTCTTTATTTCTTCCAGAGAAATTTTAAGGATGCCCCCAAACACTAAAAGAAACGCTTTATTTCACAAATATAAGACCAGTACTTGAATATGCATGCACAGCATGGAACCCCTCTACTGCAATATTACAAGAAAACCTAGAGAGTGTTCAAAAGCGAGCTGCTCGGTTTGTAACCAGCAATTATAATTTTAATGTCAGGAACTCACAAATTATAAACAGTCTTGGATGGAAGTCGTTGCATCAGAGAAAACTGCTAAGGTTGAAATTTCTACACAACATGTACAATAACCTACCCGGGTAATGCTTTGTATTTAAAACAGCCACACATTGTATCCGCACTCAGAGGTAATGCACGAACGATTACATAATTCCAGTGTCGCAATAATTTGTTCAAACATTCATTTTTTTCTAATATTATAAGTGAGTAAAATAACCTCCGAAACGAAGTGTTTATTGCCAAGAATTTTGTTGAGGCTATAGAGCATGCCGTATAATTCTCTTTTCAGATTTCATTTGTTTCATGTATTGTTGTTCAAATAAGTGTTGCATTGTTATTTGTCTCACACTGACAAATTTATGTACTATATACTGTTCGAAATAACCCCCCTAAATCAATGCCCTACGTGCGCTGTAGGAACGCGCAATAAATAAATAAATAAATACATAATAAAGAAAAAAAAGGAGTTCGCATCGGCTGGTGTCATTATTGCGCATCGTTTTAGCCGAGTGGAGAACGATGTCCGCTATTCGACCGAGTCAGTCATTGCCACCTTCGCTGGTGGGTCTGTCCACGAGGGGTTAAAGGTGTGGCTCCTAATCTTTAGGGTTGAGCCTCTTTCAGCTCGTTCATTACAATGCCGAAAATTTTGGAGATACGGCCAGTGTCGGTGGCTGTAAGTCGTCCGGGGAGGCGACTTACACGACTTGTGGAGGCAATCACCCCTTTGCTCTTGCCAGACTGATCAAGAAACTTGCTGCCTATGTGGATGCCTATGTGGAAATTCACCGCGCGTTATGGGCATTAACCACAGGAAATACCGCAAAGTGTACTTTACAAAAAAAGAGGCTTCTAGCATGGCCCATCGGTTTGCAGCAACTGAAAGAAACCTGCTATGGTGCAACGAACCGAATAACGGAGTATTTTTTGAACGCGATTGACGCTGAATAGAAATCAAGACTTCCAAGGCACCTCCCCCGTAGACTGGAGACATTATATCATCGCCTGCGACTGAACTCGGCATAGACCAACTGTTACCTTTTTCGCTTCGCAATGACGACCAACCCGTACTGCTATAACTGTTCTTCAGTCGAAACCGTTGAACATATTTTATTAAAATGTGTGGCCTACTTGGCACCAATATCCCGTTTTTCTGAAGATATTGAACGCCTAGATCAAGGGCCGGTAATTTTGAAGACCATCCTAGGACCATGGACTTGCCCCTCAAAGCAGCGTAAGCTCTAAAAGGTTTGCTTTCTTATTTGGAGGAAATTGGCAACATTTCAAAATTGTGAATTCTCTGACACAATGTACAACATAGTCCATCAAGCCCGTCAAGACACGCCGGTCTCTTTTTTTTTGTTTGTGTTTTTTTTTCTGCCCACCTCTTTCTAGGCCTGTTTTCCTTACATTCCCGAACCCTCGCAGACAAGCATGTAGGCGATTGCAAACACCGTCAAAACTCTGCTTTTTTCAATAAAGAGCCTCTCTCTCTCTCTCTCTCTCTCTCTCTCTCTCTCTATCTATCTATCTATCTATCTATCTCTCGGACTAGTCTAACTGTCCCGTTGGAGCCCAAGAGGTAAAAATCCTAGGGGTAATCAAAAAGCGCCGGTGCACGCGGAGTAAAGCAATGGCTGTAGTTAAAGATAGATCGTTCTGGCCCGTGGCTCCACTACTGCGGACGCATTTCTTGTTAATGTGATCGCCCCCGCACGGGGCACCTTGAGTAATCTTGGTGACGGTGAGTGGCGACACCGCGTACCCCGAGCCCCCCATACTAAAGCTGTCACCTACCGTGGCTAGAAGTTGAAAGGTGAAGGGTTAGAAGCCGTGAACGGTGGCCGTCGGAGCCTTGGTCAAGCTCCGGCCGATGAGCTCCCTGCCTGTCTACCAGGCAGGGAGCTCCGGGACCTCTTTGACTACCAGGGTAAGGTCAAAGGAGAAAGTACCCCCGTCTCCCTGCTTTCCAATGTATCATATGGCATTTTCCGAACCCCCCCCCCCCCCCAGACGTGATCGGCCCCTGAAAAGGGGCCGCACCGAAGTTTCCTTTCCACCACTTCCAGACTTGAGTCCTCCGAAACCGAACAACTATCCTCGCTTCACGTTATGGAATCGGTAGACCAATCAAAACCTCTTGCTTCACAGTCCGTATTTCTCATTCCAAAGTTTCTTGACGGTATTGCTGGAGGGTCGTATAAGGCCAAAAAACATCGAACCGGTGAAATTCTTCTCGAGGTCAGTAGCCAGGATCAGGCCAAAAAACTTCTTGCGCAAACCAGCATCGCCGATCTGCCAATCCGAGTCACGCACCACCGCAGCCTAAACAGCTCCCAGGGCGTGATTTCCGACTATGACCTACTGAATGAAACTGAAGCCGACTTGCTGGAGGGCCTTCGTGGCCAGGGCGTAACAGCGGTCAGGCGAATAACTCTACGAAAAGATGATAAACACATACCAACAAAGCACCTCATCCTAACCTTTGACAGGTCGAGCCTTCCGGAATACATCAATGCAGGTTTCGTGCGATGTGGAGTCCGGCCTTACATCCCGAACCCGCGGCGCTGTTTCAAGTGCCAACGGTTCGGGCACGGCACGAACTCCTGTCGCGGCCGACTTACCTGCGCGAAATGCGCCCAGAATGACCACGCGTCCGAAAATTGTAACGTGCAACAGCCTCTTTGCATAAACTGCCAGGGTCCACACGCGGCCTACTCCAGGAAGTGTGAAAAATTTCAACTTGAAAAGAAAATCATAAACATCAAGGTAACCGAAAACATCACCTTCTCAGAGGCGCGGAAGAGGTTCGCCTCCTTCCCTCTGGGAAGGTACGCCGACGCAGCTCGCCGGGGGGCGGAGCGGCGTCTTGTTTCGGCGGGTACCCAGTACCGCGAGTCGGACTTGGTCCCGCCACCGCCCCCCCCCCCCCCCCCCCCCTTGGGTTGCCTCTTGCAGCCCAACCCGCCTCCGCACCGCTCGCTGGGCCAGCAGCGGCTGTGGCAGCATCCACGTCCGTTGGGGATGCTGCACCCTCTTTTTCGTCCTCTCCACCTGCCCAAAGCACACGCGAGGGCCCGGAGGAGATGGAGACGGAGGAAACCGCAGCAGTTCCCACCTCCGCCGCACCGCCTGTGCCACCCGGGGCGCTCCTGACGCCCTCGGCCGTCGCGGCCAAAACGAAGGGCACCGCAAAGGGTGCCAAGTCCGGGGGGTCCGGTACGCCGGGTGCCCCTTCCAAATCAGATGATGAGGTGCATGTGGGACCCTTCCTGTCTGCTTTGCAGCGGAAGGAGCGGGTCCCTCCATCTAAACCTCCAGAAGAGGTAAAGAAAACCCGTCCAAGAGTCCAAGCCCCGAAAGACCCTACATAAATAGTCACACTCCAGTAGCTCTAATACATCATAATGGGAAGAGAAAATATCATTCAATGGAACTGCATAGGCCTTCTAAATATTCTTGACGACGTGTATGAGATTCTGCATGCCAATCAGCCAACTTTAATGTCTGTCCAGGAAACACATCTGAATTCCAAACAAACAATTTTCTTGAATAGTTACCTGGTATACAGGAAAGACAGGGATGGCTGCACACACTCTTCTGGCGGTGTGGCCATAATCATCCGCAAATCCTTAGCATGCCACCCTGTCACCTTGAACACCGTCCTTGAGGCTGTAGCCGTTCGCACAATATTATTTTATAGGTTGATAACGGTATGCTCCATATACATTCCTTCTGATGTTGCACTTACGAGCTCCGACTTCGAGGCGCTGGTTGACCAGCTGCCCGAACCATGCATCCTTACAGGCGACCTTAATGCTCACAACTCTCTTTGGGGCTCTTCCAGAACGGATGCCCGAGGTCGCCTGACAGAGAAATTTCTTACATCTTCAGGAGCATGCCTTTTCAACAATAAACAGCCTACATACCATAACATAGGTCACAACACATACTCACATATTGACCTGGATATTGGTTCTGCAATTCTCTTTCCATGTCTTGAGTGGGGTGTGGGCACGGACCCATATGGTAGTGACCATTTCCCCACTTCATTAACGTATATAGGTACAGGCCCGAGCAGTCCATCTTCCCATAAAAGGTTTAATGAAGCAAGAGCTAACTGGAATACATTTACAGAGACATCCCAACTACACCACACATCCATAGGACACCTATACGTTGAAGAAGCTACTCAACTGCTCACGGCGCACATCCTCGGCGCCGCCGAAAAGTCCATTCCCCACGCCTCTGGTGCCCCGCGCAACCAGCGGAGGCCGTGGTGGAATGAGGACTGTAGGCGGGCGCAAGAGGCCCAGAACAAGGCGTGTGGTGTCCTTCGTCGGTACCCCACGTCGGGTAACATCATTTTGTTCAAACGGGCCAAGGCATTAGAGAAACGCGTGCGCCGTGAGGCAAAACGAGAGAGTTGGCGTTCCTTCATAACATCCATAAACTCCTACACAGACACACGGAAAGTATGGACGAGAATACGCAAACTCAAAGGACAACAAACACACAGCCTGCCTCTGGTCAGCACAACAGGGGACACACTCGAAGACCAGGCTGACACACTCGCACAACACTTCCAACACGTTTCCAGTTCAGCACACTACACACACTTTCATGAAACACAAACAAATGGCCGAAAAGAAGCCTTTACATGACAATGACAGGTCAGCCACTTCTTATAACTCTGACTTCACACTTCATGAGCTGAGGGGTGCTCTGAGCACGTGTAAACCCTCAGGTCCAGGCCCAGACAACATTACATATACAATGATACAGAACTTACACACAGACACTCTTGTAACACTTCTTCCCCTTTTCAACAAGATATGGCTTTCGGGGCACATTCCAAAGTCTTGGAGGGATGCCATAGTTGTTGCATTTTTGAAAGAAGGGAAGCACCCTTCTTCTCCCGCTAGCTATCTACCCATTGCACTGACCAGCTGCCTGTGCAAGCTTCTCGAGATGATAAACCGGAGGCTCGTGTACTTTTTGGAGTATAAAGGTCTTCTCGAGAGCTGCCAGGCAGGCTTCAGGGCGGGGCGATCCACGAATGATCAACTTGTGGCACTAGAGTCGTATATTAAGGATGCCTTCGTGCATAAACAGTTCTGTTTAACTGTGTTTTTCGACCTAGAAGAGGCCTATGACACCGCTTGGCGTTATGGGATCCTTACTGACCTGAAGTCATTCGGTGTTTCTGGTAATATGTTTAACACCCTTGCTAGCTATTTGTCGGAGAGAACCTTTCGCGTCAGAGTTGGTTCTGCACTATCAAAGGTACACGTGCAAGAAAATGGCGTGCCGCAAGGCGGAGTTCTAAGCTGCACTCTCTTCATAGTAAAAATGAACTCCCTTGGGAAGGCACTGCCGCCTACAATTTCTTACTCCATGTATGTAGATGATGTGCAGATATCTTTTCAATCATGTAATATGTCCATCTGCGAACGTCAAGTCCAGCTCGGCGTCAAGAAGCTTGCCGGCTGGGCAGACAAGAATGGTTTTAAAATTAATCCCGGAAAGAGCTCTTGTGTTGTATTCTCCAGGAAGCGTGGGGTCCACCCGGACCCAGACATCACTCTTGCGAATGTGCCAATTCCTGTGAACAAGGAGCACAAGTTTTTAGGCATTTTATTCGATGAAAAACTTACATTCATTCCTCATGTCAAACAGCTCAAATGTAAATGCCTAAAGGCAATGAATATTCTTAAGGTTCTCTCACATCAATCTTATGGGGCCGACAAACAACTCCTGCTGCGCCTGTACACAGCGTTGGTGGGGTCCCGGCTCGACTACGGCAGTGTCGTGTATGGGTCGGCGACAAAGACCGCACTGAAAATGCTCGACCCAGTGCTGCATCTTGGCCTTCGCCTCTCATGCGGCGCTTTCCGCACTAGCCCTGTCGAAAGCCTTTATGTCGAGTGCGACAAGTGGTGTCTAGGGCATCAGCGGGAGTATGTTGACCTGCTGTATGCATCTAAGATTGTGTCCCTTACCAACCATCCTTTTAATCCCATCATGAAATATACATCAAACTTGCAACTCTTTTTAAACAGGCCATCCGTTTCCTTACCTTTCTCTCTCAGAGTTAGGGAGGAGGCTTCTGCACTCACGGTCCATCTTTCAGACACGCACAAGACACCCATTCAAAATTTCATCGCACCATGGCATCTTCGTCCTGTATCATGCGACCTGTCATTCACTCTTGTAGAAAAAAATAGGGTACCCAAGAATGCAATTCTGCAGCACTTCCTGTTTCTGCAGGACAAGTACAGGTGCGCAGAATTCTATAGCGACGCGTCGAAAACTGGTTCTACGGTATCTTGTGCAGCGCACGGACCAAATTTTCGAGTAAGCAAAACAATGAATTTTCTTAACAGTATTTACACGGCAGAAGCATATGGCATTTTACTCGTTACAAACCACATCATCAAACATAAAATCCCCAAGTCCATTGTGTACACAGACTCTCAAAGCGTTGTACAGGCACTGTCATTAGGAAGGTCATCTAAAAACTATGTCATAAATGCTCTTTTCAAGGTACTAATGTCTGCATATGCCTCAAATCTTGAAATAACTATATGCTGGGTACCAGGGCATTGTGGAATCCCTGGCAATGAGGCCGCCGACCAAATGGCTGGTGATGCTGCTCTCATGACTACAGTTGACGTTACAACAGTACCTTACACCGACCTAAAGACACACATCAGACGACAGCTTCGTAACACATGGCAATTACACTGGAGTCAACAAACAGAAAACAAACTACACGTAATAAAACCACAACTGGGACGCTACATAACTGACTCACACAACAGATACACTGAAGTCGCCCTGGCTAGGCTGCGGATAGGCCACACACATGTTACGCACTCCCACCTGCTCACTGGAACTTCGGGACCCACGTGTAGCAGGTGTGGAAAGGGCCTATCCGTAGTCAACATACTAATCACATGCAAGGCACTTGACACAACACGACACAAACATTTCCCTGAATTATACACACGACACATTCCTTTGCACCCATCATACTTTTTAGCCGACGAACCAATGTTTTCTAGTCAACGTGTTTTTAAGTTTTTAGCTGAGGTAAACTTTCTGCAGCTCTTGTCATATCATGTGTAATCACCCTGGCCCTATACACCAGCCATCTCCATTGTCTTTTGTTTTGCATCACCTTTACTTTTAGTCGCATGTTTTAGTATGTACGGTCTCATCATAATTCAGTAACTTCTTCTTTGGCGCTCTTTGCCCATAGTCGGCCTTGCGCCAATAAAACCGAACTATCATCATCATCGTTTTCGTTGATTGGCTCACCCAACCATACATGTCTTTCGGCGTCAATATTTGGTTGTCGAGCGGTCTCTGGAGCCTGGCTCTGCTAGCCAGCCTTTTCAGCATGCCCTTTAAGCTATCACAGAAACTCTTGCCGTGAGAAGTCTCAAAAGTCTTGTTTGTGGGTTTTTGAATGGCGAGATTAACAAGGTTTTTCCAATTTTTATACTGGGAAGCGGCAGCATCTGTGCAGTAATGTATTCTTATTAAGTTTTCTTTTTTTAGCCTGAGTTCGTGCAGGAAATGCCGTTGAAATGCATGAACCGCTGCGTTGTCATGCTTCAGGGCGTCAGATACGACAACGTAGGAAACACAAGAGCAAGAGTTTGAACCAGGTTCGTGATCGTCGCTTCTAAAGCAGACAACAATGGGGTGAATCGTAGCTTGGGAGGCCTTCCAATGGTAACACTTAGGCGTCCTGTACAATGAAGTTATAATTTTTCACGAAATCTATTAAGACAATTGCCTCAGTTGGGGCAAGGGTGGCTTTGAAACTTCGAAGATAATTAGACTGCGATTTGCTAACGAAATGGTACCTTTGAAGTTTTTCCAACATTTCGACGAGCTCATCCATTAACTCCGAGGGAGTTGAAACTACTGTCATTAAGAGACTTGTCAGCGCGTACCCACTGCTTGTACCTAATTTCATCACATTAGTGGGTGTGATTTGAAGGAAAATCTTGAGCGACCCATAGCGGGGACATCGGGAACAGGCGTTGAGCAGGCAGTGTTGATTTTCCAGACTACAGACAGTCATAGCTATGAGTGCAGAAGCTGGGTCCTGTATGCTCAATGCATGTAGAATCAGCTTTACGGTCTTGTGGTACTCGCACACACAAACAGAAGGTGTGCCAGCCGATCGAGCTAGTACGCTCCAAGGAGGTCAAAGATATGCAAAGGTGGAAACTGACGCTTGCAGAATCGGGTTTTCTTGCTTCCACTGAACGAAAGCTTCTTTTAGGTTCAACAAAACCAGGCGCTTTTGGTTTCGTCTCACGACGTCTTTTTTTCAGGGAAGGCAGTACGATATACGATCACCTTGGTAAAAATTCGTTATCGACGTTTCAACACTGGCCTTCAGGAACGATTTCTTCTTGGACTGGGGTTTCCTAGTAGGCCTTTCGACTCACGGAGGCGCCTCGCGGATCGCACCAGCTTTTTCCCGCAATTAAAGTACCGGCAGACTTGAGGGATGGTCCATGATGGTGGATACAACGCAAGGAGTCCCAGCTTTTGCTGCCTCGAACGTGCATTGCGGTATTTGTTTCGAAGGCTGGACAGCAGGACCTTGTAATTTTCTACAAGACTTCCGTCATCACCTAGTGCTTTTATTAGAGGCACACCAGTGTCAGTGTAGACGCTTGCATCGGCAATAGATTTTAGCAGTTTTCTTGATTTAGAGACAATGGGATGTTGGCTCGCAGGACGCTTCCTTCTCCTTGGTGTATCCGACGCTGGACTGGGGAACGTGTCAGAAACGTCAGCGCATACCATTTTTGTTGCTTCTTCAGATTGAACTCCAGCCATTTTTTTCTTCCATTTTGCACTGGATGTAACACTTGGGACACAGCCCATCCCAGACACTAAGTTCAAGGACTTCAAGCTTTGCGTCAGCGTGTTGGGATTAACCGTTGTTCCGCGACAAGGGTTTCCATTGTTTCCAACTGGATACTTGCACAGTTTCGAGGCTGTGTGCGTAGTGTACTTAGAAGACTACACATAATAATGGTGCGCACATATGTTGGTGATGGTCAACTTCGGCCTTCTGGCCCGATCAGAAATTACATCTTGCTGGTTAGGTGGCAGGTCAGTGAACTGCTTGATACAGGCACTTCGTGCGTAGTATCTACGACGGTCGCTTCCATATCCGAATGAACAATTGGGTGGACGATTGACGACACTGCAACAGTGAGTCAAGTGGTTGTTTCATAAACCTTGCAGCTGCGAGAGTAAGAAGTATTTTGTACGATATAATATAGCAAACGTATTTGCTCATTGCTCATAGAATTCATGTTCGAAATGTATATGGTTACACAGCTCCATAGTGGCGCTTCACGTTTTTAGCGAAGCTGTGTATGTCTCGGTTTCGCCATTAGTGTGAGCTAACGGAAGTCACGTTGACAGAAAATCGCACGCAATTGATCCACAGCCATGTAGATCGCTACGTAGCTCCTAATGAAATGTAGATATCACAAAAAAAATTCCGAAACTAGCCCCTAACACGATGCTGCCATTACGTCGAGTTTATTGACTTGTTATAAATTGTTATCAATGCCCGTCTGCTGCCCCGCCGTGCTTCCTCTTCCACTACCCAACCCCTCCTTCCTGGCTGTCTGCCCTCGCGCGCTCGGACGCCCAGTCCCATTGCGGCCTGGAGTGCTCGGGCCCACATAGCTGCGCTTCTGTAGCTTAACCGTCCCTAAGCCTGGCCAGAAAAAATGAGTTTTTCTCTCTCTCTCTGCTGCCAATAGATGACTCTCTGTGGAGGGGGTCTTCTTAGAGAAACGCCTGTAATTCTTACTTATTCAAAGCTATCCCCCGAAAATTATAAGGCAATTAGTCACTAAGAGGGTGCTATCAATACACCGAGTTTTATTTACTTTTCCTAATTACGTAGTTCGCAGTAAAGTTGTAATTTTCCAGAATTCCTGTCTTCTCTCAATACATGGTCTCCTGCAGGAGTGAAACAAAGAGCCTCATGTTTGTGGGCTAGAATAGAAATGCTACTTTCAAGTTGCATTTAGCTAGGTAAATAATAAGTACGTCCAAGCGCAAATTTCAAGCTACGTGTTTTGCGTTCACTCCTTGGACTGCGCCAAGCGTCGCAAAGCCTCCTTCTTGACAGAGTGGGATGGCACTGAGTTTTTTCAGGATTTATGTAATCGTCGATTTTTATGAGTTACAATGCCTACTTCAAACAAGTAACACGAACTGAACTCTGGCATTTTCGCATTAATTAACAATTGAACACCTGAAGAGGACACGCCAATTCCACGCAATAAAACCGTGAAATTTGACACGCGCCAGCACGTGCACGTACAGAACGTGCTCGTGCAGCCTAACACTGTGTTCACAAAACCTCTGATGGGATATGGGCAAATCCTCTAATTTGGCTTTGCATTTTGAATGTTCGTACCTTTCCGTCCCACCGCAAATGTCACCCTGTTACCACATGACATGTTACCTGAAAAGTGTCACTTTACTGTTTTCATCGCAGTGCAAGAGACACCATCAGTTGCTACTGCGCAGACGGCACAGAGGTCTGTAGTGTCCACGCCCTTGTAGCAGACGACGGTTGCTTTTAAACCGCCGAACCAGCCACGGCAGCCAAGAGCAGACGACAGTGGAAGGTGTCACGGCGGGCGGCGCTCGCACTTCTGGCGTGTGCAGTGGAGCCGCCTGTGAGGACTCATTTAAAGAAAAAATGTTTTCCCCGCAATAAGAAGTACTTTTTCAACTTTTTTATATGCTTTAGAAATAACATTGAGCTAACTTTTGGGTATTTTTTAAAGACCGTACACCGCTGCCCACACGGCCTTTTTTTGTCCCCTTTAGGAGAAGTTTTTGTAAAAACACAATATTTTACGTGTATTACCAAAAGAATGCTGTTAGGCTTTGTAATGGGAAAAGTTTGAAATAAATCTACATATCCTAGAGAATCAGTACAAAAATTGTCGTTGTGGTCATTTTATTAAAAGTTTACTGAAAAAATTGCCAAACTTTTACGATTTTTCTCAGATTCTCGCTGTCGATTTGGGTGGACAATCACTTAGCTCGCCGTTTATTTTTTATGACAGCGTAGCCTCTGGTTAGATCTGTTTACCTGCTCACACATGTCATCGTAAGCTGTAATGGCTCCTTGGCAAAAAGTTAAAAGTTATCACTTTTTACGTCATCTGTTCCTGGCGCTGAAGCCTAGTACCTTTTTGTTGTTAGCTGTATTCTTTGTTGCCTTTTTATGTGTCTTCTCTGGGATGCTATTACTCTAGTGGTTCAAGTACACGCGAGGGATAGAGGCCAGTCTGCAGTGGTATTGTTATGGTTACTGCACCTTGGGTACGGTTCGACAATGACAGTTTGACAATGACCGCTCTAAGTAGTGGTGCATCAACGGGTTTTGTAAGCCACCATGTGTATTTAACGCCCGCTGTCGGTATACAAGGTGATGGTGATCCACATTTTGAAATTGGCGTCACCGTTACTGCGGCCCCCTGTATTTTCCTGAGAGCAACCCATTTGTGCAGAACTTGATTCATACGAGAAAGAGGGGGTGAGGACTGTTGTGGCCTAATGTTCACCATAACGGCATGCTTTGGAATGTAGCTTCCTGAATAGGTGGCCAAAACAGTAGTTATTGTGCTCGCACCCGCCGCAGTGGCTCAATGGCTAAGGCGTTGCGCTGCTGAGCACGAGGTCGCGGGTTAGTTTCCTGGTCGCGGGAAGCGCTTATCTGATGAAGGCGAAAAGAAAAAAACGCCCGTGTGTGTGAGATTTCGGCGCGCGGTAAAGATCCCCAGGACGTGAAAATTATTCCGGAACCCTGCAGAGCAACGTACCTCATCGGCTGCGTTGCGTCGGCGCGTTAAACCCCACCATCAATAAAATCATTGTGCTCGCTTATCTACTGGTACTGGTTGACATCGCACGACCTCAGAGCGGAGCAGTAAGGCTAAGCTCTGGTGCTCCGGCTCTGGTGCTCTGACATACCCAACAGTTGCTGCTTTTAAACTAGTGAAGTGATACATGCTTAGAGAGTTGCACACACTTGCACTGGGGCATTGTACAGTCCTTCAAAAACAATAATGTATGCTAATTTTCATGATATTTTGTAGTTTCCGAAGACAAAACTTCCGTGCCAAGGATGTCAAAACTTTCGCTGCCCTCGCTCCACGCAGTGCAACTTTACCAGAACTTTTTTTTCTATGCAACCGGGGTTCTGGGCCCTTTTCGATTGTAGGATGCATTTGTGCCGCCTTTTTATTTGGTTACCTATATGGTAATGCGCATAACTTAGATTCAATATAACATCACGCTACAATAGCTCCATCACGTAGCATCGTCGTGCCTTGTGTATATTATTCCATGTTAGTGTGCAGCATTACGCTAATTACCCCATGCACCGAAACATATTTTGTGCTTTAGATACTGGGAAAGGGTGTGGTGGTCCTTGCAATGTGCACGCGTCTCAAGGCGGACAATGCATGTATTTTTGTACAGCCAAAAAAAATGCTCCGACAGTCACAGATAAACTTCTCACAGGCATCCGTTACAGTAATTGAGATATTGCCAAGTGAATTCATTCTTGTGGTGTAAAGTTTTTTTCAAGATTACATGTTTGCTCCTCTGCCAGCAGTGCCTTATACCGAGGTATGCGCACATGCCTTGTCACAGCGGTGCCATGTGAATGGTGGCACTCTTTTTGACATTTTTGCTCTACAAATTCACTCAGTCAAGTCTCTTGCGTTGCGCGTAAAACATTTATTACACAGATAAAACACTGACCGAAGAAAATCTTTTATACACATTTAGCATGTTGTCTCCAAGCAGTCTTTTTACAAAAGTATATTATCCAAGGCACGCTCAGCCAACAGGTAGGTGAAAGTAAAACAATGTATAAAATTATTCCAACCACTCATGCCAAGTACGTAACCATGAATATGGATATATACGCACGTACGATCTATTCTGTTGCTTCCGGACTTGCAGACCATTTATCTTGTCGTGGTTTCATTAATCCACCTTGGTTCTTGCTATGGGACATGCGTGGGCACACATTTAGCGCCGCACAACCTTTGAATACACTTAATATTTTCGCGTGGATTGTATTCCCATAAAAGGCACGCGTTAGTGTTAGGTATTGGGTAATCACACCCCCGAAACATACTTTGCTGCTACGTATATATGCGAAACGAAGCCGCATTCGTTGTGCGCGCTGCAAGACACAACCAACCTCTCCCTGTTTCCAGTATCACATCTAATGAAGGTGACAACACTAATCACTTGTGCCTGACGTGTTTGGCGGTAACAGTGGTGATATGCTGCTGCCACCGCCGTAAGAGACTCCAAGAAGTGTGCAGAACCGCAGAACCACCTCTCCGGAAGGCTCTTGTTGGCGTTTAAGGACTTCACCAAGATACAGCTGTTTTTTGAAGTGCCTAAATGTACTGCTTGCTTAAAGGCGTGCCCTTAACAAGTTCTTTAGGCCGCGGAAAGGCAAAGAGAAGCGAACGAGAACCGACACACTGCATGCGCCCCTATGACCGCTAGTGCTCATCCCGTAAAGGCTGCGGAGAAGCGGCGGCACGCGGCGCAGCGATCGCACCGCTCAAGGCGTATACATCAGTGCCTCCGTTGTTGTTGAATATATTCGTTGCGATTTATAGAAATGCAGATACCTTATTATGTGTTTGCACAGTACTGAAGCAACGTTAACACAGTGCTTCATAGTCTGAATCATAAAACAATGGTTGCAGCAAGATCGAGTACTATTTCCATGGTTTTATACAATAAAAATAAAGCTGCACTGAGTAACTACAATGTCCGCAAAGGCTTTGCACTGGTTGGGCTGCATCAATACTTTGGAGGTGTTATAACTATGCTACTCTAAAGTTACACCTGATCACAATCGTGCACTTCCATTATGCACAAATTAATTGAAAAACATCACAGGCTTTATACAATAAAGTACTACAATTTTCCCCGACCAAACCATTTGCTTGCAGGGTACACGACTGTTGGTTTGATTTACCACCAAAGTATAAGGAATTGTGATGGGGATAATATGCAAGAGCACTGACATAATGCTATTGGCACAGAACGGCTCATTGCAATTGGTGCAGCTAAGGTGGTGATGGAAGAGTGGTACCAGGTACTGCTGTAAGGTTGACCGGGGCGTCGCCACACGCTCGGAATGTAGGAATGTGAAATCGCACGTCTTCTGTAAATGTCACAAGGCACGGTCATAGTGCTTAATGCTGAATTCTAAAAACCCAAGGCACTAACTACTCCCTGATGGTCTCTTACAGAACAGCAGCGCAGTGTACATCTGATGCAGTCGTTAATATTCATCCCCATGCAGCACGTTTTTCATTCAAGGTTATTTTGTCGAAGATTCACATACATCGGTGGGACACATCAGTTGTCCAAAGGAGCAACTTAGTCTGTGCAGGGTCAAGTGTAACACAATTTCAATAATACAATTTATGAACCTCTTTTCTGTATACTGGGGCACGCATTGCAGTTCCATGGTGTTCACCTAGTGCACAAACATTCATAGCAGCAAAGTGTGACAACAACAATGCACACATTTATGTCTAGCTCTGCATATAGGTAACTGTGACAGATGTCCAATTTCAGACTTTCTTCCCCGTTACAAGTACAATGTTGACATAAGTCATAAAGGTGATACACTGGTATTCCTGCTAAAGCTCTGTGGTTCTCAGTTTACTGCAGCAAAGATAGTCAATATTGCTATGCACTTCGTCAAACTGGCATGTCCAACCAGCACACAGGTACAACTTAAGAACGTCAATCGCTCATGTAGTTTGTCGCTCTGCCGAAGCGGCAAGCTCATGACGCGAACACATGCGCTTGTTTTGAAAACAGGTAGCACTTACTGCCCGAAATTCTAATTTTCTCACAACATTTGTCGTCACTGCAGTAGTTTATAAGTGGCTTAATTCAGAAAAATCTTGAAAATGACCTGTGTCACGTTAAAATACTTGCAGTAATACGCTCGTCGCTACAGGGATGAACAGCCAGCTGCCGTGATGAGGTGAAAGGGCAACTTCCCGTGTTGTTTTTAAGTTGCCCTCAGTAGTGTAAACTCACCATTAAACATGCATCATGTTGCTTATCCTGTGACATGTAGCAATATATTCACATGGATGGGGCAGTGAATTGCAAGTAGGCTAGCATTGATGCACTCTGGGTGTGGTATTGTCTGGTGCAGCAATACATTGAAAGTGTTTAGGCTTATCATGGGCTGTCATCAAACCTGGGATGAAAACATTTAGCCTCATTAGCAGGTGATGTCGTCAAAAGCAAAGTTCAAGCATGTCAGACCATAAGCAGACACCGTCGTCAAAAGAGAAATAAAACCATTTAGGCTGTTTGGCAGCTGCTGTCTCAGAGGAGGAGTGAAAACATTTAGCCTCATCAGCAGGTGATGTCGTCAAAAACAAAATTTAACCATGTCAGCCCATCAGCAGACGCCGTTGTCAAAAGAGAAATAAAATCATTTAGGCTGTTCGGCAGCTGCTGTCGTCAAAGGAGGAGTGAAAACATTTAGCCTCATCAGCAGGTGATGTCGTCAAAAACAAAATTCAGACATGTTAGCCCTTCAGCACACGCCGTTGTCAAAAGAGGAATAAAACCATTTAGGCTGTTCAGCAGCTGCTGTCGTCAAAGGAGGAGTGAAAATATTTAGCCTTATCAGCATGTGATGTCCCCAAAAAATTCAGACATGTCAGCCCATCAGCAGCCACCGCCGTCAAAAGAGGAATAAAACCTGCTCAGCAGCTGCTGTCGTCAAAGAAGGAGTGAAAACATTTAGCCTCATCAGCAGGTGATGTCATCAAAATCAAATTTAAAGCAAGGAGGCTCATTAGCACACGCTGTCGTCAAATGAAGAAAAAACAGTTAGGTTCATAAGCTCATGCTGTCGTCGAAAAACCATCGGAGAATACGGAACAATACTTCGCATGCCTTACAGGCTTAGCGCAACTGCGTCCCGCAAGGCAGTTGCTGGGGCAGATGTGTCGTGTTCGTGCAAGCCATCAGTAGGTGACACATCTGTTCCACTGTCGGGGAGAGCTTCGTCATCGTTGAGCTGGTCGGAAGCCCTCTGCGCAATGTTGTGCAGGACACAGGCTCCCAACACGGTATCGACAGCTTGTGGTATTGTTAGGACGTCAATGTGCAGAAGGCGTCGGAAACGGGCCTTCAGCAATCCAAAGGTGCCCTCGATTACCACTCGCTGCCGATTGTGGGCACTGTTGAAGGCCTGCATGTGTGGCTGCCACCTTCCTGTAGCCTGCTTGTAGGGGGTCAGCAGCCAAGGTTGCAGCGGGTAGGCAGAGTCCCCCAAGGAGGTACCCACCTGCAAATGTGTATGTGGGAAGCTTGCTATAGAAAAGAAAACAATACAGACAAGGGCAATATTTTTATGAGGAGTGTGTAGAGGAAGAAAATGGACATGCTCATTGTATTATAAACTTTATCTGCACACAAATCTTCCCGAAGAAACTTTCGCTGCCACAAGTGGAACTGCATTTTTGGCAAATTATTACACATTGCAAATTTGCCTGCGCTCCCATACAGAATTCAATCAAACTTATGGAAGTGCTGCGTACTGTAGTACTTGGGTAAATATGTACATACCTCACTACCATTTCTCCATCATTACCTTTCCCCGAGTTAGATTAAGCTCGGCATGCGTGGCAGAACATCTGGCACAACGAAATGTGCACATTATCGCCGATATGGCATCGTCCCGAAACAGGATTTATTAATAAGCACAATTTACCTACGTATGCCTCTGTATTTGCGGCAGATAGATTGCAGTTATTAGGTCTCCAGTCCTTACCTTCGCACTTGGACGCCGCGTTCTCGAAGAAGAAGCTTTCCCGCAACACACGGGCGTCGTGGGCACTCCCCGGAAACCCGGCGAACACATCGGTGAACAACATATCCGCATCACAGATGCCCCTCAGGACGATCGAATGGAACTTCTTTCTGTTGTAGTAGCTTCCCACCGACTCGGATGGTCTGGAAATGCGGATGTGGCATCCATCGACGGCCCCAATGACGTCCGGCAGGGCACCACGGCGACCGAGTGACAAAAACGTCCGCTTCATCCTTCCGCGCTCGTCGGCGTCCGGCCACCGGATCTCTCGGGCGCTGATGGAATAGAGGAATGCCAACACCCGCTTCATGGCAAGGTGCACGCTGGATTCGGCGACGTCGAACGTGTCCGCAATCCGGTACATCGCACTCTGCGTACCGATGTACGTGAGGGCGATGAGCAGGGTCTTCTCGGGGGTCATTTTTCTTCGTCCACCGGGCCCAGCAGGGTAGAATTCAGAACTCTCAAATTCCGTACCAAGCTGAGCTACCGTGGACCGTGAGAGCCTGAACAGTTTGCGAAATTCAAACTCAAAGTACGTGGAGACGACCCGCTCAACGTACAGGGGCACTCGGTGGCGCTCCTCCCTCACCAGCTTCGTTAATATCAGCAACGCAACGTAGAGGTCGACGGAACATTCGTTGTCGCTGTCGCAGTCACTTCCATCGGGATCTGAACTCTCAGATTCCATTAAAATTCAAGCACAGCGCCAAGAGCGCGAACATCTTCCGCCAGCATCTTCGAGAGCAGACGATGTCGAAAGTCGTTTTCCCGCCTCTCGTTTTTTGCCGGGCGGCGCCTGGCAGAGATCGCAGAACTTCGCCGCAAAAACTGCCAGCATACGTCACTGTCGCCTCACTTCCTGTCCAAACAGGAAGTGTTCGGACTCACCGCAGACTATCCGAGACTGGTAAATCGAAGAGGCCCACTGTTTGCAATAAGGTCGCCCACTAATAAGAAGGCTTCCGGAGCTCATCTATCAGAGACTAGAATTCTGAACTCGATAGACGGTAATCAGGGGGAATGTATAGAGAGCTCATGTCTGTGTATGCGCATAAGCATCAGCTGGTCCTCTGCTGGGTCCCAGGACACGCTGGGATCGCTGGGAACGAGTTGGCAGATGAGAGGGCTGCTGCTGCTGCACTCAGGAACACTGTAGACATTACAACGATACCACACACCTCAAGCCACACATAAGACAACACCTGCGTAGAACATGGCAAACACACTGGGATGAACAGACAGACAACAAACTACATGTAATAAAGCCACACTTGGGACGGTACACAGTTGACTCACACAACAGACACACGGAAGTCGCCTTGGGTAGGCTGCGGATAGGGCACACCCATGCGACGCACTCGTATCTGCTGACGGGATCTTCTAGACCCCAGTGCAGCAGGTGCGGAGAGGCCCTATCCGTAGTACACATACTAATCACATGCAAGGCACTTCACACAACACGACACAAACACTTCAGAGAACTCTACAGACAACATATTCCCCTACATCCATCGTTTTTTCTAGGTGACGAAGCCATTATTTCCGTGAAACTTGTGCTTGAGTATTTGTCAGAAGTCAAGTTTTTAAACCTCATTTCCCATCACGCATCATGAAATTTGGCCCTCTACACCAACCATGCTCATTGTCGTCTTGTGATTTTACTTTGTTTTTGCTGACTTAGGTATTGTTTAAGGTTTCACCCCTCATATATGACTATTGTTTTGGCGCTCTTTGCCCCAGTTGGCCTTGCGCCATAAACATCCAACGATCATCAATGTATAGAGAGCAAAGTGTTGTTAACCTATTAAAGAGGATTGCTCGAACTGCCATAGCTTCAAGGGCAGTGAGCAAATGAAGAGGTTG
The DNA here is from genome assembly GCF_048455015.1 of Haemaphysalis longicornis. Lineage (NCBI taxonomy): Eukaryota > Metazoa > Arthropoda > Arachnida > Ixodida > Ixodidae > Haemaphysalis > Haemaphysalis longicornis. Next base: position 120,991,108 of record NW_027526295.1, on the reverse strand, counting down.
GCAGGGGACCGACTTTTGCAAGACAATCGCTACACCACCGAGGAGTGAGAACAGCTGTCCCTGTCTCTCCTGAATACTAAGTATCGTTTGGGGAAGATGGTTTGTGCAGGTTTTAAGTGTGTCTCTCGTAGACACAGGATGATTGGATGGTACTTGTGGAGGATTTCGTAGATGTCATCGATTTGATTGATTGATTGTAGGGTTTAACGCGCCGACGCAACGCAGGCAATGAGGCGCGCTGTAGTGGAGGGCTCCGGATTAATTTTGACCACCTGGGGATCTTTATCGTGCGCCGAAATCTCGTACACACGGGCGTTTTTGCTTTTCGCCTCCATCAGAAAAGCGGCCGCCGCGGCCGGGAATCGAACCCGCGACCTCGTGCTCAGCAGCGCAACGCCTTAGCCACTGAGCCACCGAGGCGGGTTAGATGTCATCGAGGTTTCTAATTAGGCCCCTACAGATCCATTGCATAATGCTTCGAACTTCCATAAGAGATTAGGACAAAGATGCTAAGTGTGGGTTTTTCTTGGATGGAGATCCCTATGTTACTGAGCCCGGATCAGGGCCACTGACTCGGTGAGATTGTGGTTTTTTCCATGGCCAAGACTGCTGCTCTGTTGTTTGGATGACTGCTATGCAGCCCGAGGTGGCGTGATATCCATGTCATCATCTGAGTTTTGGGGTTTTGACGGGATGGAGGTTTTACGACGCCCACCCTGCACCATGTTTGGTGGGATGTCAGAGGACAGGCCCGCTCCCTTTGCACCTCAGGTGGTGGAGGAGATAACACAACATCCATTGCTTGAAGGATTTCCCCTCGGTCAGCCGAAGAGTCGGGCTCTTTGGGTCGCGCACCCAGAGGATTGGGGCCTCGACCGGCCGCACGCAGTGGGGGCGTGGATCCCGGCACGTCAGCGGTTGCAAAGGGAGCCGGCCCTCCGGTATCCAAGCTCACCTCACAGTCAAGGATATCAGAGAGGGGTGGGGGAGCAGGAGGCGCGGCATGGGTTCCGGTTGGGTTCGTGATTGCCACAACCCCGGGATCCGCGGACGTTGTGGCGACTGAGGCTACCAAAGGCAGCTCAGGAGGAGGAGCGCCAGCCAGATCCTCTGCGGGCATTGCAGGAGTGATTGGTAGCGGCTGAGTAGGGGGAAGAGGCGGCGGCGCAGTAGAAATGGTACACTGCGTCACTGGACTAACTAGACACCGGCCAACCCCCAGCGGGTGGCATCTGCGTAGGAGGCTCCCGAAAACAGCCTGTGGTTCTGGCGGGCTTCAACAAAGCTGATGTTGTCAGAGATTTTAATCTGCATTATTTCCTTTTCTTTTTGAAAGCGGGACAGGATCGCAAGCATGCAGACTGCTGCAGTTTGGCCACTTGATTGTGGTGCTCTAGCAAGTATCGGAACTGTTCATTGTTGCCACACTTGGCGCATGTCACCTTGGCCCGGTATGCTTGAATGTCAGGGCCGTACTTTTGGCATTTGAAACATCCTCTCGTGTTCGTCATGTATGGTCATACCTGGCACCTGATGAAAGCGGCTTTCACCGTCCCGGGCAGGGTGGTGCTTGAAAAAGTTAAAGCGACACTGAAGTGAATTTGTCAAGCTCCCGTTTTTGCTTGCACTGCGTAGACTGGCTCAAATTAGCACACTTTTCATCGTTTATTCGGTTGACAAATCGGTAATTATTTTACAAAGCGCGAAAGAAGAAAAACTACTATGCGCGGTTTGCGGCGGCCGCACCAACTAAAGCTGTGACGTTGGGAGGAGCGGGCACCGTGATTGGACGATGCCCAAGGTGAGCAACCAAACAAGTTTCGGTTTCGTTTCTGTAAAACACAACCGTTGGCGTTGTTGGATGGGCATTCTCAATAACTCAGTAATCATCGTACCGCGCTTCTGCATGTTGTCAGCTGTAAAAATGCATAAAGATAAGCCTCCTAGGACGGATTGGAATCGTAGCATTCACTAGCCGAAACCTACGCAGTACATGAACGCCCTCCGCGTACCCGCAGACGCCCAAATGTCATGCGCTTTTCCCCTATATTTGGAGCTTGCCCCCCTCATGCCTGTGTCGTAAAAAGCGTGTTCGCACCCAGGCCAAGGGTCTGTTCATTCTGGCCTGTGCCCACTGCCTGCAAGCAGTCGGTGCTTATGGCAACAGCACGCCAACGAGAACTCGCTAGCGCGCCAGTGCCAGCCTGCGCGCGTTTTGTGAACTAGTTCGTGGAGCCATGAACGTTGCGGCCCAAAAAAAGGTGAACTCAACTTACAAAAAAAAAGCACGTACCCGCGGGGATTCGAACTCGTTACTTCCAAAATACTTGCGGTTGCAAACCTAGCAACCCAGACCACTCGGCCACGGAGCGGGCTCTGCTTGCATCGGTAATATAGGGTATATATTGTACAACCAGTTTACACTTTTATTTAGTTTTGGCATTTCAAGCAGCTTAGGTGACTATTTTTTGTATTGCGCTCGTGCAGTAAGCGTCGCCCGAGTTTCCACAATAGCTCACGTCTAGCAATTGCATTTCGTAGACGGAAAAGCGTTCGCAGATGCGTAGTCGTGCTGCTGCCCGCTGCGCTGGTTCGCCCAGCGCAAAAAAGTGCTTCCCGCACCCTAGTTTTACGCTGTACGGTAAAAATATCAGTTGATTTTATTTCCTTAGTACCTATATTGACTTCGCTGACTCTTCTCCCGCCTTCAAGAGGCCTTATATTTTCCTACTGGCATACCAGTCAGCGAAGCGTCGCATGTGCGCTTGTGCAGCGCTTGTGTGAAGCGACCTTGACTTGGAGCTAGATACAGTGTACAAACTAACCAAGTAAAGAAAGGCAAATTCTACCATTCACAAGCGTGTCCTGGCTTCGTTTCAACTGAGCGAACGAATTGCGACGACCCGTCGGCGGCCGGCGGACGAAACGCTGGGCCGACTGACTCTGTCTGAAGGCCGGGGAGCCGTGCAGTAGCGCAGCCAATTGCCAGCTTATCCCCTCGTGACGTCACACGAAAACGCCGCAGAAAATGGGCGAGTGTAAAGAGAGGAGGACAGCATTTTCGAATTAATTTTTCTGCTAAATAAAATCGCGTAAACGCGCCCAGGGTGGTCGAAACATGGCCTGGGGACTCCGGACTACAATTTGCGAAAGTAATCCCGCAATGTTTACATATCACTTCAGTGTCCCTTTAAGGTGATGTGTTTTGTCGGGATTTCTTTTCCGTCTCTGCATATAGTTATTCCTCGAACAGAGACTACACCTTGGTCTTTCAGCCCATCAATGAGGTCAACTTCAGTTTAATTCATTAGCGCTTTCTCAGATACAACACCTTCAATGGTGTTCAGCGTGCGGTGTGGGGTAATAGTGACTGGCAGGTCAGCGATTTTTTCCTGTTAAGTATATTCTCGCTTTGGTTTTTCTCATTACCTCAACGAGGAGGTCACCGAATGCAAGCTTCCTCGCGTCATATTCTTTGCGTACAATGTTCTCTATGCTTTTCCGCAATGAGAAACACTGACTGTTCATTGCTTTGGTATCATCAATGGAATGTACTAATAGGAATTTTGCGAAACTAGTGCTCGGTCTTTGTAGTTGCAGTACTTCGGTTCGCCCCCTTTTTAAGGGCCGAGCAGTTCCTTTTTTTGTGGGGGGGGGGGGGGGGGGGGATGGAGAGTGAAGCCATAAAACAAGGAAAATATTCGACAGCAAGGCGAGTCGCCCACCACCGAGCCCAACAAGGGAACGTGGCTTTGCAGCACACGTTAACTGTATGTTGCCGCTATAACCCTATGCTCGAAATCTAGGGTGATATCTTCGCACAGGGTTCAACTTCGCCGCCTGGAGAAAAAACGGAGAAATGAGGGAAAGAAGATGATAGCACAGGGTTAGGAAAGAAAATAGGAAAAGAAAATAATGGAGAAGAGGACAGGAAAAGGGGACTGGCTGATTCCCTCCAGGTCGGGTCAGACTGGAGGCACCGTCTACGAGAAGTGGGAGCCAAAGTGGCATGTTGCCTCTGCCAAGGGGCTATGCAGGTCTAGAACAACCCTGGCTTTGGGTCACCCACCAGGATTCCCTTTTCCCCGGACACGGCAAAGCCACGCACAGCCTAGGTGGGTCAAACTCTCATGGGCTCCGGGTCCGCGGTGTCGCCACTACCGTCATCTTTAACACAAGGCGCCCCTGCGGGGTCTGACCTGAAAGAACAACTAATGCTTCCGCCTGCATACATTTTATTTCATCCCGCTCAGACCATGCTAACGAAGTTGGTGTTCCTTCTTGTTGGACTAACCTATATCATGATTCATTCCAAGGACCAGTGTTGACTGGAACCACCTTCCCGCTTCGGCTGCCACCACCGCGGAACACTCCCAATTCAAAACTGCCGTACAAAACCTCATTTGTTAAAGTGCGTAGTAATACTGTGTACTCCCACTTACGTACTACCACTGGTCGTTGTCATAGTTATGTGTTTCCCACTCTTTTCTGTTGTGCCTTTCGGTCCTGGAACTAATGTAAGCAAATAAATAAATGCAATTTTTATTTTGGTCTGAGTTGGCAGCGTGCACAATTTATTTCCGACAGAAAACCGGAAGGATGAATTTCTGCATAGAGAAGTTGTAAAGGTGTTGCTGTGTTTTTATGGAATGGTGGGGGCAAATACAAGGTTTATTGTACCTGTGTAGCCTGGAATGTTTAAGTACTGCGAACTCAGAGTGTTATTTTGTGAATTATATGAGGAATTTATTAGCTTCAATAGGATTCTGTGCGTTGATGTCAACCAGAGTGTGCATCGGCAAAAGGAATGGTTGCTGCTCTTTCAATTTTAGATGGCGTTTCTCTGGTTAATTCGAATTGCTCCTATAATTGCGGTAGTTTAGTTTTGAAAAACTTAGTAACATGCTATACAAATTCATAGGAAGGAAAATATAGTGCCAACAAATCCTCCTTTGTTCCACAAAGTGTGAATGTGTTAAAGTGAACATCTCCTACTTGCACGAACAACTAGTGATTTCGTTTTGGTTCTGGATGCCATTGAAATTGAAAAACGCTAACGAAACAACAATTTTTCTGTTTCTTCCGCCTCTGCCGTGAATTTTTTCTACGCCCGTGTATTTGTTATGCGATTCAGTTATCTGTCGATTTTTTGGTGTGGTAGGGCATGTGTGGTACGTGGTGTCAGTATTGGTATCGGTGGCACAGCAGACGCAATTCGTTTGCGATTTCCGGAGAGCCTTGAATGGCAAGGATGCGTCGGTGATGCAAAGCTTTTACAAATGAAATAAATAGTATGTTCCAACATCCTTGTGAAGACAGCATTTTTCTGCCCGGATGTCAGTTGCTCGCTACACGCACGAACTCTGGGGAGCGGCCGGAAAATGCGGTGGTTGAGAAATCTGCAATGAAAAAAGCAAGCGATATTAGTTATTGGAGAATAGCATTTGTGATAGGAATTTCTGCGATAATGTATAAAATGCAATAAGTTTGAAGCCATCAATAACATAAAGCGTTCAGCGGCAGCTTTTTCTGGCCTATATGAAATTTCAGTTTTGTTCATCGACTAGGTTACGTCATGGCACCAAAATCAGCACCAGAAATGATACACACAGATTTAAAATAATCATGTAGTAAATCGAAGCTACGTGTAACTCGATCATAGCATCCCCCTGATATAACAACAGCATGATATTAGAGGAATATTCATTCTCCTTCTCTCAGAGCATTCCTCGGCTGTTATGGGAGGAATAACAAACAGACTCTCTTAAAAGCAAAACTGCCATTTCATCGGCTCCTCCCTAACCTCCGTAATGGATTATAGGGGTGTGAACATCTTCTGTCCTCGACGACGACAGGGCATATTATATGGGGCTTGAAGAAGGCCAGTCGTGCGTCATGCGTTTCTTGCTAACCAGAGAAGCAGATCTATAAACGCTTTTACTTCTATGCAAATTGAGTAGGTTTTTTAAGTTCAGAGCAGTTCAGGGGACCGACTTGTCATCGTCGTTCGTCGGAGGTCACGCTATCTAGCCGCCCGCCGCAGTCACGCTGCGTCACGCACCCAAACAGAGGCTTCGAAAAGTTTCCCGCTTGTCCCTGGTTCCAGACTTCCGATGAAAATTTGAGAGAATGCTTGAACAAGAACGTGATATTACCAGAACCGTTCCAAACTCCTGGAACCGCTGGCACTTGTCATACATGTCCCCACTATTTTGCGCGCAGGAAACAGCAGGTATATTTGATCCAAAATATATATATTTAATTAACTAGCAGTCGCCACGTCCATTTAGTTTGGAATGCTCATGCGGTTAATTTTACGATAGTAAGCGAAAAAAAGTGGCCGTCGAAGAAAAAAGAACGACGCGTTCAAAATGGGGGAGAAAGGCTCCAACACGTGTGATGAAGGCAAGCAGAACAAAAATATACTCCCGCTTGTGCTGTTTCTGGCAGAACAAGAAACAAAAGATAAAGAAAAGGATGCGAGCTGTTCCAGAAGAAGGCGCGTGAGTACTGCGAACGCGGGAAAATTGAATTGCATTGAAGAAACTCTGGGAAGAGCGCGAGGGGTGGTAGTAAATGGGAGAATGGCGCCACAGCGTCTCCGGCGAATCACTGCTCTGTACTTACGACAGCTTTCACGTTGAGTGGAACTGCTTTGATTTTCTGTGCCCGTATACGGCGTGTGCCAAAGATCGCGAAGTACAACAGCAGCTTTGATTAAGACAGTAAAGGATCATCTGAAGAAATTGCATGGTTTTCAATGCGCTGATTTACCTCATGGTTGGCGCAAGTTGGAGAGGGCGGTTTGACAATCTTCACCAGCCCGCCATGAAGGTTGTCCTGTGTAAAGGAAGCAATGTCCGTTACTGGTACGGTTGAAACATATTCACCAGCCCTTTTCCAGTAATACAATCTCAAAAAAGCACAGACCGATTGTTAAAGCAAGCTAATTATGGCAAATTGAAGAAATTTGAATAGCTTTATGGAGCATCGCATATGTGTATATGCGTTAATAATTGACTTCATGCCTACATAAATGCTTATCGCTGTATTTCTAAAATCTATCTATATCTAAAATCTTTCTGAAATGTATCTGTATTTCTATCCTAGTTCAGGTAAAGCGAAAGAAGTAGGCTTGGACAGGACACGTCATTCGCATTAAGGACAACAGGTGGACTAGCCGTTTAACATAGTGGCTGTCAGTGGACGTGAAACGAAATATAGAGGCGGACCTAGGACGGGATGGACTGATGAATTATGAAAATTTTGGGCAAATAGTGGGATTGGCAAGCGCGTGATACGCGTAGATGGAAATCTCTGGGAGAGGCCATCATCGTGCAGTCTACACAGACATCCTAATTATCCGCATTGTGAGTAGCATTAGTCTAGTGACCATTAAAACGTGAATTTTACCTCCATTTCTCCATCAGAGCACTGCCAGGAGTAATTCCGCCGTATTCTGGGTTTCTTGGGGCAGCTTTCGCAGTGTTTCTGCATACATAAAATGGAGATGTTCATCGATGTTGTGAATTCCTTATCCACCACAAATACAAGGGTTTAATATTAGAAGTGCTCTTGTTGCTGTGCTACTTTCCTGAAGACAAAAGCTGTGCGGCAGGCAGGTCGTTCGACGGTTTTTTCACCATGAACAAGAATAGTCATGTGAGCTGTACGTTTGAGTTGTACTGTTCTCAGCGCATTCGTGTCCGCTACGGACACTCATTTCCCCGTACAATGCTGTTTATTGAACCATATTTTAATCGAAACCCTAAACGTGCTGTGGTGACGTAGTTTTAAAAAAAAGTGGCAAGAAATTCCTATGTTGAGACTTATATCATCGCGCCGTAGGCATTCATCTGGCGATAGTATGAGGCCAAGCTTTGTTATAGGCACTGCACAATAGCTGTACAACTCTTACGATCACGTACGACAAACACCATCGTCTTCCCGCTCGGCGTATGCATGCGCAGTGCCCCCAACTGGTGGCAAGCTTCGCGCGCGCCCCCGGTGTCTTTAGGAAGAGGGGTTGACTATTTTTGTTTCAGTTATTTAGCAACACATCATAGCCCCACCCGGCACTTGACCCCTTCATAAAAGTCTTATAGGCCCAAACATCTAAATCCTTCTCTAGCAATGTAATATTTGTACGTAATGCCTCTGTTCAGTTCATGAGACGCTGAATCCCAGTGGAGAGTCACAACACGTAGAGTCGAGAGGAGCCTCGGCTGCCCGTTTTGCCAGTGGGCGACCTTGGCGACAAATTAGCGAATGGACGTTGTAGTGGCAGTTGCCGTCAGAATCCATTGCGCATTTAGTTTTAGTTTTCGACGGCGCATGGTTCCTTCGTTTTCTAAGATAACAGTGTCATCAGTTCTCACCAAGATGTCTTCTAGAATTCCAGACTCTGTGCATCCACTCCAGGCACAGCATGCCGGGCACTTTCTTGTTTCTTGAAACCCGTGGTCCGTACGTTTCAGCTGAAAATAGCAGGAGATAGTATAAGCTCTAAACTTCGATATCAATTGCAGGTAGGCGTTCTCCGACAGCTCTGACTGACAGAGCAAATGGTTCATGCGCTCTCGCTGACAAGCAGGTGTCATAAATACTGGTTATTACCATATTTACTACATTGAATGGTGAAAAGTCATTCCTTGTAGGATTGGGCTTTGCTTCGTTCATTTCTTGTGGCCTGAGTTTGGGGCCTTTTAAGGGTTGAAACAGCAATTTGCAAGAGGTTAGCCTAGCGCCTTGGTGGAATTTGCATGGCATGACATGCATCATGAGTTTTATCTGTATTGAGCAACGGTGGTGTGTTGTCACCCCTCTAATTCATCAAGCGTTAAATTTCGAGGCAATAGGGACGTCTTTAGCACCAGTAACAGTAAGTGTATTTACCCAATAGCTGTATTAGGCTCATTCTGCAATTTTTCCGTATCTGCGAGCCGTCCGCAATCAGCCATGCTCATCAGGCGATCGCGGAAGTACGTCATCGGTTCTAACAGGAAACTACAACAGGCAGCCAGATACCAGGGCCCGACAGCGTCGGGAGTACATAGCAGCTGTAGTTACATGGCAGAAAGAACCATTATACTGGCGCCGAGACAATAGGAAAAATACGCTTTTGGGCATGCTCTGCGCCTGCGCCGTGCAGTTTGTTCTACGCGCCGTGGTAGTCGCAGCCTCGGCAGTCACGGCCCCCTAGTTGATGCCCGCGTCAACAGTGTGTAACATAACTAAGGTGGCAAAAGGTTGACGCCAGGCTCTCAAAAACCAAGGGTAGCCTAGATGGTAGCAAATAGGAAATAAAACCAAGTATATGACTTCTAATTATACGATTATAGTCAAATAATTTTTAATGTTTTGCGGCCCTGTAACTGTCGCAAGCCCTGTCCGTCAAACGATGAATGGCGCCATGCGACAAAAAAAAAAAACGCTAGGAATAGGTGGTGACCAGGAGATACAAGAGAACAGTCGCGTAAGAATCCCAAGCATGGTCCTAGAATTAAGCGGCAGAGTTGATCTCCCAATCGCCAAAATACCGGACACCTTTGACCATTCAGTTCACATTGTAAAACGCTTGTAGGCAAGAAGACCAGGAATTAACCACGAAAGTACAAAACTCATGTAGGCACTTCTCATAGGCTTGTAAATCTACAGCAATGAACACCACCATTAGGGAAGCATATAGACCTTATGCAAAAACTGGCGCCCTGTTGCGTGAACCGCGTGCGCTTCCGCCATGTTGGGGGATTCCCGGATCTCCGGATACCGCTGTGTACGTGATAGCCCGGGGTTAGCGACGCGCACGTCGGCATTATTGTTGTCCAAGATGCCCAAGTACTGCCGTTTAACTTGGTGTCCACAAATATGATACGAGGACGACCGCGTAAATAGCGTACACATCTTTTTTTTTATTTCTCAACGGAAGCGTGACTCGAGCCTTGCGGGAAGTCGCTTGCGGGTGTCGACTTCCCTTCGCGCAGTAATATTATAGCTAGATCCAATGCATAGCCACGAAACGAATAATATGTGCAGGACTAAAAAGGTCCCAAAGTGAGCTATTTTCTAGCCCTGTATTTGCCGCGGAGCACTCCTCCCTGCTGGTAGTTAAAGCGCACTGAATCGGTCAGCTGGTACTTTATCGTGCGGGTAGAGTTTTGCGTCGGCCGCTCGTGCTTTGCGTGCCCACGTTTTCTTTTTATTCTGGACGTTCGATAGGCTTTGGTGCAAGTACTACGCATACTTTCGTTTGCCAAACGTTACAGGAAAGAAAGCATCCGCGAGAGTTGCAACCTTCACGTAGCGCCATGAGTATCGCAAGTAACGTACGTAGTAATTCCGTGTATCGGTCATTTACCGCTTGTCGCTTGCTGTTCGACCGTAGCCTATTTTCCCAAGATAAAATTTTTCGCGCGGAATTTTCTAAGCGGTAGTGTACACCCAGTTTTGTTGTCCACAGCGCGAGCAAAGGACTCTCAGCGGTCGCCGCGTGGCACGCGCTCACGAGCGCTCGGCATTTTCTCGCTCTTTATGGTTTCACTGTTTTTTTGCTAAAACCTTTGCGTGTGCTGGGAACGCTCGGCGGTCGCCACGAGGCACGCGCCTACCAGCGCTCGGCAATTTGTTGGTAATTTAATTATTCACTGCCACTTTATTGGTAATTTATTGGCAATGTTTAACGCGTTATACGCCACACACGTTACGCGCTACACATTATGGCCAGCTGCAACAGCTCTGCTGTTAAAAAATGCCAGGTATGCAATTTCTTTTGTTAAGTGTTTTTTTTTCTTTTGCAGGTTTCCTCTTCGTCCCAGAGGATCCTTACGTATAGCTATATCGCGAGTGCCCCCCCCCCCCCGCCCCCTCCCTCATTTCAACCTCAGGACAGCCCGCAAGTTTCGAAGCGTTTCAGGAATGACCTGAGAAACCCGCAAGATGCGAACCAACACGGATGTACTTTCAACGTTTGCATTCGCATAGCCCCCCCCCCCCCAAAAGAAGAAACGCGACGGCCTCCAACAGCTTCCCTGCCGGTGCCTCCCTGACTGCTTTTTCGATGCATAACGCGTAATTACGAAGCCGCCCGCAAATGTGGGCAACACAGAAAGGTCCTCAGATCACTGGCCGCTCATTTTGCTGCGCTTAAAATGTAATATAAAAAGATCGCCGGGCCGAGAAAGCTCCTCTCGCTCTCTCTCTCCTCACACTTCGTGCCAAGCAATCCGGCGACCACCATCCCCCAACATGGCGTCGCGGGCTCGTTTCGTCTTTCTTTCGGTAGATGGCGGCACTTTTGCATAAGGTCTATGACAGCCCTCTAGCTCTCAATTTTCACGGTCACCGCAAGGGTCTTTAGATTCTGTCATAATATCTTTGGAGAAATCAGAGAGGCCACTTTTATAGCATAAAATGGGCATCTTGGAAAAGCAAAATACGAAACGGTCATCCTAAGAATATAGGCCCACTCCCAGAGGAAAATGGCTGGACGCCATGATGGGTATGTCACCGATACAGCCACTTTTCATAAAAGCCGCCCTTCACCGAGAATCATAAAACAAAACCTACGGAAAGACAGGCGATGAGCCAGGATCTAATGCCTTCGTGAGAAGTTCTTAAACTATGAAAACACAGTATACGTGGACTCGCCGGCGTTAGAATATACGAAAGCAGCAATTGTCGTAGTTGACTACCGCGGCGACCGCTCTGAGTTCCTTGCCATCCTACACACACGAACGAAAAAAGCGGAAAACGGAGCCATCCTCTTGGTGATTATTCGCCTAGTGGAATTATCGTATCGTAGTGCAATTATCGTATAGCTTTAACACAATACACACCCTCAAAGGGCCTCAAGTCTCTTTACTGCAGGTGGTTATATCTAGAAGCTAGGAAAAAATTGTGCAATCCACAATGATGAAACTTCGCATCATATTAACACCCGAACACAAGAGTTTTGAAAGGAACAATGCAACTGACCAAGATCCACGAGAACCCGCCTACCGTAATCCTTGTTGACCACGTATACCACACTGTCCTCGCCGAAAAATATGGACGTCTCCATATCGCACGCCTAGAAACACTATGCTTCACCGTGCCACACTGAGATTTTAACGCCGAAGAACTGCTATCTCTGATCAGGATACAAACACATATATCCACAAATCAACATGGGCGAATATGTTTGATAGTAAACTTAAAACTTTGCGTAATACCGGGAAACACCTAATTTCTTCTATAAACCCGGTCCGGTCATATCCAAGAATATGCTCAGGAGTGAACAAATCAAATAATAAATATCCCAGTTATATCGACGCAAGGCAAGCTTCCGTGACCAGATGTCACCGTGGGGTCAGCGTGAGCTGATTATGGGGCCCCTGACATTGTTTTCAACCCATGCTTGGGGTCTACTGTCTCATCACTCCGTTTTCCCAAACTTTTACTAAACCTTACTGAACGAAGTTATCTCTTTCTCTCTTTCTTCCGCCCTCTCTCTCCCTCTCCATCCTTCTGCGTTTGTGTGTGTGTCTTATTAAAAAAACCGTTCGGTAATTCTACGACGCTAGAGAAAACACCTTCAAACACTGACACTCTCGCCTTATCGCTCAAACGTGCCTTATTTCAGTGCTTGGAAATCGTAATTACAACACTGCCTTGACACAGAATTAACGCTGTCGAGTCATACGTCTTAAGACCCACAGTTAGACGTCATCCGAAACTTTTTTACGCCAGGGAGTTAGGCATGGAAAGGCAGAAAAATATCGTTACTGCATATTTAGTTTGCGAGGTTAAAGGAGATTGTAGTTGTACTGTTTCTCAGTTAAACGACACTAAGTGTTTCAATTCTCGTTCCTGCTGGAATGTTTTCAGAATGCTAGGTAGATTTTAAGGCTAATTCAATGAGTGGAGCACGTGACTCTCACAGTGCTTTGTTTTCCACGCATATGTTGGTATTATTCCCATTTCTAAGGGGACACTTCTATGATCAACACGGGTATAAATGTAGCATAGAATGGCGGAAATGAACGAAGATTTCATTACGAGAAAGGGCACTATACAGCAGACACCACGAACACAGCCCTCTGTCTGGTCTGACACTTTCATACGATGGTACGCTTGTGTATCGACACCTAAATGCCCTCACTATTTCTATGCCACCTTGTCAGGTTCTTTTACATATTCAGTCCTTATCGGGAATTCACACCCTGTACTATGACCCTTCAATTCCCATAAGCCTTTACTGCGTAGGTTCCACTTCGCTCACACTAATAATAATTCTCGATGAATATCGGTCTTGTACGACTACATCAGAGGTGCGAGTCTGCTTCCGATACCCGGCTATCCCAACTAGGTGGCCCATGCTCTGTACGAAGAACCACTTCACTCGAACAGTTTACAGCTTAGATCGAGGTCGTCGAAAACGTGACAGCTGCCGCATGAATGCGTATTCCAACACCCTCGGAGACGCGCCTTCGACCACACCATAGCCCTACGCCTACCCAACCATCCTTCAATCCAATTGGACCTAAAGCCTTTCCTTTTAATAAAAGTTTTACTCTTCGTCCTCTGAGCAGAAGCATGGTCACAGGGTGCGACTGTCACTAAATTTTGCCCCCTCACCGATACCGAGCTCAGCCCCAATCAGTTGCGTCAACTTTGCGGATATTGTAATGTATAATAAACGCAAATTATTTAGTTCCATGCAACTGCGCGATTTTTTTATTACCAAGAACATGTATAAATTTCGACCTTCACAATACCAGGGCCACATATGTGTCCCCGTTTAAATTTCAGGTCGGTGTTGTCGTCGATCAGTGGTATCGTCGATCAAAATCCCACAGTTTCTATGCCTTGATTGTCCAGTGCTTTTAGCGGATCAGGCAAACTCTTTAAAAAATTTGTTATCGTGTTTGGGTTGTGTGTAAGGTGCGCAAGGTACAAAGGGAAGCTCTTTTTTAAATCCACCAATATCGAACGCTCGTGAGGCTGTGTCGCTTCGTGATCTCTGCTGTGAAAAGCACGAACGAGCGAAATAATTTGACGCAGGTGTGCCAAACAAGTTAGGAAAATGTCCCAATAGTACACACCAAGAGGAGGAAGCCTCCTCTTATTACACTGATTGGCAAACAAGAATAACGTTTACGCGATAAGTCTCTTGGGACTCTAGATGGTTCTTGTGTAGGCATAGACTTCCGTAATGTCGTGTGTGTTTAGAACACCGAGTGCTATAATTTGAGGAAAAATGGATAAGAATCCGGGAAAAATATTAAAGGGAAATTTATGTATTCGTCAGCGAGCTTGACTTGCAATTCCGTATGTGAGCTAGGGTAAAAATGAATGAAGGCATTTAAACACACAAGAACGCGCGCAAACACCATCAGCCACAGGAACGAAACACGAAGCGCAGGACCGCACACAACACACGCACATGAAAGTATGTTTGAATATGACTTTCACAGGATTTGGTAGGTATCTAATTGACCGTTGCTGGTAGAAGCGGCACCCAATTTTCAAAGACGGCATTTTGAGTTTTGGCCCACAACCGACTGCTCCTCAGGTAAAACGTCGGAAAGACGCATTTAATGAAGCTGTCTCGGCTGAAAGATGTGAAATAGTCTTGGCAAAAGCGTCAATCTTGTGGTCAAATTTTGTCTCTCACAGAAGAAAACGATTTACCATAATTAAAAACCTTTTAATGCTTGATAAATTGATGATTTCTGCTTTACATTATTCATAAGAAATAAACGCCAACCAGGCTGCAATTTTTAAACATATCATGGCTTATCGTGGTGGTGCTATTTCGATGCATTGCTCCGCGCGGGAAACATTTCGTTCTCTATGACACCCACTATTTAACTGTTCAGTCAATATCGATACCCATTTCGTGAAAGTCACAAGGCCTTCGTGCATCGTCCTTCACTGTGTAGGGCGGCTCCGACGAAAGCGTATTCGGTAAATAGGAAGCTCTGGACAGGCTGCAGGATACACCACCGTTTAAAAAGTACTGTGACAACGCTCTACCTTGGGGGACTGTGCGTAGCGCTTGTAAATGATTGAAATTTGGAGAAACATTCAATGTAGGTATTGAAATTTTTGTTTGTTTAAAGCACGTTTTAGGACTGCTGCCCAAATGCTTCTATGTTAGATGGTGCACCCTACCCATTGTGAGGAGAGGAACAGTACCGCGTAAGTTCTCCTGCCCCTCCCCCGGCCCGTCTTCGGACGGGTTTGGAGGGGCTCCAATACACCCTCAATGCCCCCAAACCCACTACATATACTCAAGTTGTTGAAACAATGCTTGTTTAAAAAGTGACGTAATCAAAGGATTGAGCTTCCTTGAAGTTGTGGTAACGTACTGTCCTTGTAATTTACAGCAGGAAACAATTACGACACTTGTTAATCTGACTTTAACTGTGCTGATATGCTTGCCTGTATTTCAAGCATGCGTAAACGCCTTTAGAAATCGCTCCCGCTTGCCGGCGCCCGAGGGCCTACCTTAGCCGTGGGCGTTTTCACGAAGTGCACGGGGCATGTTAGCACGTGAGCTCTGGTCACTGTGTCTTTGCAGTGGTTGCAGAAGCAGTGACCACATGTGGCGCGCCAAGCAAGTCCGGTGAGGTCACCGCAGCGCAGGCACTGGGCTCCGTCGGGTGGCCGGCCCTCGAGCAGCACTCGGGTGCGGTCCTTCAGCTCGGGGAAGTCGCACACTGTCACTTCAAAGCCTGGCATGGCTTAGTGGTTCTTGCCCCGACTTAAGTGTTCCTTGCTCTGACCACTGCCTTTCAGTGTCCTTTCTGCTTTCAGAAACCTGCAACGGAAAGGACAGAAATTCCTGCTGAGTTCGGAGTACAATGATTATATGTCTAGATGAGCATTTGTGCCGTATTCCATCGTTGTAATGAAGTGTTCGGGACATCAAGGTGGCTTCGTCATAAGCGATCCTTTGTTAAAAAGAATACGATTTTCTCAGTATGCACTGAATTGCCGGGGCACGACACCGAACTGCCGGGGCACGACACCGCTTGGCGCAGAATGGTCACGCCACTCCTGACATTCCAGATCCTGGCTTGCTGGGTTGCTGATACCTGGCGAATTGGCGGCCACGCTTGGTCACCTCCGGGGGACCTACTCGAGCCGACAGCAACCACTTGGAGCCTCGATCAACGCCCGAACCCTTTACCCGTCACCTGCCCGCCGACACCAGCCCGCGCCAAGAACTTCGCCTGGCAACTCTTCACTTCATCGACGTCACCGGTCACGTGGGACGAGCGCATCATACTTAACCGTCCAATCTTCACCGAACTGCCGGGGCACGACACCGCTTGGCGCAGAATGGTCACGCCACTCCTGACATTCCAGGTTGGTTACCTTAGCCGTTCTAAACAATACAGTACCAACAACTACTTTCTTATAGCGGTGTCGTGCCCCTGCGACTTCAAGTTGCGAAACTTGCTTTGCCTGTGTTGTGATGCTTTCACCTTGCAATTGTTATCAGAGTTAATGTTACTGCTGTCCGGCGATGTGGAGCTCAACCCCGGCCCAACCAAAGCTCAGATAGAATCCGTGTCTGCCGCTATCAAGCAGCTCGATGAAACCATCCTAGCCATCCGTGCAGACATTAACCAGCTCAAGGCAGTGCAAACTAACCATGAAACAGTTCTTTCAACACTAACAAACCGAATCTCACTTCTAGAATCAGCCCAAACCGAACCATCCCTGAACACCGCACCACATGACGCAGTTAGTATCAAACGTGAAATTGAAACTTTAAAAGCTGCTAATACCGACGCCAATAATCGGCTACGCCGTAACAATCTTCTATTCCTGGGAATTGAAGACTCAGCAAAGGAAACATGGGATGAGTCAGAGCAAAACGTCATGAAATTCTGCACCGACCATCTCGGAATTACGCTTGAAACAAATTCAATTGAGCGCGCTCATCGAATTGGAAAATTTTCAGCTGACAAAAAACGCCCAATTGTAATAAAATTAGCTCACTTCAAAACTAAAGAAAAGATCTTAAGCTGTGGACCTAATCTAAAAGAAACAACCTTCGCCGTGAGAGAGGACTTTGCTGCAGCCACCCGCATTGCGCGTGCGAAGTTGCTAAAGTTCATTCGACCACAAAAGTGCGCATTCAAGCTGAGGGTAGACAAGCTAATCGTCGGTAACAAATCTTATTTCTACGACCCGAAAACTGACAGCGTCAAGGAATTCAGTAACTCGCGCACCAATACGTTGGAAACTAACTCATCAGATATCCCATCAGATGGCAGCACGTGACAGGTTTCCAAGCATTCCACCTCGTGTAACACGCGTCCACGTCCCATAGCATTTGTAGATATGAACATCGCATTTACTAACGCACGAAGCCTAATACCGAAGCGCGACGAACTTCACAGTTTCATAACTGATGTCAGTGCTGACATAGTCGTACTAACCGAAACATGGTTGCATGAAGGTATTAGAGATACGGAGGTGTTCCCTGATATCTCGAATTTCACAATTTTCCGCCGTGACCGCCAAAGCAAGAGAGGCGGTGGTGTGCTTATAGCCATTAGAAATACCTTGTCATCCTCACTCGTTCTGATTGACAACAACATAGAATTAATCTGGACATGCATATCTACCGGAGCCCTTACATTCGTTTTTGGCGTCTGCTATAGACCGCCCGATAGCCAGCCAGACTTCTGCGACCTACTCCATCTATCCCTCACTGCAGTAACTAATAAATATCCCAAGGCGCCCATATTCCTCTTCGGAGACTTCAATTATCCATTAATCAGTTGGCCGTTGCTTTCCGTATCGAATGGGCCCTCGTCTAACGAACAAAAATTTTTGAACACTGTACTCGACTTTGATCTTCACCAGACCATAATGTGCCCTACCAGGGGCAACAATACCCTTGACCTTCTACTAACCTCGTGCCCAGAGGACATAAAAACCGTTAATATCCTTCCAGGTATTAGTGACCATAACCTAATCCATATTTGCATAGCCACTCCACTGAAAAAGAAATCACCTACACAGAAGATAATCACGGACTACAAGAGAGGAAATTTTGATGCCATTAATGCCGACCTAATCAATTTCTTAGATAACTTTAGGAACACGTACCTACATCGCAGTGTCAACGCTAACTGGGAACTCTTTAAAACAACGATGCTGAACCTTAAAAACAGATACATCCCTACTATTCTTATCAAATCTGATACTAACTGCCAATGGTTTAACAAACAACTAAAATTACTCTGTAATCGAAAAAAACGCCTCTACAGAAAGGCTCACCAAAGCCAATGCCCCGCCGCATGGGAACGCTACCGCTCATGCGCTAAACATTATCTAAACGAACTTAAAGCAGCTAAAACCAAATTCTTTTCCAATGACCTGCTATCAGTTCTTCAAACTAATCCTAACAAATTCTGGCGCATGCTCTCCCCTACACATCGATCTAGTCAAATAGACCTTGTTAACAATCATGGAGACCCAATCGATCCCTCCCAGTGTGCTTCTGCTTTAAATAACCACTTTTCGTCCGTATTTTCCGCTGCTAACAACAACGACACCGAATCATTGCCCAATCATTCCTCTGTAACAATGCCAGAAATTGATATCAGCCCAGACGGTATATATAAACTGATCAATGACCTGAAACTTTCATCTTCAGCCGGCTGCGACAAAATAAATAGTAAATTGCTAAAGAACACCGCATCAGTGTCAAGCCTAATATTGCACTTGATCTTTACCCAATCACTACAAACAGGAGACGTCCCTGACGACTGGAAGAAGGCTCAGATAATACCAATTTTCAAATCAGGCAATCGCGCTTCGCCAGCCAACTACCGCCCTATTTCATTAACCAGCATCGCATCCAAACTGCTCGAACACATCATTGCGTCAAGTTTAATGACCCATCTGGAATCCATCAATTTTTTCTATCATCACCAACACGGCTTCCGGAAACTTCTGTCGTGCGAAACGCAACTGGCTGAATTCACGCACGACTTACAAAACTTCATGGACGATAACATTCAAACAGATGCCGTATTTTTAGATTTTTCAAAAGCATTCGACCGTGTCCCCCATAACCAATTAATCCTTAAGTTGTATAACCTCGGAATCCCTCTCAATACTATTTCTTGGATCAAGAACTTCTTAAAAAACCGCAAGCAATACACTAGCGCAAATAACTACGACTCTCCTCTCTCTGATGTAACGTCGGGCGTCCCCCAGGGTGCCTGTCTCTCCCCTCTGCTGTTTCTAATTTACATTAATGACTTGCCTACTAACATATCATCAAGGTTAAGACTCTTTGCAGATGACTGCGTTCTATACTCCCCCATCCGTAATCCAGACGACAGCGCTGCTCTTCAAAAAGATCTACAAATGATTGCAACCTGGTGTAACAAATCACTCATGCCGTTAAACCTAACTAAATGTAAAGCAATGTCGTTCACCCGCAAACGCACCTCACCTCATTACGCCTACTGCATTGATTCAGTTCCGATTAGCTCTACATCTTCATACAAATACCTCGGATTGCATATGTCATCGTCACTTTCATGGGAAACTCATATACAAACTATCTGTTCCGAAGCCTCCCGCACACTAGGATACTTGCGCCGTAACCTGAAATTAGCCTCACCAGATATTAAAATGTTAGCTTACCAAACTTTTGTGAGACCGAAACTCGAGTATGCCTGTTCAATTTGGCACCCCTGGCAATCATATCTTACTAACGATCTAGAAAGAATCCAAAACCGCGCCGCCCGTTTCATTTGCTCCCAGTATTCTAACGATATCAGCGTGACCGCACTAAAAGAATCATTGAAGCTGCCATCTCTTGAATCACGTCGCATTGTTTGCCGGCTCAGCCTGATCCACGCTTTCTTCTATCGCCCACAATCACGGCACGCCCTCTTACAACCATCACACAGAACGTCATCCCGCATTAACCACAGCCACCCTATAGCACCAATCAGCGGCCGCACCTCAGCCATGAACAACTCCTTTTTCCCCAATGGAATTACCCTATGGAACAACCTGCCTGATAACATTGTCACGTGCGGCAACCGCCAAACCTTCCGAAATAAACTTAACAGTCACATATCACAATCTTAGTAAATAGAGCTAACATATGCCCTTGTAGATTACTTTTTGGAGCCATGTATTTTGCGTTTATGTCTATTGCAACACTTTTTGTGCCACTTTGTTTTTCCTTTTTTTCTTTTTTCTTCCTGCTGTTTGGGTTCCTGGTTGAGCAGAAATTCATACCTTGTACGCCCCCCCTTATGTAATGCCTTCGGGCCTTTAAGGTGGAAATAAATGAAATGAAATGAAATTCTGAAAAATGAATCGCTTCAATCTCGTTATACAAAGATTTTCTGCATTTTGAAGCTATAAAGGTACCTGCTGGAAAGATTCGCTTTAAAGCCTTCTGAAGCGCGTAATATTAGCTGTTTTCCACGGGAAGTGACGCTGGGCGGGGAAAAAGATATGGTTGGTGATGGCACAATGAACAAAATATTAAGACTATTGCTTGCTTCTTCCGAGATCGCTTCTCCTACCAGACATGAGCTGGCAACATATCCTTCAACGTTGCACCTGGAAAGATAACGGGCGTGCTTGCACGCGTCTTTATGGCGCGGTGCGGTGATATCTACCCCGTAGCAACTACAAGAAAACGCGCACTTTCTTATTTATCCACGGATCCTCAACCTCAAGAAGACCATCGAAGATGTACCTAAAAAGGTGTAAGTCGTGGAAACGTAAAAATAACGTGTGGGTCGCGCCAGTAGCGTTTAGTTTTGACATAGAACGATTTACGCTTGTTATGACTGTAGGTACACCAAGGTACTGCGATAAGCTTGAAACCGAATCGGCTAAATGTTAGATCTGGCGTTCTCCTGCACGTGCTTGGCCAGGCAGCAAGCCAAGCCGCTCGAAAACTCTCATGCCACCTGAAACCCCATAAAAATGCACAAGAAATCGATAAGATGACGAATCACTTCTCGAATATACACGTGTAGGAAGGGGTTTTCTTGGGTGCGTGGGCGCACATCCGCAGCAACAATATACAGTATTGGCTTGGAACCATAATTCTTGAAAAAACCGTGTTTTTGAAATCGATCTATCTTTTTCCTGCAGTCCACTGCAGAATATTAATACCTTCAAAAGTAGTATAACTGGAAGGCTTGGAAACATTAGCCCCCTATCAGTTTTACCTGTCTTCAAAATTGTAAGGCATTCTTTTAAGTTTCTCTTTTATGGCATGGCGTTGGCCGCGTTGCATCCTGCCAGTCTAAAGCTAAGCTATATATAATTCTTAACACTTACTGCTTATTTTGTTCGGCCGCATGAGTAAATTTGATAAGACGGTTTCTATTCCATTTCGAATACTTGTTTTGAATTCGCCACTAAACGCGTCGAAGTTACACTTAGGCAATGGTGCCTACTTTAGTGCAGCATTACGTAATGATTTAGGACTCCGAGGGTCTCTGGGCGTGTTTGTAACCTGCCTGCATAGTAATGCAGAGACTGAATTCGGTCTTCAAGTACTCTTCATTTGCGTCAATATAACGCCGTAATGGCTACGTCACCGCAATCGGCAGGTTTTTGGTGATACCAGTCACGCACAATAACCTCTCGAATTATTCGCATTATTATTACTTTGACACTTCAGTTAGAGCAGTTAGTGGAAAAGAGGCTAGGCGTTCATACCGAAATTAGGGTAAATGTTCGCTTCAGGGCTTACCGGCTTTCCCTTGCATCCTCATGGTCGTGTATCTGTGTTTCTTGTGACTCGAAGCTTTTAAGGCTCCCTGGGAAATCATGGCGATGCTTTCTCGGCCGACACGACGGGCTTTTCGTGAGTGTGCGCAACCATAAACCCAACGGGTGGCTAACGTACGTCATCGCGCCCGTTACGTTCAAGGGTAATCTGAAATCCTTAGCGGTGTCTGACGCCTCTCTGTAGAGAAACAGCTGTCGAAGCGTCTACGCGGGCAGCACGCTATTCGCGAACAATTACTGCCAGTTTCAGCCACATACGTATCCGCTGACTGTTTAAACATTGATGGCGTGCAGGCGTAAGACTTCCAAGGGGCGCCTTTTGTTCATTCTGTTATGTCTCGCCTCTCCTCTTCTTTTCACGCGTAAGCACGAGATAAGGGGCAATGAAGCGTTCCTTAGGATCGCTCTGCTCTAGGTTGGCCGTTTTGGACGGCCTCTACACATGCCGGTCAGCACAGCTAGGACTCCTCGTTGCTCGTGGAGGAGAAGTTGATAAAAATCGCGCAGTTGCATTTTTTCGAACGCTCTGTTCACTCGCTCAAATTTTTTTGACTGATTGTGAGGTTTAACGCGCCGACACTGCACAGGCAAGTAGGCGCGCCGTAGTGGAGGTCTCCGGATTAATTTTGACCTCCTGGGGATCCTTACCGTGCACCGAAATCTCAGACACACGGGGGTTTTCGCTTTTCGCCCCCATCAGGACTGTTTTTGCAAAGAATTTATTCCCTAATTCACTGCTCACACGACGGTTGCCGTAACTAGATTACTTCATTTTATTTATTTGCACGAAAGTGTGGTATTTTGACAAGAACAAAAGTCAAAAGTAAAAAAAGCACCACAATACAAAGGAAAAAAGGAAGAAGCTTTCACACACAGTGGACTACTTGAAAGTAACTGGGTCAATGATGGCGTGAGCTGGAAAGTTGTCACAACCAGATATAGTTTCGAGTTCGAGAAAGTAAAAAAATACAGATTTGTCTCCCAGTTAGTTATGTATGCCAAATTTACGTTGATGGTCGGTACTCATGGGTTTAGGCAATTTTTGTATTGCTGTAAACTGTGCTACAATATTTGAATGGAACTATCATATTGCCGTTGTTTTGCTCGGTTGAAACCTGGGGTTATTTGTGGGACATAGTATTCTTTGCTGTGCACTTTTACCGCGGAATTTGTGTTCGAAGCGCTGTTTTCGAAATGAACAATCAACAATAAATATAATCTGTTCTTCGACTTTTAAATAGACAGCAAAGAGCACTCAGTATTGCCTTATTTGAAAGTTCGGGCATTTAGTAACGTACTACACCTATATTCGTCATTAAACGGCGTCAACGTTACACAGGAGTTACTTTTAGAGACATCTTTCAAACCACACGCCGGCTTGAGGCTTCCGGTGTGAAATAAGTTTTCTGCTGCACCGAGTAATGGGTGGGAAGCGAGTTAATACGTCCTATCTAAAGAAGCGAGCTATCTATGACCACCATGCAGCCGGGGAGACTTAAAAGCTACGCGGCCTTCTTTTCGTAATGTTTATTTTCTACTTCCGTGGGAGCGGTGTGCCATGAGATCTGCACGTAGGTTTACATATGTCCATATCATGTGTGCAAAAGCGGCGGTACCAATGACAACGCAGTTTTGGCTCGCCGCGGCTCCTTATTGCCGATGCTCAATACGGAATGTATGCGGCTTGGAACCACTGCCTTCCTTGGTTGAAATCCGGCAAGGGTAGGGCTTCGTGGGAACGTACTTTTAAATCGCGTGTTCAGATTGTGAACTGGTCGAGCGTGACGATCTGAACTGGTGGTTTCGCATGGAAACGCGCATATCAACAATTATTTGTTGCAAAAAAGGCGAATGATTTTTACGTACGTGTTAGGGTCACCAATGCTGCGTCCAAAGTAGGGTGTTGTTGGGTTAGTTAAAAAGATCATGCACTACAAACGGCGTGTCTTGAACTGGGCATACTTTCGCAGCGTAGCGAGGCAAGCGAAAACATTTATCCTGAATATGCTTCACTGTATGCACATGTTCAAAGAAGCAATGTCCTTATACTGCTGATCGAAGGCTGTATTATGGGCACTCCGAAGTGCGTGCGGTGTTTTCAGCCTGAAGTGAGGCTCATGCAGCTTGTAGTTTCAGGAAAGATTTGCACCTGTCGGGCCCCGTCGTATTGCACTCAGCCCAACACAAATTTCATAAGTTTGACAGCTGGAAAAAACCTTGGAGTATTCAAAGTGTTTGTGAGTTGGGCACAGTAAATGCAATAAAATACCGTTTACAACAAGAATCCTCGTGCGCTCCGGGCGTTCAAACACACTGTCTCTCAAGGAAGGAGTATTATATGGTACAGGGTAACGACTAGCGCCAGTTCCAAAATATATATCTCAAAATAAATTATGTGATACTTGGTCCCTAGTACGACGCTATACAGAGGGTCATCACATCCGTTGTTTTGTATATTGGGCGATTGCAGAAGTGACAGAGATGCCATCGCGGTTCCTCCTTCCATTTGTGTGGCTGCGTGGGTGTTTAAGGAGAATGACTGAAATGTACATTTAATGAGAACGAGGCTTGAGGAACTGGAGGCTATTTGCCCACTAGGATAAAACCATGGACTTACCCGTTGATTAGGTTAACTCACCAAGGAAATCATCGTACTAGCGAACACTAAACAGCGACAAAGGAAAAGAGGCGACGAAACAGCGTGTGTTTCGTCGCCTCTTTTCCTTTGTCGCTGTTTAGTGTTCGCTAGTACGATGATTTCCTTAGTAACCAACTCGCCCAACTTACCGCCTTAGTAGGTTAACTCAAGTTCACTACATCCGGTGCCTGATTGCCAATTGCAGGCATGGTGTGCGATGAAGAAGAAATAAAAACCCCGGAACAAGATTCGGGCGTACCGTAAATGTGTCGCTGCGGTTGGTATTGACCAGCAACCTTCCACTACTGCGCACTTCAGCTGATACCTAACTTCGATGCGTGAAACACCCAGTTTAATTTGTTTTGAGAAGGCCGCCAAGATGTAGAGTAAGAACAATAGAATGGCTGTCTCACGGCTTTTCTACAGCAACGACGTACCCTGTCTGTTTCTTTCGTGTCGCGGTACAGTGTCATCGCGACTCCATTCATAAATTCGCTCATTAACGGCAAAATATATTTGAGCCTTTGTTTCGCGTTGCCCACTATGCGTCGTGCGCCATGCTAGTACAGTGAAGGCACCCGCCTCCAAAAGGAAACTGACCTTGAAGGTTGGAGCGCTAGCTGTTACAACGATTGGTGGACCGTGGCTGCTTACTGTCTGACAACTGCGCTCGCTCGCGTACCGTACGAGACACAGCAACGATGGCGTACGTCGTTTCCTGCCTCCGATGTATGTGTGAGTAAAGAGGGACGGGAAGGGGGGAGAGTGTTATCAGCCTTATCTCTCACGGAGCGCGTAACGCGGGGCAAAGATCTAACGCCGCGGGTTTTTACACAGGAGAACCCAAATGCGCCCGTTGCCGTCCCCGAGTTCTTCACGTGCTTTCGATTACATATACGGGACCCAACGCCGCCTTGACACTCCTTTGTGAGGAGTTTTGCTATATTGTCGCTGGTCTATACGGCTCCGTGAGCCGTAAATGCGTGAAGTCGGTACGTCACGCCAAGTGACACGGCGTACGGGCTGCGTGGTTGGCTACTTGCGAGCGGAGCAAAGCAAACGGGGCCTATGTCATAGCGGCTGAAATGCGGTGCAAGACATGCAGAAGCGAGCCTTCAAGAAAACGTGTGAAATTATAAACACCATTGTCCGATCCTATAAGGAAAAGGGCAATATAGAGCATTGAGTTGTATGCTTTACGCCACTGTTGCGACTGTGCCACGGTGCATGGGGGCACCATTGGGCCACTCCGAGGAATGCTTTCATGTGATCCGAATGAACCACCCTTGCCGAGCCGTGATCTCACGTTAGCGTGTCCATAGGTGGCTCGGACTGACAAAATTATTCCACTGCTTCTGAGCTTCTTGCTTGGTGCATGTCGAAGTGAACGGATAAAAATGGTAGAGCAGTTGGGCCTTATCCTCGTTTCGGCATTCTTTGGGTAAATGAGATGGTAAAGGGGGCTAGGCCGCTGTCGTTACTGTAACAGGGACCGCGCGGATGCAGCACATCGTTGTATTTGTATTGTTTGGATTTGATCTTAGTTGGTACTTATTAGCCTATCAAAATCCAGCCTTAGGGTTGTACCTTAGGAAACAGAAATTCTGACATTTGTCGCGAACATTTTAAATAACCCCTGCTTGCTTAGTTTTTTTGAAGTTAGCGCCTGAGTCTTCAAACAGACGAAACGAGGGTAGCAACAAAAGCTCCACCTCTACTCCCTTTCTTGAAGAGTCGCTAGCAGTGGTAAATGGTAAAGAACGCGTTTTTTTAGTTGTTGGGGATGAACAGTTGTCAGCAGCCACTTAAGCCCATGACACGTGCAACAAATTGTGTCTTTATTACACGTAGGGTCGCTTTGATACATTTTAGGTGACGTTTTACGCCACCTGAAATCAACTAGGATGCCAGAGCAGTTAAACGGTGTTGGAGCGCAAGAGTCGAACCGAAAGCAACGTGCGTACGCACCCGTATTGAGCGTTAAAAAGTAGTGCCGATATGTAGTAATGAAATCGCATTAAATAAAAACTATGTTTACAATTCTGGTGTCTGGAGAACGACGAGAAATCGATCTTTCTGGAAATATTTTCACAACTCTATCTTATTGCTTGGATGATGCAAAGTATCACGAAAAAACAGTGACTTTTTGGTTAGCATGCGGCCGGAACTCTTATTTCGCGTTGATGCGTCGCGTGGAATTTCACGTGGGCGTTTAATTTTCCCACTCGGTCCCGCTGTTTCTCGTGGGTGTTTTTTTTCTTTCTCATAACAGTGAGGGAGTAGAACTGTTTTATCAACTTGTTGCAGTAGGAGTGATTCTTTACTGCAGAAATCTATGCGATTAGCGGGCAGCCTTTGCTCGGAATGCCAGGAGTTCAGGTAGAGCGAAAAAAATGTAACTCCACCGAAAAAGTGAAACGGGCACAGTCTGTAAGGTTCACTTGCTCTGTTTTGTCCAGTCACTCGTCCTGTCGCTGTCGTCGTTGTCCTCGTGGTCGTAGCTCCTTTTGACGATGTGGCTGGAGAGTCTGCTCGGGCTTGACGACCGCCTTGCAGAGTGGAGGTGTTGTGTTTTCGACTTCGAGGACCACAGGGACGACGTTCCGACTGCCTGACCGTTGTTCGTACCGGTCACATTCAACCACCGCACCTCACTTCCTCTTCCACGGGATTGCAGGGCCCCAAACCGCTGTCGCTGGCAGCTTCTTATTCGCCGGGGTCTTGCACGAGCTCGGATTCTCAGCGCGGGAGGTAGTGCTAACGACCTTGGGACCGCGTGCCTTGCGTCATCTTCTTTTTTCTCTACGCGTGATGCGTCACGCGCAGATGCCAAGACCACCGAAGAAAAAGGCACGCCGGCACGCCTCTTCAGTGTTCTTGGCATCACAGCCTGCCATTGTTTATTTTTGTAGTGCACAAATGTAATGCACAATGTAGTGCATTTTTATGGCGCGGCCCATGTTACACTGGCCGGGCATGACAAATTTGAGATTGGTTGGGTTGACTATCTCTCGTCGTATACATTTTCCCTAACTGGGGCAGGGGTCACAGTAAATTTTTTGCCAACTTTATTTACATTAGGTGGGCTGTCCAAATTAGAAGGGTTGAGTTTGTCTGGTTCCAGAAACGCTTTAAACTTGTGAACAGGCTGCGCACAAGTTCACAGCATGTGGTATTGATTGGTGACAGGTGGCTTGGATATTGGTCTCCTGGCGAGGGTATGTTTTCCTTTGTTTCTTTGTCATCTCATCTAGTGTGCTTAGGCGTCGTGTACCCATAGGGTGGCTTGAGCATTTAAAAGGGGTTGACGGGTGGTGTATGAGAACCGTTAGTGAATGGAGTCATCAATCCTGTGTTGATCAGAGAGCCGTTTTTCTGGACGTTTCGCCCCTAGTGCTTAATGACCTGAACGATTTATGCGTAGTTGCTTGCTCGGAAGAATGAATGCACTGCGTAGATTTCCGCCCTTATACTGCTTGACGTAAATGATCGGCTATATGGCCTTCCCAGCCATCTCAAATGTAACGTTAACGTGTGGATGGCGCCAACAGCTGTTGCTGTTTATACAGAACTGTCCACACACTGTATGAGTGCACATGCGCAATGCACTTCTTTAAGTATGTTTAAATATCGTTACGTGTATAGAAACATAAATGCTGTCATGAACCTTCGCCAGCATCGTGCGGGAAGTTGGGATAATAATGATAAGCATGGCCGACTACCCTACGGCGGCCAACCTCCCCCTATGAAGATGGATGGCCAATTGAACGTGTGTCTTCGGTTGCATGCGAGCTGAGGGTTCATACTTATGAAGTCGAGTCGATGAATGAAAGCTAAACGTTCTGCTTGAAGCGGTGAAGCTGGTGGTCGGGATCGGGATAAATCATGTGCTACAAGTATGGAAATACAGTCTGGAGAGGTTCAGGCAGCACAAATTGTTAGGCGTGAGACTTACATATGTACGAGTGTCAATTTCGCAGGGTTCTTTAATTATGCGAAGAGTGTTGCTGCGTTTTTATCCGGGTGCGCCTGCGGCGCGAATGATTGGATGAGATGCCGTAGTGACAGTAAATTAGTGAGAGATATTTGCCAGTAAAGATAGGTGTAGGAGAGTTTGGGAGTGCATGGCGTTGTAGTTCATACCACCACCGTAGCATACTGCCATTTTCGCGTCCAAATCTCTATGCTGGGGCGTGAAAAAGTTTTTTGAAAACATTATTTTTCCTATCTCCCGTTTTAACGGCAAGGTATCGGTTATTCTGCCGGTGTGGTGTGTTTTGGCGTCTTCGGCTTGTGTGCTGTCTTCTTGGGAATCTTGAAGAGTTTAAAGGGTGGTGTAACTGGGTCAACACACATGTCCACTTCTGGAAAAGGAGTACTGTCCCCGCGGCGTCCACTTGAAGAACCTTTGAAAATGCGTTTCTTAAGCTGGCTTGATAGAGCTCCGTTTCTCTGGGAGGTTTTGCACGTATTGCTCAACGACTTCGAAGGATTGAATCGGAATTCGACAATCGTGATAGGCTTCCCACGCTACTCTCTGCAGGCTTTGTACAGCGTGATCTGCTTTTCTTAGATTCATGTGCAGTTGTTCGTTCCAAATAAAAATACGACCTGCTTAGGCTTCTTCCGCTTAGACCGGTTACGTTAAATGATCAGATAGACTTTCTCCGGCCATCTCAAATTTAGCATTAACGTGTGGATGGTGTCGGCAGATCTTACTTTACAAACGGGGTCACCCACGCATTTCATGAGTGTAGATGCACCAAGGTACTTATTTAAATGTCCATACGTAGAAGCCTAACTGCCAATATTGTCATCAACCTTGGGCAGGCAACATGGCGCGCGAAGTTCGGATAAAAATGCTAAGCATAGCCACCAACCCTGCTCCGGCCAGTCGGCACCTCTTTAAATATCGGCCACTATGCTTGAGGGACTGAGGGTTAACGAGCTGAAAGAGAAGTAACAGAACGGTTGGAGATCGGTGGGCCAGGCTGCGTGCCATCAAGTTG
Organism: Haemaphysalis longicornis; assembly: GCF_048455015.1. Taxonomy (NCBI): domain Eukaryota; kingdom Metazoa; phylum Arthropoda; class Arachnida; order Ixodida; family Ixodidae; genus Haemaphysalis; species Haemaphysalis longicornis. Next base: position 120,961,675 of record NW_027526295.1, on the reverse strand, counting down.
CCAATGTGTCCTTCGCTTACGTTGTGAATTTTGCTGATACACCTCAATCCTGTCATCTCCGTGCTGCCATGGAACAGTGTCATTACTGATCGTTGGATCTGGTGTCCCACCGCGTGCGGTTTTGACATACCTTAAAGTTACCTTGAAACACTCTTTGAGCAGTGCAAGTAAACCTGCGCTACGTTTAGCTTACACTGCCTGAGCCAATTATTACACGTGCACGTGAAGCGGTGAGCGCGCAAATCGCTGTGAAAGACGCGGAAAAACCAACCGCGCTCTCTTCAGTTCTTTTCATTATGCACCCCTGGCATGGCCTACACGACGTCATTGAGGCCATGGCTGTCTGTTGGCTGTCACTGGTCAACTTCGCGGCTTATTTCCCGCATTTCCTGTGACGATCCGCCGTCGTCGGCGCTGTATACGAACCTCTTCTATACCTAAACCTGTGCGCACAGTTTTGCCGTTTCTTTTGTGTTGTGAGTGCGCGCGGAGTTTGAGCGATGAGGTCAATACTTTCCTTTCAACCAGACCACTCGACAACAAATGTTTATTGCTTCAAAAACGCTTTACCAGCCCACTCAGGCAGCCATGCTTGCTTTTTTGTGACACCAGACAGGAAATAGGCCCCTCCACGTTGCGGAGAAAAGGAGAAAACTTCCCGGTCTGTGATATATCGCAGGCGGCGGAAGAAAACGGTGCGAGCCGCCCCCGTCTCCGGGAGAAAGCGCGCAGCTTTCGTCGCGTTGTCCGCGATCGAGTGGTTGAGAGGGAACGATTATGCGCGATTTCTCATCGCGCGTAGTTTCGGGGGTAGTGAACAGATTTTCGTAATTCTTGCGGGAGGAGACTGCTGCGACAATAGACTTTACCCCCAAATACATTATTAGCAGTCGATGGTAAAATCTGCAGGGCCCCTTTAAGTTATGCCCAATGACAGCTCAGAAGTGGCCCAAACTCCGACATATTGTCGGGGAGACTAATAAGAAGGCCAGGTGCTTCTCTAATATATACACGTGCACGTGCACGAGGAAGTGCTTTCGGTTGCCGAAGGAAAGAATGTACAAGTTCGTTTGGAGACTACACGCCAGCAGAAAACTTGTTTTGGAATACCGAGGCCACAGTTGCATGCGCACCGCACTATACTGATACTTTCAAAGCTGGAAAGAATAAAGTAAAATAAGTGGTAAAAGAGAACACCGTTTTAGTGATATTTGTTTATTCGCCATTATAAGTAAATTTTTAAGTCTCCTAATATCGTCTAGCGGATTCCGACCACCAAGCTGAAAGGAAAGCTTAAAACCACTATGATCACTTCGTACGCTTTCTTATTTTCCGGACGATAACATTTCATGAAACGGGAATGTCTGTTTTATTTTAAAAGCTTACTCCTATGGCGCGACCAGTGCTTTGAATGTGCCTTTGAACGCGTGGAAACTAGACTTGGGCAGAGATGCTTACTGTAGCGGATGGTTACTAAAGTATTTACAATCCCGTGACTCTCTAAGAGTTGCCCGTGTTTATATTCACTTATGCAGCTCCCGAAGCCGAAATTCGCATCCGCAGATTCGTTTGCAGCAGCACAACGTCGTACTTGCACGCCACCGGCAAAGGCAGGTCATTACTGATACTAGTCATATGTATTGGATTGTACGATTATTAGCTCAATGTTACTTTACTCCTTCAGGCAAAGTAGTAAGTGGAGAACAGTCGAGGTAACCGTGGTCGAGGCATTGAAGCCAAAAATATGATCAGGTCTTGGGGTCTGCATTGAAATATTGAGAGCTGTACCGCTTTCCTTTTTACCTCCACGGTTGCGGTTTGAACGTAGGTCTTGTGGCTACAAGCCTTAAAAGCCCCCTGGAGAAGCACGAAGATGCTCTTAAGGTTCGGAACATTGCTGGCGCTAGGCTGGACAAGATGCTGAACAAAGAGGATGTGGCATTAAGCACACGAGTAAGTTTGTCGCATGCTGCTCCGGGGTTGTCTATACGATACCTTTGTCATGCAGGAAGGCTTACATAGGCCAAACTGGACGCTGCGTTAACGAACGACTCAGAGAACACAAAAATATGTGCAAGCAAGTCTCAGCCCCAGGGAACGTGGCTGCCCACTGCGCCAGACATGGGTGCTCTGCGAAATTCGAAAGCACCACGATCCTCTTTAAATCTTCAGAAACGATTACCCGCGAGATATGGGAAGCCTACGCCATCCGAAAAGAAAAAAGACTGCATCAGTTAGCCATCGATTGCACTGTCGACAACTGAGATGGCACTACTTAACAGTTCGTAGGCAAGCGCATGCGCATGACAAATATTGTATACATTTTCAGCGAGATTGATTAACTCCACCTTTGACGTCATCTGAATTTTTCCTTTACAAGTTGTGTTTGTTGTGATTAATAAATCAGTTCGGTAGTGTGCGATTCATTTGTGTGTAATTCGTCGTCCTTGCCCAGCCTAGCGCCATCAATGTTAAGAGTAAAAAAACCAACTAGCCCCATTTCAAGCTCTTACGGTTGATACGAATGAATTTGTCTGCTTGCGCAACACAAGGCCAATAGGCGGCTCACGCACGTCGTTGCGGCAGTAACGTTCAAGGTATCTGTGAATTGCTTGGCAGTGTTTGACGTCTTTCCGTGGAGAGAAGGCTTTCGAAGCGTTTTCAGTGCGTCTCCGCCGACGTGGCGATATGCGCGACCGGTTACAGCTAGTTTCTGCGACATACTTATCCGCTGACTGTTTAAACAGATTGTTGGCATGCAGGCGTAACGCTTCCAAAAAGCACCCTTCGTTTAGTGTGTTATGTCTCACCTCTTTCCCTTTCTGAGCACGTGGACAACATAGAAGGGGCAATGATGCGCTCTTTGCTCTGCGTTGGCGGTTTTGTATGGCCTCTGACACGTGCCGTAAGTGCACCATAGCTGAAGGTGTTCGTTACGTGTGCCTTACAGTTTTACTAGAGCCCCGTAGTCTTCCTGCAAGAGCACGATTTTTTACGGTATAGCTGTTGGTATGGTTAACTTCTTTCCGCAAGGATAAATTGTTTCACGTTGCACAGATTACAAGGCAATCGCAGTAACAACTTTGTTTCATTTCATTCATTTCAATCGAGGTGTTGTGTTGCAACATGAAAAATGAGAGGCAAGAACGGCGTGTAAATACATTAAGATAATTCACATAAATCACACAACAAATCACACAACACGACGCAAACACTTCCCACAACTATACAGACTACACGTCGACCACACCCAGCGTTTTTCCTGTCTGACAATCCCAAGTTTTCTATCAAGTGCGGTTTTAAATATTTAGACGACGTTAAATATTTAGACCTAATTTCATACCACGCATTATCGCACCCTGTCCCTATACACCAGCCATGCTCATTGTCGTTTTCTGATGTTACTTTTGTTTTTGCTGACTTATCTTAGTGTTTGCGGTTTAACCTTTTAATATATAACCGTTGTTTTGGCGCTCTTTGCTCCAGTTGGCCTTGCGCCACTAACATGTAACCATCATCATCACATTAAAATAATTCAAGCTTGATCTCGTTCCTGATTTCTCTGATTTGGGGCTTGGCCCGATGCGCGTGCCTTTCTCTGGCTTCATAAGTCCGCAACGTGACGTGTCTTGAAAGTTTTTCGTATACGATTTCGACTTGCTTGCTTAGTGCTCTAACGGTCAGAGTTGCGTTTGCTCGCTTTAACAGAGACATTCTGCTGCCTGGCGCACCTTTTATAGTCCACAGATATCGGCATTTCGTCGCTGCCATTCAAATTCCCCCTTCTTTTGCTGCCCTGCACTGGCGGCACTCTCGATTTTACAACACGTACAAGCGTTGACGGGAGTAACATGGCCCGTCGACAAGGCGGCAGCTGACTAGCCGCGCTTCGACTTTACCCCATGGCAACGTTGTCACCGTTGGGGGAGCGGATTTCTCCACGCGCTGTCCACTCTGCCGTTCTGTTCTTTTCTATAGCTTGCTGCGTGAACAGAGCGACGGGCAAATCAACAATGCGCCGCAAAAATGTTGATGACATGCCACTTCTATTGCTCACACAGCAGAAAAACAGAGTTGTCTTCGCCCAGACGTATGAAATTGACTGGATCGGACACCGCTACGATGGAAGCGGAAATGTCGTTGCGTTCATAGCTGCTTTAGGGGCCGAAAGAGTAAAAAATGCACAATTTCTGCAAGTTAGGAGTGCGAACATGTATAGTTTTATTGTATTCAGTTTCCTGTGCATTCGGCAGTTGCAGCTATGAAATACATACTGTCTCAGTTTCGCCCGGCGTTCGGCTACTAATTCAAATAGGGTGATAGGAAGTACAGTATATTTGTTATCTAGGATAAAAATATACACTGACTCAATTTGTATGGGATAACTCAGAAGTTGACTAAATTCCGCGTTAAATTTTTTGTGGCGGCAGTGGTGTTTTATAAGTTAAAGAAAAAGTAAATCATCCAATGCAATATTCGTGCGGACGGTAAATGTTTTCAGCGTGTTGAAATCGACCCGCAGCCTTACGCTACAGCGTGTCACATTAGCCAGAATTTGAACTTCGGTCACCAAGCTTAACGTGTTTTCGGAAGAACGCTAAGTATCATTTTAAAAACAACCCGAATAAGCGCTTCTCACGGCTTTGGCCACGACTTTGATGTTACCATTCATTCCCCTGTATTCTTGTCCGGTGTTATCAGTCTTCTTGTCATGAGGTCGCTCATTGAACGCAAAAATGGATAAGATATTGTTCCGCAATGCTCACATTTCCTCAAGCACCGCGATAGTGCAGCAACGCCAATCTGTAAAAGAGAACTGACCTTGGAGGCAGGAGATCTGGGCGTCAAAATGACTGGTGGACCATGGCCGCTTGTTACGTTCACCGGGTGACAGCTGCAGTCACTCGCTGAGAGAAAGGAACGCAGAAACGGCACTGTTTGCCGTTTCCGGTCACCCGTGCGTGCGCGAAAGAGAGTTGGAAAGGCAGGAGAGCGTTCTCGGCCTTATCTACTACGCAACGCGTAACGTGGGGCAAAGATCCAATGGCTTGAGTTTGTAGTCTAAGAACCCGAAAGGCGCGCGCCGGTGTCCCGGAGTTTTTCACGTGCTTTGCGATTACGAATACAGGCGTTGCGCTGCCTTTACACTCCTCTAGGTGAGGCTCCCGGGTCTCTACTGCCGGGTGCGCCGTAAATGCGTGCTGTTGGTACGTCACGCCAAGTCACACGCCAAGAGCTGTGCGGTACATGACAGCGTAGTGCAGCATACAGAGGCTTTCTCATTGCGTCTGGGACAACAAGACATTCAAAAGCGACCTTCTGAGAAAAACAACTCAAGTTCAGCACCTTTGATTAATAATGTGAGGGAAAACTCTTAAGAAGTGTATTAGAAGGATACACTTTATTTTCTATTTAGGACCACGTCACTTGTGATAGTGGGACCGTGTAAGCTATAAGTACACCTTTGCGTGTCTCGTAAGGGTGCTTTTGTGGGACGCGGATGGAACCGCAATGTAGAGCCGTCATTACGTCAACAGGGCGAGCGCCGACTGTTATCACTGACCGTGTTATCTCACTCCTTGCTTCTTTACTGCTTACCGGAGTTCGAACCAAGGGGCGAAAAGTAGTAGAACAATTAAGCACGTCTTGATCCTCATTCTGGCGTTTCTCAGTGTAATTTAGGCGGTGAGAGTGGCAAGGATGCTGTCGCAATCGTCGTCGTGATCGGCTGGATGCAGCGCACGTAGTTTTAATTTTTCCAGAACTTCGATCTATCTTAGTTGTTGCCTAATACCCATAGACAACTGAATATGGTTATCATTGTACTTCAACAAGAAAAAGTGCTGTCATTTGCAAAGAGAATTCAGAATAAATTGTTGTTTTTCGAAGCCTTCGGCAGGCTTTCAGTGCTTCTAGGCAATAACTTCAACAAAAGCTTCATCGCGACTACTCGCACTGGAGCGATAGCAACAGCGCCGGAAGCGAAAATGTTAGACAACCCCTGTTGTTTATAAGTTCGTGGATGAATTTTTGGCAGCCGGCCTCTTTAGACCCCAAGATGGGATGTAAGCAACTGCGTACTTCTTGCACTGAGGGCCGCTTCGATCAACCTAAAAAAAGCTCTCAGTCCTTAGTAAGCTAAACTTGCATGCTAAGTCAGTCACGCGTTGCCCGAGGCGTAGCGCAACCTAACGGAAAGTCGCGCGCGTATGACTGTTAAAAAAAGGGGTAGGAGTGACATACGCACTAAAGAAATCTGCAAAACTAAAAACACCTGACAGTTACGAATAGTATACAAAAATAACAATAGAAATGCATCATGACTGAAAACCACTTGATCCTACTGGTCGGCGCACGCAAGGGATCACGCGAAAACAAAGTGATTTTTTGGCGAACATGTAGTCCGATCGAATATTGCCTCGCTCTTGCGTCGAATCGCATTTCACTATGACATACTTTTTCCACTTGATTACGCGGTTTGTTGTGCGTGGGATTCGCTTTTTAGCAAGTTACGGTAGTGATATTTTATATTTCTTTGAAGTACGCAACAGCGAAATTGTATTATTGTGGAAACTGTACTAGCTTAGCGAACTAAACTTCGCCTCAGTGTGCGTTAACGCTTTTCTGTAGTAGCAAAAAGACAAAGAAAACGCTGGGAGTCGCCGGCGTAGGAACAGGGTGCTGTTGGGTGCGAAGCAGATGTCCCACACAATAAACCACGCAGCTGGCTCTTTGTGGGCAACGCGGTTGGGATAATAGTTTTTCTGCGCGCCGCGCATTTCCGCGTCGCTGAGGCCGCAGCGACGCAAGGTTGCATGTGTGCGGAGTAAATATGGAACGTTTATCGGAATCGTGGCACGCATTGTGCCGCGGTGGCGTACTGGCTGAAACGTTGGGATGCTGAAACCTGGGTCGCGTGTTCGATCCCAGCCGCTTTGGCCGCTTTACATATCGAGGCGAGAGGCAGACGCCTGCTGGTCAAAGTTTTTCGCGCACATTAAATTTCTCCACGTTGTAAAACTATTCCGCAGCGCTCCACTACTGCGCGCCGCACAGCCCTTCTGTATAGCTTCGGTGCCATAAACCCCTAAGAACTGACTCTTTCGTGTAGAATCAACTGCCTCGGGTGGTTGTCACTGAAGTTGCAGCGGTATGCGCAAAGCCTATATACGCGTGCTTGCGTGCAAGCCCTGCAGCGTCGACGTCAGCGTTACTAGCCACACTGTAGCGGACCAGCAGGATACCGGCGTTACTTTCACAATTGGCGTACGCGTCTAAGGGCAGCAAGCAGAGAGAAGCCCAACGAGGCGTAACGTTCCGGACCGGAGACACCGCTGCAAGTTTTTTTGCTGCCTTGGCATCCTTTCTTCACGCCTTTTTCGTTCAGGCTGGCTTCGCACGCAGGACTGGATTTTCGTAACGGGTGCTGCCGGCGCTCTTGCTGTAAAAATGGCGGTGGCATTCATGGTTTCAGTGGCCAAGTTATAGCTTGTGAAGCGCGTTTCGCGCAGCACCTCGCTGCCACTACTGTCTCAAAAAAGCGACGGTGATGACGCGTAGGCCGTGTGCCTAAAACGACCTGGCATCTGGGACGAAGCGAATTGCCTTGAAGGTGATTATGAAAGCACGTTTAGAAGGTAGCTTCGCCGGAGTTTTGGATGATAAACGAATGTGTGTCCTCAAAAAAATAAAGAACGGTTGAGGAAAACGGGAACGGGAAAACGCGATCTAAGGGGATTCAGGTTAGATCTTGTTGCTTTCCCGCACCACAGTCTTTTCGAATTCGCCTTGTTTCGCAATTTTGTCCTGGTGAAAGTAATTTTAAATACCCAAATCTGATTATTGCACATAATTCCTCATTTCTATGGTTACTGGCTTCCGTTTGGCTAGTTACACGAACTATAGCTAGCTACTTAATAACATCGTATGAATTTTGTCGAAGAGGGCTGCGAGGTAGAGTCGCCTACAGGCTTAGCACAAATGACAGAACGCGTGGCTTGGGCTGCCGCCATCGCCACGCAACGCGTACGAGATAATACAATCGGTATATTCACGGGGGCTGGCTAATGCGTGGATTACTTTGGCACTTTTAACAGCGGAGCTGTTGTAGGTCGAACCTTTTGGTCCGTCTGCTGAAGGTCGTGCGTCACGCAAGGGTGGCAGTAGGTTCTGTGACCTATCTACACAGGGCTCAGTGGTCTCGCAGGGCGGGTTCCTCTCCCTCCAGCCGTGTAAGGGAGGGAGCCTCCCGCTGCTGAGGTTTAGCTACCGAATCCTTTGCGGGAACCGCACTGTTGGCGCGGCAACGGCGCTACTGTTTTCGTGCGAGCAACCGCTAACGTTCCAATCGAAACAAGAGGACCACAGCCCGGCTGTTTCAGAAGATTTCACACGGGGTAAAACAGGGTGTAGCTTTTTTCGGCCCTGTCCAAACGAGCGCAGACAACATACCCTTATTCACAACGTTTCTTCTCTTATGTTTCGGGGATGCGACACGCGCGCGTCAGGGAAAGTTAAGGAGGTTTCTAATCGTGAGAATTCTAAGGTGCCACAGATGGCGGGCCACTCGTGCTTTTTCTGCAGGCTACCAATGTAACAAAATAAATGCTATGTGCACTCTTCCGCGTTTGCAGGTTAACACATTCATGTAGGTGGAAATATCACGCACTGCTAATAATGACATATTTTGTCTAGAAAATGTTTATCACAGTTTAGGTTGCTCCAATGAAGAACCTGCAAAGCATGGCCGGGGCATGCGAGGTCGCGTCCCTTAGTTAAAAGAGCTGAAACTCCTCGTCAAAAATGCAGTGAAGGCAATCTGCGGACAAGTGATCACCCACCTGCCTTCAGCATTCTGATAACTCTATCTCCCACCGGATGTCCATCGCTTCGTGGCGGTGGCGGCAGTCCAAGCCACGTGTAGCTATTCGAGCTACGTTTGGTGCGACTGTACACCTTTGCAACCTGCGATACATTTCTGGTGGAGGCATGAATTTCTTTTTACCTCACATTCAGTACATCGTTACAAAATGGAAACATTGCAAAGATGACGTGGAGTAAGCGGTCATACACAAGAAGTTACAACGAAGCTATAGTAATTTACGTTGCAATACAAACAGGAGGTGAACAAGATAAAAATACATGCTCGATAACAGCATGGCCTGTTGCACGAGCGACGGAAAGAGAAAGGCAACGTCTTTATTTTTTTTAAAATTTTCAATACTCTGAGCCCTTCCGGGCTGTTACAGGGTGGGAATACAATGCAAGGTTCACACAAACAATGCATTCAGATTTTGCACAAAAGCGTCAACCGTATTGTTGATAGGAAATACACATGGGTTTAAGTGGTTCCACTCAACAATTGTTTTGACAATGATATCGACCCATTGCCCTGACCAGCTGCCTGTGTAAGCTTCTCGAGAAGATGATAAACCGGAGGCTTGTGTACGTTTTGGAGTATAACGGCCTTCTCGAGAGCTGCCAGGCAGGCTTCAGGGCGGGGCGATCCACGAATGATCAACTTGTGGCACTAGAGTCATATATTAAGGATGCCTTCATTCATAAACAGTTCTGTTTAACTGTGTTTTTCGACCTAGAAAAGGCCTATGACACCGCTTGGCGTTATGGGATCCTTACTGACCTGAAGTCATTCGGTGTTTCTGGTAATATGTTTAACACCCTTGCTAGCTATTTGTCTGAGAGAACCTTTCGCGTCAGAGTTGGCTCTGCACTGTCAAAGGTACACGTGCAAGAAAATGGCGTGCCGCAAGGCGGAGTTCTAAGCTGCACTCTCTTCATAGTAAAAATGAACTACCTTGGGAAGGCACTGCCGCCTACAATTTCTTACTCCATGTGTGTAGATGACGTACAGATATCTTTTAAATCATGTAATATGTCCATCTGCGAACGTCAAGTCCAGCTCGGCGTCAAGAAGCCTGCCGGCTGGGCAGACAAGAATGGGTTTAAATTGAATCCTGCAAAAAGCTCCTGCGTTGTGTTCTCCAGGAAGCGCGGGGTCCATCCGGACCCAGACATTACTCTTAATGGCATGTCACTTCCTGTGAACAAGGAGCACAAGTTCTTAGGTGTGGTGTTTGATCACAAACTCACATTCATTCCCCACATCAAGGAACTTAAAAATAAATGTCTCAAAACAATGAATATACTTAAGGTTCTCTCCCACCAATCCTATGGTTCCGACAAAGAACTCTTGCTTCGTTTGTATACTGCTTTGGTTGGGTCTCGTTTAGACTATGGCAGTGTGGTGTATGGGTCGGCGACTAAGACAGCCTTGCGAATTCTTGACCCAGTTCTACACCTGGGCCTTCGTCTTTCGTCGGGTGCTTTTCGCACTAGCCCTGCTGAGAGTCTTTATGTTGAGTGTAATAAGTGGAGCCTTGAGAACCAACGAACATACATGGACTTGCTTTATGCTTTTAAAATTTCATCGCTGAATAATCATCCTTTTTATCCTGTCTTTAACGACACATCCACATCTCTGCTCTTTGTAAATCGCCCATCCGTTCCTCTGCCCTTTTCACTTTGAGTGAAAGAGCGAGCCTCGGATCTCAGTGCTTTGTTTTTGGATGTGTACAGGTCATCCCTTTCAAACAGTTTACCGCCTTGGCAAGTTCGTCCTGTGTCGTGCGACCTTTCTTTTATGAAACTTGACAAAAATCGGGTACCGCAGGCTGCAATACTGCAGCACTTTCTGTCTCTGCAGTTTAAATACCCACTTGCAGAATTTTACAGTGACGCGTCTAAAACCTCCACTATGGTCACCTGCGCTGCTCATGGTCCGAATTTCTGTGCAGCCAGAACCATGAGCGTCCACACGACAATTTTTTCAGCAGAGGCGTATGGGATTTTGCTGATTGTACGGCACATACTTGAAAATCAAATTCCAAAGTCTATCATCTACACAGATTCCTTGAGTGTTGTTCGCGCTCTGTCATCGCATACACTCCCCAAAAACCACATAGTTAATCTTGTATTTAACACTATCATGTCTGTGTATGCAAAGAAGCATCAGCTGCTCCTCTGCTGGGTTCCAGGACACGCTGGGATCGCTGGGAATGAGTTGGCAGACGAGAGGGCTGCTGCTGCTGCACTCAGGAACACTGTAGACATAACAACCGTACCCTACACAGACCTCAAGCCACACATAAGACAACACCTGCGGAGAACATGGCAAGCACACTGGGACGAACAGACAGACAACAAACTACACGTAATAAAGCCACACTTGGGACGGTACACAGCTGACTCACGCAACAGACACACGGAAGTCGCCTTGGGTAGGCTGCGGATAGGGCACACCCATGCGACGCACTCGTATCTGCTGACGGGATCTTCTAGACCCCAGTGCAGCAGGTGCGGAGATGCCCTATCCGTGGTGCACATACTAATCACATGCAAGGCACTTCACACAACACGACGCAAACACTTCCCACAGCTATACAGACTACACGTCCCACCACACCCAGCGTTTTTCCTCTCTGATGATCCCATGTTTTCTATCAAGTGCGTTTTTAAATATTTAGAAGAAGTTCAATTTTTAGACCTCATTTCATACCACGCGTGATCACTCCCTGGCCCTATACACCAGCCATGCTCATTGTCGTTTTGTGATTTTACTTTTGTTTTTGCTGACTGTTCGTAGTGTTTAAGGTTTCACCCCTCATATATGACTATTGTTTTGGCGCTCTTTGCCCTAGTTGGCCTTGCGCCATAAACATCCAACCATCATCATCATACCCCCCGCACGGGGCACCTTGAGCAATCTTGGTGACGGTACTGGCGATACCGCGGACCCCGAGCCCCCAAACATACGCTGGATCCAACCGTGGCAATGTGTTTATAGGTGGAGGGTTAGAAACCACGAACGGTGGCCGTCGGAGCCTTGGTCAAGCTCCGGCCGATGGGCTCCCTGCCTGTCTACCAGGCAGGGAGCTCCGGGACCTCTTTGACTACCAGGGTAAGGTCAAAGGAGAAAGTACCCCCGTCTCCCTGCTTTCCAATGTATCATATGGCATCTTCAAAACCCCCCCCCAGACGTGAGCGGCCCCCGAAAAGGGGCCGCACCGAAGTTTCTTTTCCTCCTTTGCAATCGATCTCTTCCCCAAAGCCCGATAATTTTTCGCGCTTTCTGATCATGGAATCTGTTGACAAGGCAAAACCAATCACTTCCCAGTCTGTGTTTCTAATCTCCAAGTTTCTTGAAAGCCTTGTCGGAAAGTCCTACAAGGCTAAGAAACTCACAACGGGAGAAGTTCTGATAGAAGTTGAAAACAAACAGCAATCCTCTAACCTCCTCAAGGAAACGCGCATGGTAGATGTTGACATCAAGATCACGCCCCATCGCAGCCTCAATAGCTGCCAGGGCGTGATCTCTGATCGGGATCTAATGAATGAGACTGAAGCAGATCTGCTCGAGGGCCTCCGAGATCAGGGCGTGACAGCAGTGAGGCGAATCACCATACGCCGAAATGATGAAATAATTCCAACTAAGCACATAATCTTGACACTTGACCGCTCTAGCCTTCCTGAGTCGGTCAATGCAGGTTTCTTGAGATGTCCAATCCGACCCTACGTGCCAAACCCACGCCGCTGTTTCAAGTGTCAGCGGTTTGGGCACGGCACAACGTCTTGTCGTGGTAAATTGACGTGCGCAAAATGTGCAGCACATGATCATCAAACTGACAACTGTAAATCCGAGAACTTCACCTGTGCCAACTGCCAGGGACCACACGCTGCCTATTCTAGGAGCTGTGAAAAGTTCAAACAAGAGAAACAAATCATTGCCTTGAAAGTCAACGAAAACATCACCTTCCCAGAGCACGGAAGAGGTTCGCCTCCTTCCCTCTGGGCAGGTACGCCGACGCAGCACGCCGGGGGGCGGAGCGGCGTCTGGTTTCGGCGGGGACCCAGTACCGCGAGTCAAACTTGGTCCCGCCCCCGCCCCCCCCTGGGTTGCCTCTGGCGGCCCAACCCGCCACCGCACCGCCTGCAAAGTCAGCAGCGGCTGTGGTGGCATCCACGTCCGTTGGGGATGCTGCTGCACCCTCTGTTTCCTCCTCTCCACCGGCCCGAAGCACATGCGAGGGCCCGGAGGAGATGGAGCTGGAAGAACTGCAGCAGTTCCCACTTCCGCCGCACCGCCTGTGCCACCCGGGGCGCTCCTGACGCCCACGGCGGTAGCGGCCAAAACGAAGGGCACCGCAAAGGGTGCCAGGTCCGGGGGGTCCGGTACGCCGGGTACCCCTTCCAAATCAGATGATGACTTGGATGTGGGACCCTTCCTGTCTGCTTCGCAGCGGAAGGAACGGGTCCCTCCATCTAAACCTCCAGAGGAGGTAAAGAAACCCCGTCCAAGAGTCCAAGCCCCGAAAGACCCTACATAAATAGTCACACTCCAGTAGCTCTAATACATAATAATGGGAAGAGAAAATATCGTTCAATGGAACTGCAGAGGCCTTCTAAATAATCTTGACGACGTCTATGAGATTCTGCATGCTAATCAGCCAAGTGTAATGTGTGTTCAGGAAACACACCTGAATTCCAAGAACACAAATTTCTTGAATAGTTTCCTGGTATACAGAAAGGACAGGGTTGGCTGCACACACTCTTCTGGCGGTGTGGCCATAATCGCCCGCAAATCCTTAGCATGCCACCCTGTCACCTTGAACACTATCCTGGAGGCTGTGGCAATTCGAACGATAATATTTAATAGGTTGATAACGGTATGCTCCATATACATTCCTCCTGATGTTTCACTTTTAAGCTCTGACTTCGAGGCGCTGGTTGACCAGCTGCCCGAACCATACATCCTGACAGGCGACCTTAATGCTCACAACACTCTTTGGGGCTCTTCTCGCACGGATGCCCGAGGTCACCTCATAGAGAAATTCCTTACATCTTCAGGAGCATGCCTTTTCAACAGTAAACAGCCTACATACCATAACATAGGACACAACACATACTCATGTCTTGACTTGGCGATTGGCTCCGCAGTTCTCTTTCCTCTTCTCGAGTGGGGTGTGGGAACTGACCCATATGGCAGTGACCACTTCCCCACCTCACTTACATATATAGGTAAAGGCCCAAGCAGTTCCTCTTCCCATAATAGGTTCAATGAAGCACGAGCTAACTGGAATACATTTACAAAGACATCCAAACTACACCACACATCCATAGGACATCTACACGTTGAAGAAGCTACCCAACTCCTCACGGCGCACATCCTCGACGCCGCCGAAAAGTCCATTCCCCACGTCTCTGGTGCCCCGCGCAACCAGCGGAGGCCGTGGTGGAATGAGGACTGTAGGCGGGCGCGAGAGGCCCAGAACAAGGCGTGGGGTATCCTTCGTCGGTACCCCACGTCGGGAAACCTCCTCTTGTTCAAACGGGCCAAGGCATGAGGAAAACGTGTGCGCCGTGAGGCAAAACGAGAGAGTTGGCGTACATTCATAACATCAATAAACTCCTACACAGACACACGGAAAGTATGGACACGTATACGCAAACTCAGAGGACAACGGACGCACAGCCTGCCCCTGGTCAGTACAACAGGGGACACTCTGGAAGACCAGGCTGACACGCTCGCACAGCACTTCCAACGCGTGTCAAGTTCAGCACACTACACGAACACTTTCTTGAAACATAAAGCCTCTTGTGAAAAGAAGTCCCTACACGACAACAACAAATCACAGACTTCGTACAACTCCCTGTTTTCACTAAATGAGCTGAGGGCTGCTCTGAGCACGTGTAAACCCTCAGCTCCAGGACCAGACAACATTACATATACAATGATACAGAACTTACACACAGACACTCTTGTAACACTTCTTCACCTTTTCAACAAGATATGGCTTTCGGGGCACATTCCAAAGTCTTGGAGGGATGCCATAGTTGTAGCATTCTTGAAAGAAGGGAAGGACCCTTCTTCTCCCGCTAGCTATCGACCCATTGCCCTGACCAGCTGCCTGTGCAAGCTTCTCGAGAAGATGATAAACCGGAGGCTCGTGTACTTTTTGGAGTATAACGGCCTTCTCGAGAGCTGCCAGGCAGGCTTCAGGGCGGGGCGATCCACGAATGATCAACTCGTAGCTCTTGAATCTTACATTAAGGATGCCTTCGTGCATAAACAGTATGTCGTGACTGTGTTTTTTGACCTCGAGAAGGCCTACGACACCGCTTGGCGCTACGGGATCCTCAGTGACCTGAAGTCATTCGGTGTTTCTGGTAATGTTTAACACCCTTGCTAGCTATTTGTCGGAGAGAACCTTTCGCGTCAGAGTTGGTTCTGCACTGTCAAAGGTACACGTGCAAGAAAATGGCGTGCCGCAAGGCGGAGTTCTAAGCTGCACTCTCTTCATAGTAAAAATGAACTCCCTTGGGAAGTCACTGCCGCCTACAATTTCTTACTCCATGTATGTAGATGACGTGCAGATATCTTTTAAATCATGTAATATGTCCATCTGCGAACGTCAAGTCCAGCTCGGCGTCAATAAGCTTGCCGGCTGGGCAGACAAGAATGGTTTTAAAATTAATCCCGGAAAGAGCTCTTGTGTTGTATTCTCCAGGAAGCGTGGGGTCCACCCGGACCCAGACATCACTCTTGCGAATGTGCCAATTCCTGTGAACAAGGAGCACAAGTTTTTAGGCATTTTATTCGATGAAAAACTTACATTCATTCCTCATGTCAAACAGCTCAAATGTAAATGCCTAAAGGCAATGAATATTCTTAAGGTTCTCTCACATCAATCTTATGGGGCCGACAAACAACTCCTGCTGCGCCTGTACACAGCGTTGGTGGGGTCCCGCCTCGACTACGGCAGTGTCGTGTATGGGTCGGCGACAAAGACCGCACTGAGAATGCTCGACCCAGTGCTGCATCTTGGCCTTCGCCTCTCATGCGGCGCTTTCCGCACTAGCCCTGTCGAAAGCCTTTATGTCGAGTTCGACAAGTGGTGTTTAGGGCATCAGCGGGAGTATGTTGACCTGCTGTATGCATCTAAGATTGTGTCCCTTACAAACCATCCTTTTAATCCCATCATGAACAATACATCAAACTTGCAACTCTTTTTAAATAGGCCATCTATTTCCTTACCTTTCTCTCTCAGAGTTAGGGAGGAGGCTTCTGCACTCACGGTCCCTCTTTCAGATACGCACAAGACACCCATCCATAATTTAATTCCACCATGGCATCTACATCCTATATCATGCGACCTATCATTCACATTAGTAGAAAAAAATAGGGTACCAAGGAGTGCAATTCTGCAGCACTTCCTGTTCCTGCAGGACAAGTACAGGCGCGCAGAATTCTATAGCGACGCGTCGAAAACTGGTTTTACTGTATCTTGTGCAGCACACGGACCAAATTTTACCGTAACTAAGACAATGAATTTTCATACCAGTATTTTCACGGCAGAAGCCTATGGCATATTACTCGTTTCAAACCACATCCTCGAACATAAGATTCCAAAGTCCATCGTCTACACAGATTCTCTAAGCGTTGTGCAGGCATTGTCATCAGGAAGGTCGTCAAAAAACTATGTAATCAATGTTCTTTTAAAGGTCATAATGACTGCATATGCTTCAGATTTAGAAATAACCATATGCTGGGTACCAGGTCACTGTGGGATCCCTGGCAATGAGACCGCTGATCAAATGGCTAGTGCTGCTGCTCTCATGACCACAGTTGACATAACAACAGTACCTTACACCGACCTAAAGACACACATCAGACGACAGCTTCGTAACACATGGCAACTACACTGGAGTCAACAAACAGACAACAAACTACACGTAACAAAACCGCAACTGGGACGCTACATAACTGACTCACACAACAGATACACTGAAGTTGCCCTGGCTAGGCTGCGGATAGGTCACACACATGCGACGCACTCCCACCTGCTCACTGGAACTTCGGGACCCACGTGTAGCAGGTGTGGAAAGGGCCTATCCGTAGTCCACATACTAATCACATGCAAGGCACTTGACACAACACGACACAAACATTTCCCTGAATTATACAGACGACACATTCCTTTGCACCCATCATACTTTGTAGCCGACGAACCCATGTTTTCTAGTCAACGTGTTTTTAAGTTTTTAGCTGAGGTAAACTTTCTGCAGCTCTTGTTATACCATGTGTAATCACCCTGGCCCTATACACCAGCCATCTCCATTGTCTTTTGTTTTGCATCACCTTTACTTTTAGTCAGATATTTTAGTATGTACGTCTCATCATAATTCAGTAACTTCTTCTTTGGCGCTCTTTGCCCATAGTCGGCCTTGCGCCAATAAAACCCAACCATCATCATCATCATCATCATACCACGCGTGATCACTCCCTGGCCCTATACACCAGCCATGCTCATTGTCGTTTTGTGATTTTACTTTTGTTTTTGCTGACTTTTCGTAGTGTTTAAGGTTTCACCCCTCATATACGACTATTGTTTTGGCGCTCTTTGCCCCAGTTGGCCTTGCGCCATAAACATCCAACCATCATCATCATGTTTTGACAATGAAGGAGTGTTTAAAGACATCCACTCTAGGCACGTAAGGCATAATGGCATAAGCATGACTAGTTCACGGTGAAACTCTTCCAGGAGGCTTTAAGTACAAACTGGGGCTCAAGTGTAGCTTATTGTTATAAAGTTGATATAAAAATTTAAGGCCTGCAATTTTCCTACGCACAGCCAATGGGGTAAGACCAGCCCTCCCAATCATAGTGGTTACCGAGTGTGTTTTATCGTAGTCAGAAAAAATAAACCTGACCGCCATTCGCTGAGTTCGTTCTAATCTATCTATTATATATTGCTGATGTGGGTCCCAAATTATGCTAGCGTACTTTAGATTTGGATGAACAAAAGTGGTGTATGCTTTAAGTTTAATATCTGGAGCAGCATCCCTTAGTTTACGTCGTAACAAACCAAGCCTGCGCTGGGCAGATCCACAAATATTTTCGACATGTTCATTCCAATTAAGGTTACTGGAGATCGTTACGCCAAGATATTTTAGTTTCGTGGAACGCTTAATTTCATTATTATTAACAACGTATGAAAACATCAATAGAGATTTCTTATTCGTGACCGTCATACAAACAGATTTGTCAAAATTTATTTGCATATTCCATTTTTCGCACCAGTTATAAATTCGACATAAAGAATAATTTAGTTGATTTTGATCGGAAGTACCTTTAACGCGACAAAACAGAAGACAATCGTCATCAAACAACCGCACTTCAACATTAGGATGTACATCAGTTGCAATGTCATTGAGATACAATAAGAACAAAATTGGACCCAAAACTGACCCCTGAGGTGCACCTGATGAAACAGGAAGGAAAGAGGAGCACTCACCATCTATTTCTACAAACTGTTGTCTATTGCGCAAATAGGCCTGCATCCATTTTATAATTTGTAAGTTAATATTGTACCCATAAAGTTTTTCAATAAGCTTCGTATGGCTGACCTTGTCAAACGCCTTTGATAAATCAAGAGCGATGACATCAACTTGTTCACGACAATTAAGTGCCTCTGCAAAACTGTATTGTTTCAAATAATTGCGTGACCGTTGATAGGCGCCTCCGAAAACCATGTTGCTTGCTGTAAAAAAATATTGTTGTTTTCAATGTACTCTACTAGTTGCTTACAAATAATATGCTCCATAATTTTACAGGCTGTACAAGTTATTGATATAGGGCGGTAGTTTCCAATGTGCAGCCTTTCTCCTGCCTTAAAAACAGGTACAATCCTCGCTAATAGCCATTGATCTGGTAATGCACCGCTTATTAGCGATACGGAAAAAATCTTAACCAGGAAGCATGCAATCCATTCACAGTATCGCCTGAAATATTCGTTTGGTATTTTGTCAGGGCCTGGAGACTTTTTTACGTCAAGTTTTAGCAGCATGTCGACTATACCTTCTTTTGAGAAAAAAGTGCTTACATCGCTATGGTTTTGAAATTAAATATCTACTGCAGTACTCTCATCTTTTTGGCTGAATAGAGAGGGAAAAAAATGGTTAAATTCTCGGGCAATTTCGGAGGGATTGTTGCACACGGCATTATTTACAATTACTCCATTTATTGAAGGCTTTGATCGGGCAAGGTATCGCCAAAATTTATGAGGTGATGTTTTAAGGTATTCAGTCAGTGTTGTAGTGAAAAAGCGTGTTTTGGATGCTCTTAATGGCTGTCGAACTTGAGTGCTAAGTACCGCTATTCGCTGAGAATTTTTAGGCTTCCGTTGCCGCGCACGACGTAGCTGACGCTTTAAATGTATTATTTCACCGGAGACCCAAGGATTGTCTTTATGTATACGCTTGGCTCTTTTTGGCACAAACCTAGATAGTGAAATATGTACTACATCGGTAAAATAATTCCATAGTTTGTCTACGCCATTATCGTTTGGCATATGGTCTAAAGCCAATTCTAAATAGTCTAGGACAGACGTATCCTCAGCTCGGTTAGAATTATAAACGTGAACTATCCGGTTCTTAGCTAAAGGTTTGTTAATTTTGAGATTGGCGACAACAATCTTATGATCCAAGATTCTGTCATACACTTTTATACTATGTTCAAAGGTACTCTCAAATAGGAATAGAAGGTCTAGAAGGGCGCTGGAATTTCCTTGAATTCGCGTAGGTTTATCTACCACCTGAACCAAGCCATATTTTACCATCATTTCTAACATAAGTTCAGCATGTGGCCTGTCCAACTATCCAGGAATTCGTGCGTCCCAATTTACTCCCGTAAATTAAAATCCCCTACCAAAATAACTTTACTTCTGCCTTTAGTTATTTGTGCTAAATGGTTGTCAATGTCCTCAAAAAACTTAATAAGGCTTCCCGGTGGTCTACAAATTACGCCGATTACCAATGCGAAGTGGTGGAAAAAGTAACTTACACCATACGCTTTCATGGGTACCAATTGACGGCAATACTTCGTGTCTAAGTGATTTCTTAACTAACAGTGCAACGCCGCCGCCCCTCGATGCCCTATCTGTACGGAGCACGTTGTATGCGCCTGGGAAAACTTCATCGTCCGTAATATCCGCGTGCAGCAAAGATTCAGTTATTGCTATTATATGGGGGTCATGTTGTAGCGATAGGCATTCAAGTTCTTCCGCCTTGTTAACAATGCTTCGTGCATTTACATTTATCAGTCTGAGCTCATGCGCCTTTCCTTGTCAGTCTTGGCCGCCGGGGCTGGCTACAACACTGTTGCCGCCGGGGGTGGCTACAACATTGTTGCGAATCCTTACCCTGCAGTTAGACTGCGCGTCCTATGTGTAGGGAATGTCGTTGATAAAAAGCTTCTCGTGAACAAGCCTGACCTTGGATCCTTCATTTTTATCGCTTTGAGACGGTTGCCACAGCAACTTTCTTTTTTGAAGCGTGTCGTATGAGTAATCGTCTGCGATACTTATCTTTGTACCTTTCAGTTTCTCGCAATTTTTGAAGATAGCTATTTTGGCATTATAATCGTACAGGCGTAAAATAATGGGTCGTTCACGGTCATCCCTTTTTTTACCAAGTCTGTGAATTCTTTCGACCGACGATGGTTTAGTACCAAGCAGTTTATGGAATATGTTCGTGATAACTTTATTTTATAAGTCTTCTCGTGTTTCGTTAACACTTTACACCAAACACGATAAGATTGTTACGCCGGGCTCTGTCTTCCATGTCGCTTATTTTTTGCTGCTGACGCTGGACAGGAGATTCGAGATCTCTAACAGACGCTTCAAGACTGGCCAACTTTGCACCTTGCTCGGCAAATATATCTAGTTTCCCTTCAATCTGCGTCACTCGAGCTTCCAGTAGCGTTTCTTTCTGCAAGATTTGCTCAAACATTTCTTCAATTGAAGGGCCGGGGTTACTTTCGATATCCCCAGCCAAAAGAAGTTCTAGGTATGACCACAGCACACGCAAAGCATCGCAACACTTCACTGGGAGCGGCAGCACGACAAGGCACAGGCAGTTCGAACGGGACTGCAAAACATAAGAATAATAACGAACCTGCAATGCAATCCAAACGTGTCTGAGCAACATTGTCGGTGTGGTGCTGCCGCTCCCACTGGAGGCGTTCAGGTACGGGCTCTGGTTTATATGCTCGGTGTCAGTCGATGACGTGATCCGGCGTGGAAGTTCCCATTGACTCGTCCAGTTAGTCAGCGTCCCCCGCTCGAAGCCACGAAGAATCAAGCAGAACTGGACTGTCGTTGCCGGTTGATACGGGTCTGGCGATTAGTGGCAGCATCTGCAAAGCAATCCAAACGTGTCTGAGCGACATTGTCGGTGCGATGCTGCCGCTCCCACATAACAATAATAAAAAGGGCATGCTCATACGTGTAGGACTGCTGGTGAATCTTAGAAGCTTGAAATATCTGTCGTGAAGGTTGTTAACCTTAGCTCCTATTAACGCCCTGAATTTGAACACATAATTTGTAATCGCGGAGGAAGAATATTTTTAAAGCCGTGCCCACAACCAGTTTTTACAATGCCCTATCAGCTAGCCATTCAAAACACCCTACAAACATATCTGTCTTCTTAATTGATCATTATTACGTAGACCCGTTTACCTAACGTAGAATTGGCGGCAAGTGTGCAATATTTCCCTTTCATGTCGCCAATTTATTGTAGAAATGGCGTCCTGATGTCTAAATGCGCATATATTACGCGTGAAGTGATTGTGAAACGCCATTTTTGAGTGCTTTGTATTGTAGGTGATAGAGAGGCCAACTTTAAACTTGTGGCCTAATTCTCACTTTTCTGGAGTGTTTAATTCTCGTGTTGTAGTTTTCGAACTGATATTGACGCACCCTGATATGATGTGTTAAGTGGGTTGGGAGTTTGAGGGCCCAGTTGGTGTAGAACAGCACAACCGGCATGTTTTGTCTCACTGGGTTTTTTTATTTTTCAAAATAAAAGAACACGACCAAAAGGTGCCTAACCGCACCTGACTACGTTCCTGACTCCATTCATTCTGTATGACGGGGAAACAGAAACATGTTTAATTACAATAGAAGCACAGAAAAACCACACACATGGTATGTATAGGCACCAGGGATTATAAAAAACGGATATGCAGTACTAAAACGCGGTTATACTGCAAAACAAAAAGCGATAAACAGAAAGCACCACACAGAAAACCCAGACTAAGTCAATGCCTTTCTTCTAATAAGATATAGGCACTGATCAATTGTGTTCATGAAGTGCTTGTTTTTATTTAAGAGGCTAGGAATTAGGTACTGTAAACTTTGAGCGCCGTAATTGTTTCGGATATTTGGCTTTTTGTATTGCTAGTTCTAAATGCTAAAAACGATTCTTTGTTAGGTATGGTTGTTCACATCTAACAAGAAATAGGGTTTTTTAACCAGTTTTTCGGTTCATGGCAGGTAGCAAAGATTTTTTTTGATGATGGGTTATCTAAATTTTATCATCGTGCGACGCCTAAGATTTCCTACTGTATGCATGAAAAGAAGCTAGGCCATCAACGCAATAACTGCTGACCCGGTTTATAATTTGCTTTCGCTCAAACAAGTATTTTCACAGAGCGACTAATTGGAATTTCCTTACGCAAACGTTTTATTTTTAGGTGGGAGATTTTTTCAATAGCTAAGACGGATCCCAGTTTATGGCTCCAAGTTTACGGCTCCCAGTTTACGGCTCCCAGACGGCTCCAAGTGACTGACAGTTTATGACGCTCGGCGCACTGAAGTGTTAAAGAAATGCGTATCACTTGCGTTTCACGTGTTTTTAATAAAAAAGGAAATCCTGAAATTCCTCCCTCTTTACATGGGCTTGCGCCGCATGAATATTCATTAGGCAGCGCAGTATTTTTATGTGTTTCTTTCTCATGGCAGAGCCATTTAAATGGTTGGCAGTAAATACTTGGCCTTCCTGCACAAGTGCATTTGTCTTTCTGCATTAAGTACGCACAGGCAGTTTGCAAAATTGCCTGTGTGTAGTGAATGCAGAAAGGTGAATGCAATAATGCATACCGAATGCATTAACTGCACACAGGCAGGTCTGCAAACTGCCTGTGTGTATTTAATGCCACGGGCACACATCCTCACCGACGACTACTTCGGGCAGTGGAAGATGCATGCCTTCTTGACTTGAATTCCTCGCGCTGGATAGGGCCACGTTGTTTGCTGAGCACCGTGGTCTTTCACTTACTAGATTTCGGCGCACGTTAAAGATTCCCAAGTGGTCAAAATTAATCCGGAGCCCTCCACTACGGCGCGCCTCATCGCCTTAGCAGCGTCGCCGCGTTAAACACTACAATCAATCAATGAATATTTCACATACTTTATTATTTTCTACGAATTCTTGTTAACGGTAGCAGTTTCTCTGCTATTGCTCTGACGCCAGAACGCATCTTGCATCGCCGTTCTCTGTTACCTCTACCACCGAAAATCCGGCTGATCATATACTAAGAGCATCTACGGCTTTAGTACACGCGCTGTTTACCTAAAAGGCTACACGAAAAATGTACAGGAGATACCGCAGTGAGTAAATCGGAGACAAAAAAACACTCACTTTAATACTTTCCTGCCTTGTTTATGGGCTGTAGGAAGCGTACGTGTTTGTTTGAGGTACGACCTAAGGCTGTAGGTTGAAGAACCTGGTCTGCTGTAGGGCTGTTGTTAAGTTCCTAAAAGCCTATTAGTGAAATGAAAATGTCGGGTGGTTCCAAGCGCATACTTTCGGAATACATTATATCCTATCTTATTCCCAGCGACTAGCCGCTATATCCACGAGAAGAACTCCAGGCTAATCGAAAGAATATTTTGTGTCTAGTTGAGCTGTTTACCACGAGACCCCACATAAATCGATATATGTGTTGGCGCTTGCAGCAGGATGATGTTGGAGTACACAGCAGGTGGTGAATAAAGCATTGTCGCTGAGATATAAAACTACATTTCTTCGCTGTGTACGCAGTACAAAATGTGCGTATTGAATTTCTGACATTCGTGATAGCCGAGGAAGAAGGCGCCAACAAAACAGTGCGTGAAAAAGGAACGCTGACACAGCTTCACGCAATATTACAGCGCAACGGCAAAACAGCATGCCTCGAAATGGCATGCGTCAGAGCAGCACCGTGGCATAAAGGCCCTGTGACAAACACCATAGAATCAAAACAGCAATTTCATGTAGGACGGCCATAGGCAATTATTAAATACAGTGCGAGCATTGTGAGTGCGCTAAGTACGAGTTGTAAGTGCATTCTTAGGAATAGTTTTTTGTGCCCATCCGTAAAAAGCTTTTATTTCTTCGCTGTTAGGGAACGCGCTTACTTCCATCAGTAGCGCTTGTTTTATGAGCCAGGGAGTAAACGTAGTGTCGTCCTATTACGTACTGTGTTGGGTCTGAGACCAAGGAAAGTACGCAAAATACGCAAACTATTTCTTCACGAGAACTTTTCGTTTTTTGGAGTTTATTTTTAGTGTACCACCTAAACCTGCCTTTGATCAGTTTCTGATGAATTCGTGTTTTGAGAAAAAACGCGTTGCTGTTACGCAAAGCAAAGCGCTACCTCCCGACGGCACCTCATTGGCGTAGTATAAATGCATGAGTATACCTTTTTGCAATCTTACCAGCATTATTTGAGCTCATATCCTGTCAAGTATTGTTTTATGAACGTAACCGTAGAGCAATTGCTGTGAAGAATTCTCTGCCTGCTTATTTTAAGGAAGTACTGTCGAACTGTTAATTTCGTATTCCCAGGGTTCTCTATAACAGCCGGAGAATTTCAAAATAGGGTTGCCTTTTTTACGACGTCTGTCAACACACCATGACTACTCTGGCTGATTGCCGGCAAGTTTGCATTTTAACATACAATTTTTCCCGAGGAAAATGACCTAAAAGGGTACTGACACGCCATTTCAAAGCTGAGATCACCATTTAAAAATCTTCTTTTGCATATGGAGATAACTACTACGAAGTTTCAACCGTAACCGTTCAGTATAACGTATTTTCAATCAATTTTAATCTTTTCACGCCGCGGAAAGCTTTCAACGGATGCATCGGCATTAGGACATCTGCTCCTTGCCCGAAAGTGCCGACGACAGGGCTCCCGAAACGTAGCCAAAGTGCCGACTCCTGCTGGCGCGCCTGGCTTTGCCTCGTGCATCACGTCACAATTTTAGAGCTGACGTAATGGTGCCTGGGCGCCCGCAACCACAGCCGGGTTGGACGCACGCGTGCGCGCGTCTAGACCGGTCGTGGTTCGACTGGAACAGTGACGTCAAGTGCGACCTTCTGTCATGGCGGCCGTCTCGGTGTTTGTCTCATCGGAGCCGAGACTTAAACCAATAAACGGGAAACCACTAAAAGAGGCTGGAAACAATCATCGCGCTACGATAGACTATTAATCTGGCCGCCGTGTCGGTGTTTGTCTCATTGAAACCGAGACTTCAGCCAATAAACGCGGCTGTACGCAATCATTTGCGCTGCGATCAACTAATGTGGCATTCTATGATTAGTGGGCTGGTAGGCACCCATAGCAGCGAAAAAAAAACGTTTCACGAAAATTTTCTGTTAGTGCGCCTTTAATTGTGAAAAATACGTTTTTATTTGTGAAGTCGCCAAAAAGCAGTTCCCAGGCAACTAACGTGCCCCGCAGACGCAGCAATACGTGAAATGAGCCGACGCAGAATAGGTGACTGCATGATCTATGTACCGGCTACAGAGATTTATAAGTCAAGTTATAATCAATTTTTTGCGCTGATCCCAGTACAAAAAAGTAATAAAATGTACTAAATAAAAAAGCATTAAATAGGGACGAATAAACTGTCTTGGTACCCTCATGTTAATAATAAGGTCAGTGTCCACAAGCACAGGCCTTTTTTATCACATGTTTTTCCACGAGCTCTTGTGTAACGTTCTTTCCGCCTGTCCCAGGCCACAAAAACAAATTAAATCACCTCGAGAAATGTTGAGGTTAACGACTATTCATTCTTTCAGATGTTTGCAGTGGAATCAACCAAAAAAAGCTTGACATACAATAGTCCTTTGCAAGTAGAATAGCGACGGGAAACTCCACAGTTCCTGTAAGCAACTTGGTCATTCTAAAAAAATGCTCGCCGTGTCTTGCTCTTAAGATTACTATTTGACGAGTGTACACGCTCTCATCTTTCTATTTTACTTGAACAAGTCCCTAAGCATTTTCCCCAGTGCTCATTCCGACGTACAGTGTTATTGTTCTCATACGTTAGTGATGCCCTTTTGCAAATAACGCCCTTAAAAGTGCTAACGTATGCATATGACGCCGTAATAATTGTCTACTGCATATCAGAAAGGCCGTTGGGAGAACTGTAAACGCTGAGTTGTTGCACTTGTCAAATTTGCTCAGGGGCAACTCAAAAAGTTAGAATGCAAAAATATTTTGTCCTTATCTGACATGAGTGCATTAGCAGCGGCCTTATGAAAATATACCTTGAATATTTCTTCCTTGAACAAGTTCAACTAAATACTTGTCAGTGACTTTAGATTGTAATCTGATTATGGAAAGTGAAGGCTTCAGAACTTGCTTCTATCAGTTTTCTCGTCTTAAAAGTATAACCTAAAAACATAAGTTTTGTTCATTAAGAAGTCTGCCATGTCTCAATAACAATTAGAAACTCCGAACAAATGACCTAATATAATCACACATACGAAGCAGTGGCGACTTCCCAGCCACTTCCTGGCGACGTATTTATGACGTCAGAGAATCTTGCTTGTGCGTTCGGTGGCAGCAGGTCAAAGTCATCGCCAAGGAACTGTCTTGGCGATCGTAGTGGAGCCTCTAGTTGCGTTCGATTATATCACTTGAATGTTAACGGGCAATTAAAGCAGCGTAAACTAGATTTTTAGCGCTGGCCTCTATTGCGTTACTGTTTTTCTGCAAGTGAGAATATCACATAAAAGCAATTAGTTGTATAACGACGAAGGTGGCAGAATCAAAAGACGGTAGGAGACGGTCGAATATAAATCCATTAAGTCATTGCCTAGATGCAGCAAGTGGGCGTGGGAACACAAAACTGAATGTGCAATACAAAAATCAAAATTCAAGTTAGCCTAAGGACAAGGTCAGCTAGCTTGTTGTGAACACGTACTTAAAAAGGTACTCTAATCTATGCCTACAGTTGTACAATCAATTGGCAAGCAATATAAAAAAAGCGAACGCACATGAAAACGGAGAGTAGTCCAAAAGTAAGAACAGAGAACAAGATTATAATTTCAGCAAGAGAAATTCTCTAAGGTCTTTTAAAGAAATGTTAAATTGGTAATGATTTGACAGCCATGTTGAGGAGGAGAGCAGTTCGGCAAATCGTTATTATGCAATAAAAAGCGGCGGCTCTAAGCGGCGCCTTGGGGCACAACACTGTTAGTGGTTTGCGGATGGACATCTGCTATGGAGGCAAGTCGAATTCTATCGGGCCAATAATTATAAAGGAGCAATATTGATGATCTTTAAATTCCAAGCTATTGGAGTTTAGCAAAAAGATACTGGCATTGATAATGCTATATGATTGCGATAGATTGATAGATTGAGCAAAACTGAACCATCGTAGCAGTTGGCTATGTTTGAAATTATTCGTCAATGGATGATTTGACTTTAGTAAGAAAAAGGAGGCAGAAATAAGTGGAATAACTGGAACATGAGCCAAACTGGCACAATGAGACATTCATGATATAGCTTGTTGCACGAATGGCCATTATTGTTTTCAGTTATTTTACTGGAAAAAGGTAATATGCATATGGGCCTGTCGTTAACAAGCAATGGTTGGTAACCATTCTGAAAGATTGGAGTAATTTTACCTTGCTTAAGTTCTACCGGAAATACACCGCTTTTAAATTTTAGGGTAATTATCAGACGAGCGACCATTTCTGTTTGGCTCGGGTGAACGTTATCAGGACCAGCGCTGGTTGCGTTTTGGTTGAGTACATTACTGAAAATTTCTGAGGTGTCGCATGAGGCGAAAAAATTAAGGCCAGCTCCATGCTTGTGACATTTCAAAGCGTGGAAGTAGGCATAATTTTTATTTTTATTGAGACGAGTGCACGCAAAGGTGTTGTATGAGGGCATTTACTTTTATGTACATGATATTTGGGCGTCTTTCTCCATCCATTTGCGACCACATGGACACACACACAAGCACCGCACAACGTCACTTTCCTTTCACATTTACTTTCGCAGTTCGGCTCAAGTCAGCTCCATTCGGGCGCAGTTGCAAGTCACACTTCGTCGTCGTATCTGACCAAGAGCTCTGTTTTCCTCTTTCCCTTCGCGATGACCGCTTTATGATTGGTGAAGTGCACAGCCAGAGGTTGATCGATGGGGTCCTGTTTGAAGTTCGCAAAGACCAAGTCGACGCCGTTTCTTCGCATTATCTTTGGTTTATTCACGTCTCAGGACACGCGTCTTAAATGGTAATGCTTTAGCATGAACTCCATTATAGAGAGCTGTTGAACTATATCGATACTAAAATTGCCTACGGGAATGAATGGCTTGCTTTTATAGCACTCCGACTCATACCATTGTAGACGTAACTCGCTCGGTATGCAACAATGACGATGATGCCATCATATAAGTTCACAGCCGCGTGATCGCCATTTACGGAAATTGTACTGCGATGGCCGATTGATTATTCTTCATATTGCGAGATTCCCTGAAGCACATTATTGTCACATTAGAGAGAACTTTATTATGTGTGATGTCTTTTGCAAGTTTCTGAAGGGATTAGGTGTATGTGTTGGAAATACCCAGGTGAGTTCTGCATCTTCTTAATTAGCGTTATTCAGTTCTTGTAGACACTGTTGAGTGATGATTGGAAGCCGATGTTGCTGCAGTCTTTGGAATTCGTAATCCATGCCTCGAATAATGTTCTCGCCAGCAGTTTGACGGCATCTCTGAAAAAAAGTAAACCGTATGTGTAAGTTGTTTCAGTCACTAATGTTGGTTAGAGCGACAGCGCGATGCGGCACCACTTAGCGTCCTTCCTTTGTAGGTTTTTGTAGGCAGAATATACCAAGGTCCATATTGTGGAGCGCATTTCAATTTGTTCAATGAACTTATCATTGAATGTTGGCAGAACGTCCGCCATTGCGGAGCAACTAATCAATCTAAGGCTCGCCGCAGCAGGCAACAAAAATTCGAGCCGGTAGCAGACCGGTAGTGACGTTACACAACTTTTGCTGCTATGTCGCTCCTACCACTTTACTTTCGGGCGACAAGCGTTTTATTTGTCAAACCAGAACCGAGCAATGCGCAGAAAGTTTGCGACAGGTGGCTGCTGCGACTGCCAGACCTTGTCGCTGCCGCCCGTCGCGTCACTCGAAAACAATGCTTCATGTCGTTACGCTGGCGACAGGCGAAGTTTTTCCATGTTAGAATCGCGAGTTTGCGACAAAGGTTAGCCACAGAAAGTCGCGGCGAAAACCCGATCTTGTCACTGTCGTCCGTCGCGTCGCTATCAGAAATCGCTCTACAGGAGTCTGCGCTTGCGCTGCAAAGCTCCTTCTCGGTATCGTCCAGACAGAAGAGTTGCTGGTGCCTTGGTCGATCACTTCGTATTGGTAGATCGGGGAACCTATAGAATATAAGGTCGGTTCACTGACTGACACGCCGGCATCAGTGCCATTTGCTTTGTGGAAGCTGCAAGAGTCTTCAAAATTTTCTTGAACACCTCGTGGGTCAGGAACGTTTAGGTGCACTGTCTCGAACATCACCTTGCACAAAATTCGTTATCTCCGCAGACACAGTTCGCTCAGACTTCCATTCTCTCGCCACATGTCTACGCGTAACAATACATCAATCATAGCGGTCAGAAATTAACAGAAATCGTTGCAAGTGCAAAGC